>NC_138530.1:116997311-117182311 GCF_964234715.1 Podarcis melisellensis | reverse complement strand
TCGAATCCCCGCGACGGGGTGAGCTCCCATTGTTCAGTCCCAGCTCCTGCCCACCTAGCAGTTCGAAAGCACGTCAAGTGCAAGTAGATAAATAGGTGAAGCTCCAGCGGGAAGGTAAACGGCGTTTCCGTGCGCTGCTCTGGTTTGCCAGAAGCGGCTTAGTCATGCTGGCCACATGACCCAGAAAAACTGTCTGCAGACCAATGCCGGCTCCCTCGGCCAGTAAAGCAAGATGAGCGCCACAACCCCAGTGTCGTCCGCGATTGGACCTAACGGTCAAGGGTACCGTTAGAATTCCAATACTTTGGCCACCTCATGAGAAGAGAAGACTCCCTTTCACCTGGGAAAGATGGAGGGCACAAGGAGAAGGGGACAACAGAGGACGAGATGGTTGGACAGTGTTCTCAAAGCTAGGAACATGAGTTTGACTAAAATGTGGGAGGCAGTGGAAGACAGGAGTGCCTGGCGTGCTCTGGTCCATGGGGTCATGGAGAGTCGGACACGACTAAACAACAACAATGTAAGAATTAACAGTCCCAGATAGGACATATTCCTTAAGGAGGATTCCTTTTTAACAGATGAAGAACTGCATTAAATGCAGCTTATTTGGTCTGTTGTCTGAAAGGCAACTATTTCAAGGGAACCAATGGGGCAGGAGGGGGGAGGGAACCTATGGGAAATGGACGACAAGCAATAGAACTTTTAAATGACCTTCGTTGCCCTGGAGAGGTCATGTGAATTACTCTCCTTCCTTAATCTTTCCATTAAAAAAATCACGAGTTCCTATTTATTACATTTCTTCAAGCATTCTGGGAAACCAGCTTGCTGCTTTGGACTGCTCCTCAATGTCTCATCTTGTTTCACTTAGAAAGCTAAAAATAGAAGACGGGTCAGCTCATGTTTTGAAGACACGAGGGACAAAAAGTTGCAGTTCTCTCTGGCTAAATTTAGCATAGCAGCACTCACTCGAGGTTACTGTAGGCAATTACTGCACATTTTGTTTTTTCTGCACACTACAGTAATGAACAAAGATGTGGACTGCTCCACAGAACAGTGGAAATACTGTATTGTTTCACAGACAGTTAAGAAAGGAATACATCTTTACGCTTGAGAGCTTCCACTTATTTGATTTCCAATTATGATATACCCAATTGTAACAGCATTCATCTGAAAGCTTGTGCAAATAAGACTCTAAAGCAAGCTGGATTTGATTTAAATCACGATTTAAATCACTAGTCAGTAAGACTTCATTTAAATCATTTCTCCCCCCTTCCCGAAAGCTTCAGCCTTGCTGGCATCCTCTTAATATTGACAACCAGATGAAGGTTTCATTTTTCGAATAATAAATTTTCAGAGAAGTTTTTACAGTTATATCAAAAATTACTGATTTGGTTATACTATTAGAAATACATAGAGAGATAATTATTAAATTATTGTGAGGTTTAATAAGTTCACTGTTTATGTCTGGACAACTTTTCTGCTCTACTTTATTGGAAGGAGAAAAATAACCATTTCCTTAATAACAATTTAAACAATTTATTTAACTAAAGCAATAACATTATAGCATATGTATCCATGTTTGTTAAGTGATGTGGTTAAATGGTTTTTTTAAAAAAACAAACCCCAAACCAAAACAAAAATTTTGACTGAGTTTTAGTACACATGAAAAACTTAAAACAAATCCTTAGTTTCTGATGAATAGCCTTTGGACTATAATGTAACTTAAATAGAAAACTATATTTAGAAAGATTTTTCCTCCAAAAGCATTTTATTTTAAAAATCTGATTTAAATTTTAAAAAAATCCTATTTAAATAAAAAAATGATTTTTTTTTTTAAAAATCATTGATTTTTATCCACCCTGCTCTAAAGTTTTAGATATAATAATGTGTGGACATAGTGCTTCAACATCACACTTGAGACATGGCCAAACCAAGGCCATGAGGTGCATAGTAAGATGTCACAATCCTGATATTTATTCCCCCTCAATTTTTATTTAATAATATTGAAATCCTGGTATTTATTCCCCTTAAGCCCATAAGAACTAGACATACATAAGTAGTAACAGGCTCTGCAGCCATGCATATCCACCAATTAATAGTTTGCAACGTCACAATGAGACTACAGCCTGGGAGCTTCAATTGTTGCACCTGGCCCCGCAGTCCTGCAGTAGCCAGGGGCCACCTGGTCAGTGGGAGAAGCTTGGCTCTCTTCCTTAATTTCAGTTGTTTCCACGATGAAAACAAGGAGTTAACGTCAAAGGCCATTGCTTAGTGGGCAGAGGGTTGGACTAAGGGAAATCCAGGGAAGATGCAGCTATGAAGCGCCATAGACAGTGTTGCATCTGTCCGGCTTCTGAGCTGCAATGTGTCCACCTTCCCCCTCCAAGTTAGTGATGACATTCAGTGCTGGGAAGGCAGGGGGGCAACACCCACCCACCCACCAACTGCATTTGTCACTGACTTTTAGCATAAACTACCTCCCAGGGCTGTAGCAGTGATAATATTAGAAGGGAATTATGCATGCCAGCCTGAAATCCTTGGGGGAAGGGGAGAATAAAAATTTAATAAAATTGCTTTATTTAAGTTAATGCAATTGCTTTATAATTCACAACCATCAATCAACATTTGCTGATTACAGAAAGTACAAAAACTTGTTGATTATCTTCTTGGGTTTGTTTGTTTTACAAAAATTATCGCTTGTTATTTGGCTGGTCAACTGAACAACATTTACTGTCCACTCTACAGGTTTACCATGTTAAATATTGAAACGGATTTCGTAGTTTAAATACAGCTACTTCAAGAAGAATGGAGTGGTTGGGGAAATCAGGAGCTACCACGAGTTGTTTTGCACTGCTCCAAGACAGAACAAATTGCTGCCACTGAAACGTTAACAAAAAGGAAAAAGGCAGAAATGAGACACATAAGCCACCATGGTTTCCATGTTCTGGACATGATTGGCCCTAGCATCTCCTTTGACTGACGGCCATGTTGCTTTTGTTTAACTTATCCGGTATATGAGACAGTTGCCTGTTCTTTCTCTACAACTATTTAGGCCACATTCTCTTAGTATCATGGAGAGTTGTACCAATTTTCACTGCACAAACGTACAACTGCAGTTTCAGCCAGATGGAAATGCAATATGGCCCAATTTAATAAACAAAACATGCAGACAAGCTGGCCTATCTATATAAAACTGAAAAGTAATTGGGAGTACAGAGCAGATTTAAGACACCCACAAAATTTAAGGCCCCTGCCAAGCAGTGCTATGTGTGTCTACTGACACCTGGGTTTAAGCATGTACAGGATTGTCACCTCAAGAGCTAGAATGTGTTTCAAGCAAAACCCCATGGCAGCAGCAGGCAAAGCTCCTCCCACAGCTCCTACACCACGCTGACCTCCCCATGGGTGGCTCCTCCCCCTCTTGGTAAGTAGCGGGGCAACCCTCAGCAGAGCCAGGCACACAACTCCATCCTCCTGGCTCCTGCTGGCCAATGGCACTATCAGGACTCCTTTGACTTGAACCATTGGCTGCTCAGAAGATGCTCAGCTTGTCTTCTGTTAGGAAAACACTGGAGAAGCCAGTAGGACCTCCCTCTGCAAATTATTTGTACCACTGAGCCTAGAGCTTGCTGATGGGAAGGTTGACGGTTCGAATTCCCGCGACGGGGTGAGCTCCCGTTGCTCGGTCCCTGCTCCTGCCAACCTACCAGTTCGAAAGCACATCAAAATGCAAGTAGATAAATAGGTACTGCTCTGGTGGGAAGGTAAACGGTGTTTCCGTGCGCTGCTCTGGTTAACCAGAAGCGGCTTAGTCATGCTGGCCACATGACCCAGAAGCTGTACACCAGCTCCCTCAGCCAATAAAGCAAGATCAGTGCCGCAAACCCAGAGTCATCTGCGACTGGATCTAATGGTCAGGGGTCCCTTTACCTTTACGATACAGCAATTGTGCAAATGGGCTGCGTGTCATCCAGAGAACTGCTAAGGTGATCTCAGACACCAGTACATTTTTCTCTTTCCCTACCTTTTAAAATCCCACAAACTGCTTTTAACTCTCCCTGCTTTCAAAAGCAGTTTTCCATATAGCACAAGGTAGTTTTCACTACTGAAAAACGAAGTTTAAAGCCCTCCTAGACCACAAGAAACTACCGGTAGTTTTAGGGTCTCTCTAATCCTTGTAATCATATTTAAGTATAAAATAATTCAGCTAAAGAGATTATTGGGGGGGGGGGAGTCACACACAATAAAAGGGGAATAGTTATAATGTTTTAAACATTCTGTCCAACTCTGGAGGTGGTTCTGTATTTTGTCGGGTTGTGAACTACATTAAGAAAGGTTTTATGGAATTTCAGGGACACTGACCTTTAAATAGAATACAGTTGGATGAGCCTGTTCATGCTAAAGCTTAGAAAACTGAAAGAGAAATAACAAAATCCTCTTGCCTCTAAAAGGAAAGGAAAAGGAAAGTGCACTCAGAAAAGTATTTAATGAGCTCTTCCAAATGGCAAAGAGCTAAGCCCTTGCCTTTGTGAGAAAGAGAGCTGTAATGCTTTGTACTTCAGAGGTCAAGAAAGAAGATCTTAAGCAGAAGAGGCTGGGATGGGGAAAATGCAGCCTACCTCCAATCAATAATCCCTGTAGTGCACAAGAGGACCACAGGCTCAGTCTTTATTGATTTATGTAACGCCTGGATGTAGAGGTGGTGCTTTAGAATCTAATAAGACATTCGAGGTTTGCCACATTCTGTAACCTGATTCAGAAATATGAGGAAACTGCAGGGTGTATTTTGCAGGACTGCTTCGCTTGCAAGGAAGGGTTGGAATACTGTACCACCAAAGGGTTGTGAACATGTAAGCATGCTAGATGCTAAACACCCTGGAACTTTGGGTCGACCCTCAAGACCTGGCAATCCGATTTAAATCCAAACATGAGAGAGGGACAATTCAGAGAAAATGTGTGATACTGTTAACTGAATTCAACCTCATCTTCCAAAAATGGGTAGCTAGACAACAGATCTTTAAATTTCTGACTCACAAATGTATGTCTTATTTTCAGAGTGTTCTCAAAGTGCTCACACTTTATCATTTTAGTTGTGCCAAGTTAAAGGGTAGTTATAGTTCATGTTTTAAAACAGAATTTCTGTCTTTAGTAGCACTGAATCTAAACTTGTGGAGGAAAACACAGGAGAATGGTGCTTTAATGCTGGCAACACACAATTGCCCCATTAAAAGTGTGTGAAAGAAACCTGGCCAGTCCAGAGTAAACACCTAGTGCTTAAGCCCCTAGTATTAAAAACAATACAACAGCAAGCTTAACTTTGGCTATATTGGTCTTTTTAATTCATTCCAAAAAGCCAGACACATTTGTTTATCACAAAGTTAAACCAAAGTTACGCATTTTTAAATAATCTACACACTGTAAACATCGTGATCTACCTGTTTCAGGTTTAGTCTTTATTTCATTTGACAGCATCACCTATTCAGAAGTTTCCTGTTTTCTTTTTTGCTATTTATTTTGTATAGTGTTGTTCAACAGAGATTTTAAATAGGAAAAGGAAAGAAGGCAACCAGAATCTGAATTGTGAAAGCTGGAGAAAAACTGAAGGGTTTTCAAAATCTTTATTCTCTAACTATACAATTAAGTAGAAATAAGCAATGTGTGCAACAGTTCTGGTACTTCATTAAGCAGGAGAAAGGGCAGAGAAAAGCAATAATAAGGGAGTTGGAATATCTTCCCTACATATAAAGAATTATGACAAGGACTATGTTAACAAAAAAGAAAAGACTGGGGGAAGACGATGGCTCATTCAATAAGACTGGAATAGGTTTAGGGCAAACAAGAATATGCCGTCCGTGAGCTTTCGGAGAAGGTGAACCTTTGGTATGATTCAGCAAAACAACTGCTATATTCTTATAGGCTGTTTCTTACATCAACAAGATACAAAGAAGTGCACTTTGTGCTGTTCTCATTTCTTCGCTTGGCCAGTAGGCATCAATAAATTAGACAGTTAACTGGCACAGTACATACTGTACAAGCCCACAAATTAAATGAGGCACTACAACAGCAGAAATAAAACATTTTCAATTAAAGTAAGGGACACAGCACCTTGGCATAGTCACAGACCCCATGGGTGATATCACATGTTCATCATACTCAAGAGTAGACCCACTGAAATCAATGGCCTTAAGTGATTTATTTCCTGTCTTCGGGGGGTGGGAGCAGTTTGCAAAGGATTGTTGAAAATGGAAATCTATTCTGTGCAGACTTTATTAAAAGGTAGTCAATGTAGAAGACGACAAATGTTCTTTCAAATAACGAAGTCTTCAGGGTATAAAAATATTTATTTATTTGTGTATTTATAACCTGCACCGTTCTAAAAATATTTCAAGGTGCAGTACAACATTAGAAGGAGTGTCACAAAGTTATAGCAAAACCAAAGAACTGCTTCTGAGCCAGAGATTTCTTATCAACTCTGCCTGTCAGTTCCTTCGGTTTTAAGCTGCTCTTTGCCCCACACTCAGACTGGGCAAGCTAGCTTGGGCAGCCCATTCAAAGGCCAGGGTGAACGGCAGCATTGTTTGCTCATTAACTAGCATTAATTGCAACCAAGGCGTGCCAAAGCTAAAGGAAGTCTTTGAATAACACGACTGCATAGTTCACCATATTTTGGCTGATCCCCAAATCGTCTCTTCTTGTGAAACAAGCAATGTCGGCTCAAATGCTAGTTCTACCATCACTACTTTTCCTGTATAATGTTTTACTTACAGACTACAGTGGTACCTCAGGTTACAGACGCTTCAGGTTACAGACTCTGCTAACCCAGAAATAGTACCTCGGGTTAAGAACTTTGCTTCAGGATAAGAACAGAAATCACGCTCCGGCGGCACGGCGGCAGCAGGAGGCCCCATTAGCTAAAGTGGTGCTTCAGGTTAAGAACAGTTTCAGGTTAAGAACAGACCTCCGGAACGAATTAAGTACTTAACCCGAGGTACCACTGCGGTCTGAAAACAAAGCCAGTTAAGAAAAGCAACACATTTATTCCTTGCAGCAATAGCCATGTGTAATGCTTTTCTTCCTTTTCATTTCATTTTACTTATTACATTTCTTTCCCCTTTCTTCTACCATGGAAACTCAACTCAGTGTACATACAGGGAGGAATTCAATGCTGTGCTATTATGATCAGTGCAAGTGTTTCTACTTGCCAGATAGAACAATCTTCCCCCCCCCCCCGACTGTTCTGGGGTTCTCCTCACGTCCTGAGATGTTCAGTGATTGCGCAGGCGGAGGCTGGAAGTGGACAGAAAGCCTTCAGACTATGATCCGGCGCTGCTGTGGTCTAAATTTCCATAGTAAATTGGAAACCCATGTGGGTTTCAACAGGAAAGATGCTAATGATTCAATCACACTGCTTTGCCTTTGGCAATTCTTTATTATGCCCTGCACTGATTTTTCCATCTATGTATTAATCCCATCCATACCTGAATAGGTACAGATTAATATGCAGCCTCCAAGATACCCACAAAAGGTTTTTGGAGTGCTAACTCTTTTTTTAAAAAAATAATTTTTATTAACTGGCCAATCACATCAAATTAAATCACATCGCATAAATTCCAAATTACAAAGCCAAATTTTTAAATTTTGTTGGGGGAACCGATACTTCAAGATCCAAAGGGGGATTCAGATCATCTTCTTATTACTGCGTTAATGTCCAAATCAATCCCAATCAGTCCAAATAAAGTTCATAATTCTATCCAATCTTATCTTGGTGTTTCCACATCATATCTTATTCATATAATTTCTCTTTTTCCTTTACGATCTCTTCTGTTACGTCTCCTTAAGCTGGTAACAAGTATAATAATCCTGTGTGGATTTCCCGTTCCTCCACTAAGTCCAGATGGTTTCCATATATCTCCTTCGTAGATAACATCACTCTTTCCATCGTAAATTTTGGCATTTTTCGCTCTTAAGTCCCACCGAGGAGTTGATCGACGATATGTAAACAACTCTATTTCTCTCTTTCTCCTCCCAGACCCAAGAGCTCCAACAATGCCTCCCAAAATGGCGACGGCATTTTTAACTGCGTCATTCCCAAAACTCTTAGCTTTCCAGCTTCATCTTGAAACACTGCTTTGGATCGAAAGTTTATCTCCACACAGCCTTAAACCCACAGCTTAAGTCCTTAATTTCTGACTCATTAGGGGAGGGGGTTCTTGTTAAATCACATAGAAAAAAGGGAAGGCAGGTTTTTTTCCCCCTCCCCCCTCAAGTCATTTGTCGTACTGTATCTTGACGCATCTTCTCATATTTTATTCTTGTCTTGTTATCAGAGATCTCTTCTGTCAGCAGTCTTTACTCCCCTTTTTCCTTGAAGCATGTGCAATTAATTTCGTCCAAATTGTTTCTTTTGAAGATCGTTGCAACTAGCGGCGCGAATCGGGGACGGCGTCGAGGGGTGCCGGAATCCCACAGGAGGGCTTTGTGCCTAGTGTCCCCACCCCCACAAATTCGGGGGTGGTATAGGGCACAGCAGGCAAGGGCCCCCCCATAATCCTGGGGGGGGGTGTTAAGGAGGCCAATTACCCCCACCATAGCCTCCAAATTACCTCCTGTGGGTCGGAGAGATGCTATTGTCAGCCATCTTCCGATGTGCCACCTAGTGGCCCCCCCGGTTTTTTGGAGTGCTAACTCATATAGAGAGCTTTATTGATAGACTGAAGCAGTAGTCAACTTCGTGAGAGGTCTCTGATATAAAAGATAATACAGTTTCAGAATGTGAAATGCGGCCATTGCTTAGAAACATGTTCCGAATTGAAGGAACTTGGAAAACAAATCATCACATGAGCTGATTATAACCTTCTTGCAGAACAACAAGTCTTGTCGTGGCTTAGTGAGCCATCTGTCCTACAAGGATGAAGGTATGTGTTACACTTTATTGTTATAAAAGTAGTGTTCTTCCTAAAGTGCAGTAGCAAACTCATGCTTCCAGCTGCAACGCAATCCTAATTCCCGTGGTTTTTCTGTCAGATAGCTGAAGCACTCTGGTAACTGCTGTTCAATAATTAGCAGAGGTCAATCACAAGCATTTTAATTCTTAAGGATGAAAAGCACTGTTCAAAAAATAAGCCTGAAGAGGGAGTTGCTGCAGGAGAAGCTCTGTTGTGCTGGCTCCCTCTAGCACAACTACTCAGTTGAATCCAGTCCATAGGGACCATAAAAGACAGATCACAAGACTGTCCCACTTCCTCACACAAAAGCCTTACCAGTTCAACATACCATTAGACCCATTCAGACCTGCAACAGTGCCACTGACATGTGAAGAGCCTTTGTGCTCATGAAGGAAGAAACATATATGCTTGTAAAATGATTTCGTGCAGGACAAAGCTTTGAGTGGCTCCTAGTCATTATGTCTTTGTTCTCTTTCTGGTGTAAGAGGCAGTGATGTCTTTGAATGACAGGTGTTGGGAAATGCATGTGGGCAGGTACTGTTCTGCTCACGTCCTACTTGAAAGCTTCCCCCAGGTCTATGGTTGCCCAGTGTAAGAACAGAGATCCAGCAGGCTCTTCTAACATTCTTATTTGTGTCTTCCCTTTTCCAATTCACCACTATTGCATAATTCAGTTACATTATGCTGTAGGTACTTACAGCTTCTCAACTACTGAATATAGACGGACAGCCAACAAAAGCAGTCATTTACAACGTGATATCTAGCATCTCTGAAATAAGCTAAGCAAAAAGAAGAAACAGATTTAGGAAGCAATCCAAACTCCACCCTTCCACTGGTGGGGCTTTGTGGAATAGGGAAGCCAGTGCCTCATACATAGCTCTCGGCATTCACGTCAGAAAGTGGGGGCGAGGGAAGATGAGTGGGCTTGTTTTCAGGTCAATGCTGTTCAGTGCCGGATTTACATGTAAGCTAAACAAGCTCTAGGGACGCAGGTGGCGCTGTGGGTTAAAGCCTCAGCGCCTAGGACTTGCCGATCGAAAGGTCAGCGGTTCGAATCCCTGCGGCGGGGTGCGCTCCCGCTGCTCGGTCCCAGCGCCTGCCAACCTAGCAGTTCGAAAGCACCTCCGGGTGCAAGTAGATAAATAGGGACCGCTTACCAGCGGGAAGGTAAACGACGTTTCCGTGTGCGGCTCTGGCTCGCCAGAGCAGCGATGTCACGCTGGCCACGTGACCCGGAAGTGTCTCCGGACAGCGCTGGCCCCTGGCCTCTTAAGTGAGATGGGCGCACAACCCCAGAGTCTGTCAAGACTGGCCCGTACGGGCAGGGGTACCTTTACCTTTTTAAACAAGCTCTAGCTTAGGCCCCACTCTCTTGGGGGCCCCCAAAAAAATTAAAGGGGAAAAAAAACCCGGATGTACATTTCCAAAATATCAGATAAAAAACAAATAAAATAAAGCCTACATACAGCAACAGTGTTTTGTGTTGTGTAGGCTCCTATTTGTGATGTGGAAATGGCTTTAGATACCTATTAAAGGTAAAGGTACCGCTGACGTTAGGTCCAGTCGCGGATGACTCTGGGGTTGCAAACACATCTCTCTCTATAGGCCGAGGGAGCCAGCGTTTGTCCACAGACAATTTCTGGGTCAGGTGTCCAACATGACTAAGCCACTTCTAGAGAACCAGAGCAGCACACGGAAACGCCGTTTACCTTCCATCTGCAGCAGTACCTCTACTTGCACTTTGATGTGCTTTTGAACTGCTAGGTAGGCAGAAGCAGGGACCGAGCAACAGGAGCTCACCCTGTCATAGGGATTCAAACTACCAATCTTTTGATTGGCAATCCCTAGGCTCTGTGGTTTAGACCACAGCGCCATCTGCGTCCGAGACACCTATTAGGTCCATAAATTACTGTATTTTTTGCTCTATAAGACTCACTTTTTCCCTCCTAAAAAGTAAGGGGAAATGTGTGTGCGTCTTATGGAGCGAATGCAGGCTGCGCAGCTATCCCAGAAGCCAGAACAGCAAGAGGGATCATCCGCTGCTTTCACTGTGCAGTGATCCCTCTTGCTGTTCTGGCTTCTGAGATTCAGAATATTTTTTTTCTTGTTTTCCTCCTCCAAAAACTAGGTGCGTCTTGTGGTCTGGTCGTCTTAAAGAGCGAAAAATACGGTACCATATAGCATATATTCAACACAAAAACAGCGACAATTTGTTGTTGACAAAGGGTAGCTGGACATATAAAGGGCCCCATTACCTTCAGTAGCTTAGGGCCTCATCAAACCTAAATCGGGCCCTGATGCTGTTGCACACTGGCTCAGTCTTGCCTCCTCCCTTGAAATGCCCCAGGAGGCCTCTGGAGGGCATCTGAGCTTGGAAAAGCAACACCTCTGCCTAACCTCGGCAGCCCAGCTTAAGCGGGGCTTGGGTTGTTCTGTTAGGCTACACTCTTAAATACACTTAACGTGAAAGTACATTCCCTTGACATCAGCGTGTTTTGCTTCCTAATGGGCTTGTGACATTAAAATATATGCATGGTTTTGAGAGAATTGTATGGCCTGCTTTGGATGTGATTGTGCTTACCCTACAATTAGGCTTGCAGGTCGAAAGTTCTCCTAGATCTGGCATTTCTGGGTGTACAGGGGTCATCAGTAGCCAGAAGTGTCTGTAAACAGTTTCAGCTGGTGTTCTAAATTATAATCCTCTCAAGGGTAGTGATTAGGAATGGACCTAACCATTAATCTCCAGCTCTCATCCCAACCAGACTACTGTTACACTGCACATAGGCTGACATTCAAACACACCTGGAATTTCTGACTTGCTAGAGTATACTGTGAGAGACATGCAACACCAATTGGTTTCATCTTTTTGGCTAACTATTTGCATCCAGGATTAATTCAAAATGCTGATTAAAACTGTAAAGGTTGTAAACAACGAAATTAATTCAACTAATGAAAAGTTCTACACTTATGTAGAAAGAACCAGCTGCAGTATACGTGAAAAGGATCTTGGGGTCTTAGCAGACCACAAGCTTATTAACATGTCAACAGCAAAAAAGCAAATGCTATTCCAGGCTGCATCAACAGATCAAGGGGAGTAATAATACCACTCTATTCTGCCTTGGTCAGCCCACACCTGGAATACTGTGTCCAATTCTGGGCACCACAATTTAAGAAGGATGTTGGCAAGCTGGAACATGTGCAGAGGAGGGCAACCAAGATGATCAAGGGTCTGGAAACCAAGCCTTATGAGGAACGGTTGAGGGAGGTGGGTATGTTTAGCCTGGAAAAGAGGAGACTGAGATGAGATATGATAGCCATCTTCAAACAGCTTAAGGGCTGTCACATGGAAGATGGAGCAAGCTTGTTTCCTCCTACTCCAGAGGGTAGGACTCAAACCAATGAAACCAAACCCAATGGTTTCAAGTTACAAGAAAGGAGATTCTGACTAAATACCAGGAAGAACTTTCTGACGGCAAACACTGTTCGACTGTGGAACGTACTCCCTCAGAAGGTTGTGAACTCTCTTCCTTGGAGGATGGATGGATCATTAAGCAGAGGGTGGATGGTCATATGTCCTGGATGCTTTAGCTGAGATTCCTGCCTTGCAGGAGGTTGGACTAGATGACTCTCAGGGTTCCTTCCAACTCTGCAGTTCTATGATTTAGCTATCTGAAGGACTGCCTCCACCCAGAGGAGCCTGCCTGCCTTGAGACTCTATTCTACCTCCCACCATCCAAGTCAGAAGTGGGCACAAGGGATAGAGCCCTCTCAGTTTCAGCATCCAGATTGTGGAATGCCCTCCTGAATGATGGCCACTGGGTGCTTTGCCTATCACATTTACAGATTGAACCCCCCTTATTATTTCTGTGGGCTTTCAGCACTGCACGAACTCTATGGTTTTAATCTGTTAAAAACAGTTGTTTTCAACAATTAACTTTGTTTCATTGTAGCCCGCCTTGCAGTTCTCATCATCAAAAGGCAGGCTAAAAAAGCTTTAATAAAATATACAATGATATTGCATAACGGTTATAGTTTAAGTACGATTCCATATTAATTATGCAACTTGCTTATTATTCAACCAGAGTTGAATAACAAAATGCTGAAGAAGTCAGCATAATATATTTTGTATGTTCTAAGAAACAATACATATTCATGAATTTTAAATACTGAATTTAACTATGACCCACCTACCAGTATATTTGAATTGAAGCTGATATTGTATTGCCACCTAGAGGCAGAAAGTGAAGTAGCCTCTGCTTAAATTATTTCAGTAAGAAGGATGGTGTACAGTACTTTGGATAACAAGTGGAATAATTTCAACTTTCAAGGCTAGACTATACATCCATAGTTTTTGCGGATGAATGTGAAGTTTCAGTCTGAAATACAGGAGACATTACGGCTTGACAACCAACTATTCCAATTCCAATTTCTATGGTAAACAGACTGGTCAATGAGATGGCCAGCATCTAAAGTGGAAAGAGAATGCAATTGCCAATACTGGTGGGGTTTGCATGTCACTCGACACCATAATTAAAATGAACTATGGTTTAATGTAAGGCTTAATGCAAATAGGCAGCATGCCACTCCAAAGTCCACACTTCACTTTGCCCTCTTGGAGAGGAAACAAGCCAGAGTCTGGCTTGTCAGTACATTCAAGCCTAGGCTCGTGGTTTGTTTGTCTCCAAACACAATGCAAGCAGAAGCCAAAGTTTTTTTTCCTTGGCTTACCACTCCTCATTTGTTTGGGGGAAACAAACCGTGAGCCCAGCTTTACAGGCAGTAACAAGGCAGATTCTAGCGAGTTTCTTCACTGGCGTGGTAGAGGAGAAGCGTGGCCCTCGGAGCGGCAAGCGCCAGCATGCTGCCCATTCACATTAAACCACATTTAATTTAATTAGGGTTTAATGTGACCTGCAAATCAGATCACTATGTGAGCAAATGCAGTACCCTCATAAAAGGGAATGCCTCTGAAATACCAGTTGCTACAGATCTCAGCTGATGCTCTGCTTGGGGGCTTCCCTGCGGCCTTTGACCAGCCGCCGTGAGAGCAGAGTGCTGAACTTGGTGGGTCTTTTGCTATGTTCATTTGAAAATGATTCCAAAAAGGTGTTCTGCAGGCCTAAAATGCAGTATTACTAATTCTTCTTGCAAGAGTACTAAATCTTTTTGCTCCAATACATTCCTCCACCACAGAACTTTTCCCAGCATCATTATATTTTATTCATTTTCTGTAAGGCACGTCACTGCAGAAACTCTATTTGCCCACACACTGCTAAGTCATGGGAGGTGGTGTTAACGAAGGCAAGACTCAAAGAAGGCACACAAAATGAAAAGGATTAAGTGAGCAACATGTATTTGTGGGGAGGCGGAGAAGACCCAGACCCAAGGAAAAATTATTGCCACATATTAAACTGGAAACATCCAGAGGGACAGACAGGTAACAAACAATAAACAGAAAATGCTACAGAAAATATAATGTATGCAGACATGTAAACTGAAATAAATTACATAAATGGGAAGAAATCAGAAGGTTCCTACCATTGGGCAATGTCAGCAGAGAATGTAAAATCTCACACGCAACATATTTAACAATGAATTACAGTCACCCATCAGAGGTAAATGTCCTAGTTGCATCCTTCACATAGCCTGAAGCACACTTATGAAAATAAATTATCTTAAACAATTGTCCTGCCTCCCCAACAGTGATGTGGGGGGGGGGGGTTGGGGGGGAGAGATGAATTAAAAGTAATTTGCATTGGAAAAGGTTAGCTAGCGAGTAAGCAAATTTTGTATACATTATTTACACAATGGGCCCCACGTGACTGGCTAATTCCGGGATTCACCTGTAGGTTGCGGATTCCCTTCCACCTGGGGCTGGATTGAGTAGCTCCTGCGGACCAATCAGACTGCTGCATTCTGAATCCTATTGTTCTAGGACCAATCAGACTGCTGCATTCTGGATCCTATTGTTCTAGGACCAATCAGACTGCTTCATTCTGAATCCTATTGTTCTACGACCAATCAGACTGCTGCATTCTGGATCCTATTGTTCTAGGACCAATCAGACTGCTTCATTCTGGATCCTATTGTTCTAGGACCAACCAGACTGCTGCATTCTGGATCCTATTGTTCTAGGACCAATCAGACTGCTGCATTCTGGATCCTATTCAACTCAGTACATAACAAACCCTGTGAGGAAGGTTAGGCTGAGAGTGAGCTACTGGACCACGGTCATCCCCCCCCCCCGGATTTGAACCCAGATCGCCCAGGTCCTGGTCTGACGCTCTAACCACTAGGCCACACGGCCTGATTCGTCTAATCCTCTATCGAAGCTATTGGCTGCTCCACTGCGCCGCCCCGCCTTCCGCCCGCCCCGACTCCCCCAACGCGCCGCTTCATTGGCTGCCCGGCCGCTCTACCTGGCCCGCCAGCCCCGCCCCCGTTACCTTGACGACGCCCGTCGTCTTGGCCAGCAAGGCTCGGAATTCCTGCGGCGCCGTTTCCGGGTAGAGCTGGTCCCGCAGCAGCTCCTCCGTGATCTCCGCGTTGCCATAGTACGTGGCCTGGGCGATGCCGTTCAGCAGCCCCAGCAAGGGCTTGGCGGCCTCCGCGGGAGGACGGTCCGCTGCCGCCGCCATCTTTCCCGAGGGGACTAGGCCGCAGCCAGGAAGATTGGTTCCGACGGCGGCCGGGCGGGGACAAACCAAGGGGATCCTACCCAGCTCGGTGGCGACCCCTGCTGGTCGCCGTAGTAAGAACAATGGCGACAGGACAACAATAATAAACCACGTTGTTAGTTAACATCGGAAACATTATTGTTTTTTCACGTTTGAGCTTGCAGGGTTTTTTTTTTAAGAGTGTTTTTTTCTTTTTAAAATCAAGCGCTGCATTCATTTTATGAAATAAATAAAAAGCACTGAAGTAAAGGCGTTCTCTTCAACGCAGGTTTCCCATTGACATGGCAGTGGGGCGTCGTCGGTGAAACCTCCATCTACACACAATGGCCTTTTAATGCATGTCTGGAAGTTGCTTCAACACAGGACGTTATTTAAGCCAACCAGCCGCGCAGTGCATGGGACGGGGGAGGGCTGCGGTGTAATGTGCAAAAGGCCACAAGTAGCAGGAGAAAGGCTTTGTGACGCTTTCTAGGGTCACATGGGAAACGCAATTTCCATCCTTAGCAAAGAAGCCCATGCGCTCAACTCCTTCCTCTCTTCCTCATTTTTGCACATTGTAACTGTGATCCTATTTAATCGTGCTACAATCAATGCTTTTTTCGTTAAAAAAAATATTTAGGGGTACAGTGGACACTCTGGATATGGATTTAATTCATTCTGGGGGTCTGTGCACACCCTGAAAAATCTGTAACAAGAGGCGCCACTTCTGTGCATGCACACAGCGCGATAGAGTGCTTCTGCACATGTGCAAGTGGTGAAACCTGGAAAAATACGTATTACCTATCCAGAGAGTTAAGTAACCTGAGTGTCCACTGTACTCTTATTTTCCTATTCATTGAAATACTGCCCCTCAGTGAGGCCAAACTTAGATTCACAAAATATTTAGGGGTATGCATACCCCTGCGTCCCCCCAGAAAAAAGCACTGGTTACAATAACTTTCTCGCTAGGTGCTGAGCTGGCCTTCCTATAAGACCAGATGAGGCAACCCTCTTAAACTGGCCTTCGCTGGAGAGGGCATATTTTATTGATCCCCCTATCTGAAAAATACAGTAGAGAGCACATTTCCTTTTGAGCTGCTCTTATTGACTCATGGATGAAGAGACATAGGCAACATTCTTTATAACTGTGAAAAAAGGTGTGCTACTAACTCACATCTATTTCCATTCAATGTATGTTTGTAAGGAAAAGACAACTCATTGTAACCATGTAAACTTAACATGAATTCTACATTGTTGAAATATCTCTGTGGATCCATATTTAAAGGAAATTGCCTCCTTTTCACTGATATGTTGTTGTTATTATCACTGAAAATACTGGTGCTCTCTCTTGTCACATTTAATTTATATATCTAGTCTATTATTCAGTGTATTAGCAAATCAGGTCGGGTCACATGCTGCTCTTGTTGCATTATGGTAGTAACTTGCCTTTTTGTCCCATGACCAGTCAACAGTGTGTACTAGCATGAAACAGTGGAACAATGCGTTGTCGCCTGCCAAAACTACCTAGAGAAAATGTTTTATTGGTAACAAATGCTGCTTTCGAAATGTTTTGTCTGCCCTTGGATGATTAGTTGGAATTTTAACAGCCCAGTCCTGTGAATGTTTACCCAGAAATCCCATCAATTTCAGTGGGGCATATGTTCAGGTAAATCTGCATTTGACAAAGTCTTATCTCGTATTTGTGTCAACCTGCTCCAATCTGCAGAGTTTGACCTTAACTACTTTATCTAAGGACAGTTTCATATGCTATGTTGTAAAAGTAGTAAGTCTACAGATTGTAAATTCATTGGGGTCAGGAACCTGTAGTCTCATGCATTGTGAAGCTTTATATATATTTATTTGATTAAATTTATGTACTGCCCTTCAGCTGAGGATCACAGGGTGGCAAAATCAGTATTTGTTTTATTTAAAACACTCATATCTACCTTTTTCACAAAGTGAGTTCAAAGTGATAAAGAACAACAGATCCATTATAAAAATGTGGAGTAGTGGTTGGATCTGGGAGATAAGGGTTGAAATCCCTGTTCAACCAGGAAGATCACTGGGTAACCATGGGCCAGTTGCTGTCTCTCAGCTTAACCTACCTCAATGGGTTGTTGGGAAAATAAAACTGCTTATGTCACCTTGAGCTCCTGGGAGTTACAGGTGACATATAAATAAAATAATAAAAATTAAAAAATTACAACAAATGAACACCAAATAAACATCAGTAACAGAGGTAGCCTCACTAAAATAAAACCAAGAGAGCAATAATTAAAAGCCTTCTGGAACAGCAGAGTCTTTGTCAGACTGTTAGAAGGGGAAAAAGTTGATGAATAAATAAACGATATTACATTTTGCACTCTGAGATCAGAATTCAGAACAGCACTGCCTGTAGGTGCCTATCGCACTCGCCAGTTCCTATTCGTCCTCGTTTGTAAATGTTTTTGGCTTCTTTCAGGTGTCTGTTCTTACGTGCTCCTGCTTCTCTTCTCCAGAGTTATACCACAGCAAACCATTTTAAAAAATAGTAATTTATTTTTTGTGCGGAGGAAAGGCATTTGCGATGGACAGCCTTTGTGAATGACGTCATCCTCGGCGACTGCGGGAAAGGCCCTTTTCTTCCCCGGCGCCTTCTGGAACTTTCGTGCCGGCGAGGGAGCATCGGTTGCGGCTGGCGCCGGAGCTTGGCGGGCGGGGGGGAGGCAGCGCAATCCATCTCCATCGGGGTCTCCAGAGGGGCATCCGGGGTCAGTCATGCCGGAGAATGCGGGCACGAAGGGCGGCCTGGTGGGCGCGGGGAGCCGCAGCTCCGGCGGGAACCGCGGCTCCTACCAGGACAGGGACAAGCCCACCCAGATCCGCTTCAGCAACATCTCGGCGGGGAAAGGTAATGTCGCGGCCCAGGCCGGGGAAGCGCCCCTTGGCCCCAGGCCGCGCGGGGGGGGGGCGGGAGAAGAGGGAGCGGAAGGCGCCATTGTCTCCTGATAGGCGGTGGGGGGGGGGTTCATAGGCCGCGCCCCTCGTCGCCCCTCCACCCCTCGGGGAAAGGGGCCTCTTGGCACGTTCGCGGGCCGGGCGGCGGCTCCCCTTCCCTCCTTCGCAGGTGGCGCCGCGTGTGGTATCGGCGCTGTGCAGAATCCATTGAACGTGCTTGGGAACAGAACATAGCGGGCTATTGCTTTGTTTCGTTTTTCTTCTTGCTTTTATTATGTGCTTTGTATTCTGCATTTTTGTGCTGGGAGCCGCCCTGAGATTTTAGGAGGCAAGGCGGTATACAAATTTAATAATAATGATAGCAGTAGTAGGATAATAACCAAGCATGCTAGACAGTGATTATGCAGAAGTACATTGTGATGTAAGTCATTATTTTTTAGCTACAAATGTACTACTTGTACATAGTGATTAAATATTGTGCTGTGAAACTTTGGATGAAAGGTGTTATATACATTTAATTAATTAATTAATTATTATTATTATTATTATTATTATTATTATTAACAGCAACAACAACAACAATAATAATAAGAGCCTCGCTGGATCAGTAGCCCATCTAATCTAGCATCCTATTCTTACAGTTGCCAACCAGATCAGTATTTTGGGAATGATTCATGTTCTGCATTGTTTCATACTTTCTGGATGTCCCATGTTCCTATTATAAAGGGGTTGTGTCCTATGTTATAAATCAAGCACCGATAGCAGTTGTGTCTTTTAGTTTTCCAATGCATTTCTTATCAAGAAAAAACTTGATGTGGCAAATTTATTCTAAAAAGTGTGACCCAGAGGAAAGTTTGAGAACTGCTAAGTTATGGTGTTAGGATCAGCACAAAGGTAGTAACCATGCTGAATATTGCTGAAGTCAATCTTTTGCTGTGTAAGAGGAAAGGAAAGGGGGCATCTCTTCTGCAAAGCCGGAAGAGCTCCAAAGATGAAACAGTACTAATAGTGCAAACACAGCTTGCTGAATAAAAGCTATTGGGGGACGGGACACTTTCTGTGTTGCTCATTCATGTGCATACCTACTCAGAAATCAGGCCCTTGCTCCCTTACTGTTTGAGACTGCATGTGCCATGTACATAGATAATGCTGTAACAATCATGAATAAATTGGAGGTATGTATCTTGGTTATCAGAGCAAAGTAAATCTAATTGAACATATTGGTGGACTGTGGGCCCCCCAAATACTAATATAGAATTACAGTGATCCGAAATAAGCTTTACCTTTTATGAAAGGCATTCCTGTAAGATAGTAACAGCTAGAGGACAGAGGAAGGCTTTCATGGACACCATGGTACCTTCACGTATTGGGCTGGAGATGACAGGGTTAACTTGTATTGAAAACATCTAAGCGGGTGTACAACAAACATAAAATCAGGATAAATGTAAGAAGACTAAAAGCAGAAAAAGTTGTAAAGAATTCACCAATCACAAAGTCATAAAGATCTGGCCAATCGCATAAAATACGCATGCATACCTGGAAAGGCCTGTTGACACCTGGAAGACTTCAAAAGGCACCTAAACATAAGTGAAGAAAACAAATGTAGGGGTCACCATAAGGTTTTTTGGGAATCTGACATGCCTCAGGATGTCAGCAAATACATTTTTAGTGCTGCAGGGAACAGCTCCTCTTGTCCCCAGAAAGAAGGGAAATTCCCATAGGTGGTGGTGCTTTCAGTCCCATCCTACATCACCTTCCAAGTCTAGGCTGAGTTTGGCTCCAGACATGGATAGATTTGTAATGGGATCAGAGCCCAAGGAATGCATGGGGTAGCATTTCTACTAGCTCCATCCCATCAGTTAGTGGTGTCCATGGCTAGGCTTTCCTGTGCAGCCAGCCAAACCAACTTAGAATAATTAGATGAACATCAGAGCTTCAGGGATCTGCCATGTGTGGTTGCTGCCTGGTTCATTCCAATGTCTGCTGGAAAATAAAAATTACATTTTCACTTTTATTGTAGCGGTCGCAGATGCGGTTAGGACAAGCCTTGGACCAAAGGGAATGGATAAAATGGTACGTCTTGAGTGTATGCCTATCATACTGTGCATGTAGCAAATTTTTTAATGGTGCTTATGAATTCTATGTAATCCATTTTCTAAGGTGCTGTGAAGTTATTTATTGTTCGTAAACTTTCAGTTGTGTGGGGAAAAGACTTTATGATTAAATTGTCATGGAGCAGGTTCCATGTTGAGTGGAATGGATTATTTTGGTTAGCACTAACTATACAGGCAGACAAACATAAAGAGATTGTGCTGAGAATGCAAATGAAGTGGGTTGTTGAGTGGCAAGATGCTTCAGGCTTTTGAATAGTGCAAAGGGAGGGCGCATGTTTGGGGAGTGATAGCCTAATCAGGGCTCCAAGATAGATGTGCTTAGATGTTGAAGAGCATGTATCTGTCACACTTGATGAACCAGCTTTGCTTTTATAAACAGACCAGATCACTGTGATTATATGGAGAAGCCCTCCTCACTGTCCCAGTTTTCACACATTCATTTAGCTTCCGCAGAAGCCAGAGGTGCCGGCTCTAGAGGCTGAGAATTTTTGGGCCCCCTCAATATTTTCAGGGAGGGGGCCCAGCCACCCCAATGTACAGGGTGCTCTGGTGCGGTGCCTGGCCTCCTGACCACAGGGTGCCCAGCAGCGCCTGGCTTTCTCAAGACGTCATAAGCGAACGTCGCATGTTGCACATGTAACATCACAAGCATGCCTTGTGTGCATGTAGCATAAGGCAGCCTCCTCAATCTGCTGCTAGATGGCACTGCTGGTATAAGCCAAGGCTTTTAGCGTAGTAATCTGGAACATCGTGCCTTTCAAAAACAGGCAGCCTACCATGCACTCTAGGTTTCATTTTTCTCTTTCTTGAGTTGATGCACTTGTGTTTTTTCAGATCCAAGATGGCAAAGGAGATGTAACAATCACAAATGATGGTGCAACAATTCTGAAGCAGATGCAGGTCCTTCACCCTGCAGCCAAAATGGCAAGTAATATTTAAATTAAATTTCCTGTCAGTCCCCAAGGTGACATCAAATCACGCACATACAATCCTCCAAATTTTTAGCTGTTGTTTAGTTGTTTGTTGTTTAGTTGTGTGTAGAAAACAACATCGGGCCTAGAAGTCTCTCAGCCCCATTCACCTCACAGAGTGTTGTGGGGGAGGAAGGGAAAGGAGAATGTTAGCTGCTTTGAGACTCCTTAAAGGGAGTGAAAGGCGGGATATCAAATCCAAATCCAAATTTTGTGCAGAATAGCTCATGTGGAGCTCTTCTGACGGCATCTGTCCAAAAAAGAAATATACAGGACTGTTACAATGATTCAGTACACATAATGTTGATCCTTTTGCGGAATCTGGGACATTACACAGCCCCTCCCGAAAAAACAACAACTGGCAAAAGTGCCACAGAAAACCACTACTGTAATTGTAAAATGCTTATGGTCCACATAAACCTAATGAACATTTTGTTGTTGTTGTTTTTTAACCTGAATTAGGGTTATTGGTGTACCATTCCAAGTAACAATGGACAAATGGCCGTTGCCAGAACATTCTAGTTAAAATTTAATGTTCATTGTGACAGATTGTTACAATGGATTTTCAGGCTGAGTGGCATGAATTAAATTATTACAGTATTTGACCAGAGTGCCCCTTGGCAAGAAGAGCGTATAATTGATTAGTGACAGCTAAATCAAACCCAGTTGTGTCTACTTTGAGTATGACATTGGATATCACCCATAACCAATATTTAAAAACATTCCTTCGTGGTGTTGTTAGGTAATCTTATGTTCTGGGCTTAATAGTCTAACATAGGGTTGAGAGTGGTGTTGAAAACTCCCATTGTTCTAGGTGCATTCTAAGACAGGGAATTTCATTAGCGCGAGCAGTTTCTGAGCTCTGGGGCAGTACTGCGCCTAAGATTTCAGATTAAAACTGCAGAGTGGAAGGAAAGGAGGACCTTTTTCTGCCGCCCCACTTCCAGCTACTTTCTGAAGACCGTAGAAGAGACCCTCTTAAGAATATTAGGGTGTACGCAGGGGAAGGACTAGACCATGTGGAAAATGAGGACAATATTTTAGCTGCAGTTCAGCTTCGTATTCTTATTATAAAAACAGCGCCTAGACATTCCGTTGTTGCACCCATAACTTAGTTTTATGGTGCCGTTTAGCTCCTAGCTTTCATATCTCAGTTTGTAGCACTGGTTGAGAGATTTCATTAGATGCTAATATGTATTGAAGTTATTTCCTCAAAATGTGGTAAGCTAGATCTGCTGTGTTTGGGAGCAGCACTGATCTCAACTGGATTAATACTTCCCCAGAGTTACTGCAGTGAGGTTTTGCAGCATATTCAGTATACTGTTAATCACAGAATATTATTTTTTGTTCTTGCAATTCAGGGCAAATAATAATAATTTTTTAACATTTGGCAACACACAGCTGGTGGAGTTATCCAAAGCGCAAGATATTGAAGCAGGGGATGGCACTACTTCTGTTGTTGTCATTGCCGGAGCTCTGTTAGATGCTTGTTCCAGACTCCTTCAGAAAGGTAGGTTTCACTTTTTTAAAAAAAATACACAGGTAATTTTGGCATATGAAATAAATGGAGACTCAAAAGGATGAAATTGAAAGAGAAAACTGAATATATAAACACCTGTGTAGTCCTAAGTAAAGCATACATGTTTTCTTTTCCCAAAGTATGAGTACTAGTGAGTCTGTGGGAGGGAAGGGGGAAGGTGGTTGTCTATTTTGGACTTACTATTTTTTGGATACGTTGATATATCATCCAAAGCCAGTTTGAAGTCCATATCATGATATCAGTTTCACAGCTTTTGACCTGGCAATATATTGTGAATCATCGTGTGTGTGCGCGCCATGTAAAAATCACAGTGTGTGTGTGGGGGGGGGGGTGAAGCCAGCCAGTGCCTCTACATGGCTCCATCCTTATTTCTGACATTGTGATATATCAGTGTATCACAATGTTTAGCTGCTGATATATCAGCATGTTGAAAATCAAATATTGCCCAGTCCTACTCCTGACATGATATGACTATTGGATGTATCTAAATTTATGTATTGGCACTATTATGTACTTGTGGTAATTGTAACATATCTCCCCCGAATGGATTTTTGTGTATATGTTCAGTGATACAAAGTTTTTGAAGGTTAGTAAAAATAATGATGATGAAGATAGATCACGATATGACGAAGGAAAATATTCCAGAAAACTTTATTATAATTTTATTAGGGTTTGGGGTTTTTTTTTTTTTTGGAAGGAATTTGATCTTAATCAGAAAAAGAAACAATCATTTTTATGATGGGCCTAAAGTGTTGTTTCATGCATTGTGTTTTCTCTAAAATAATGGGGGTGGGTTTCAGCTAAAATGGATGATTAGTGTTTTCTTTTAGTCAAGGCAATAGAAAGTTTGGAATTCTATTGCTAGAGTTCATTTGTCAACCAGTTTACTATTCAGGATTAAGTGTATGTGAGCTATATTAATGTTCAATATTGCAAAGCATATTTTATATGCTGATTTAACTGGAAACCTCACCCCCAATGACTTGTTTTTAAGTGTTGTTGAATAAACTTAAATCACACTGTTTTCTAGGAATTCATCCCACAATCATTTCTGAGTCATTCCAGAAGGCATTGGATAAAGGTACTGAGATCTTGACCAGCATGGGGCAGCCTGTTGAGCTGAGTGACAGAGAAACCCTACTTAACAATGCAGCTACTGCACTGAACTCAAAGGTGGGTATCTTGTGACATATGTGGTTACAGCATGTCTAGCTCATGCTTTAAATAAAAATTGCATGCAACTGTATTAACTAATAAGTGGGACCAAAGTTTGGACCCTCCTTACAGTAATATTGGACGCGGGTGGCGCTGTGGGTAAAACCTCAGCGCCTAGGACTTGCCGATCGCAGGGTCGGCGGTTCGAATCCCCGCGGTGGGGTGTGCTCCCGTCGCTCGGTCCCAGCGCCTGCCAACCTAGCAGTTCAAAAGCACCCCCGGGTGCAAGTAGATAAATAGGGACCGCTTACCAGCAGGAAGGTAAACGGCGTTCCGTGTGCTGCGCTGGCTCGCCAGATGCAGCTTGTCACGCTGGCCACGTGACCCGGAAGTGTCTGTGGACAGCGCTGGCTCCCGGCCTATAGAGTGAGATGGGCGCACAACCCTAGAGTCTGTCAAGACTGGCCCGTGCGGGCAGGGGTACCTTTACCTTTACCTTTTACAGTAATATTAGGAATGCTTCAATTACTTAGAATTGTCAGGCATTTCTTGAGAGGAATGTTTTATGGTGGTGTTCTGATCCTGCTTGCTAGCATTTAAAGAGAGGTGTTCCCTCTGCAGGATCCTTTGAATGTGTGTGGCATCATTATTTACTTGCAATGTTTCCTTTTAATAGTGAAAATTCCAGCTATGCTGGCCAGAAAAGAGCCTTTGCAACTGCGTATTCTTTCCCCTTAGATCTTGCCCTGCTGCTCTTTAACTTCACCACTAAAATTGTATTGCTGAGTCAGAGATTTACTTAGAGATTCAGAATGAGAATTGCAACCTCCATACTGCTCTCTGGTTCTGCCTTAAATAAGAAAAGAAAAATTGAGAAAACAACATGCCAACTACTTACTGTTATGAGTCCTACCTACAAAGAAACAATATAAACTGTTGATCTCAGTTTGTTTAATTTAATGTAACTGTTAGGTAGATTGAAATTCAGATCTGTTGGTGGAAGTTCTTATGGAAATGTGCAAAACCAATGAAAACCCCCCAAGTAAAATGTGGGTCTTCACTAAATCCCTGCAGGTTGTATCACAGTATTCTAGTTTGCTTTCTCCAATGAGTGTGGAAGCTGTGATGAAGGTGATAGATCCAAATACAGCTAGCAGTGTGGATCTTAGAGACATCAAAATTGTTAAAAAGCTTGGGTAAGTAGTAATCTCAAAATACAAATTCTGTAACCTATTTATTTTAAATTATTATTGTGCTAGTTTACTCTTTCAATACTTCTTTTTAGAGGAACAATTGATGACTGTGAATTGGTTGAAGGGCTGGTCCTCACCCAGAAAGTGTCCAATGGTGGTATAACCAGAGTTGAAAAAGCTAAGATAGGTCTCATTCAATTCTGCTTGTCAGCTCCGAAGACAGATGTAAGTTGCTTTGTTTAATTTGTTATGTCTGCATCATTATGAGCTATCTTTACACATTGATTGCAGCTTCTTAAAAATTCTAAGTATGCTAACAGTACATTATTTTATTTTACTTTCTGAATAGAATTACATGTCAAAAGCTTAAAATAGGGGTGGGCTGACTTGTATGATTGGTTGTTTACATAGATTTTATGTGGTCCAACAGCATATCCGATATTAAGCACTCTTGTTTTTAACAGTCAAAATCTTTGTTAAGGTTTCCTGTTAAGAATCAGCAGGAACTATTGGCCCACTACTGAACTGCCTATATCTCTTCAGTTTAAGCCTGAAAAAGACGTATTAGCATAAAAGAAATAGTCATTAGTGGCATATTCTTCTGTAAACTAAGCTTAAGCTTGCAACTGCTTAGCTTGCAACTGAATGCTTTGATTGTAGACAGTGAGTTATACTATACTACATATGGAAATTTTGATTAAAAGTAGCCAGCATGCTGGTTCCAATTGCCATCAGTCCCAGGCAGCATGGCCAATAGTAAGGAATTTTGGGAGTTGTATCACAATGTCTATCTCTGATTTAGATGCTTAGTTAAGCTTTATTATACTTCTTCTCCTGTTAGATGGATAACCAAATTGTTGTTTCTGACTACACTCAAATGGACAGAGTCTTGCGTGAAGAGAGAGCTTACATTCTCAATTTAGTTAAGCAAATTAAGAAGACAGGATGCAATGTGCTGCTCATTCAGAAATCTATTCTGCGGTATGTTTATTCCAGTAATGTGCTTGCTGTCGAAGAATGAATGATATTCGGGATTACAATTGTTCACAGTGTGATAAAGTTTAAGAGACTTGCTCTGAAACGTATTCCTTAAACCAGGGGCGGGCAACTGAATCTGGCCAGTGGACCAGACATTCAGCCACATTTGAGGCTCTGACCAACTGTCAGATTTCACCCACACACAGGTGGTTGAATGTTTAGTCCAACAACCTATTATGTTAGGTGACTCAATTTGAGTAAAGTGGGAAGTAGAGAGGGAGAGGGCTTGTAGGACTTTTGGAGAGATTTAGGAAAAGCTCCAAACCAATGATGCACTTAATGACATCCAGGTGGGCCCAGGATAAATAATGACAGCTAGTTGGGCCCAGGAAACATAAAGTAATGTTCTGAGTCTTGGGAAATTCTGAGTCTGATCAGAGTAGCTTGCCCATCACTAATAATGCTGCTGTGAGTCTGGTTGATTTTCTAGCTCATTCATTGTGTTGATTTCAGGGATGCTCTAAGTGATCTAGCACTACATTTCTTGAACAAAATGAAGATAATGGTGATTAAAGATATTGAAAGAGAAGATATTGAGTTTATATGTAAGGTAAGGAGGAGCTGTTAACTACGGTAGTTCTGCTGTAGGTGAATATTTGATTCAAAAAGTAATTGAAATTGGTCATAGTACTGATTGGCGCTGCTTTGGAATTTGTTACACACTTTGTATGTAGGCTGTGGGAGGAAACAATACGTGAAAGAATTAGTAGGCTCTATTAGTCTCACTTCTTCTCAAGGAAATATTAATGTGTCATCTTGCTTATAAAGATGCAGCTGTAAACTGTCTTACTTAAGCTTATTCATGAGTGGTCGGAAGTAAGTCCCACCAAATTTAATGGGACTTCTTCCCGGGTAAGTGCATATAGGATTGCAGCTTGAGTATAAAGTATAGCATATTGAACTATATCATACCTTTTTAATCTTTGGTCCCTGTGTTGATTTATTTTTGAAAAGACCATTGGAACTAAGCCAGTTGCTCATATTGATCAGTTTACTGGGGATATGCTGGGATCTGCTGAACTGGCAGAAGAGGTCAATTTAAATGGATCTGGAAAGCTAGTAAAGGTAAGCAGAACTTAGCTATTTAGCATGCTTCTTTATGACACTTGAGGAAGTAATTTTCATGTCATTTTCATAAAATGTATACATCGCTTGATTGTAAAAAAACTTAAAACAGTTTACAAAAAGATAAAACCATAAAATCAGGATTTTAAAAAATACAATACATTAGAACAGCGAGGCCCAACTTTTCATACTCTAGGTCTAGGTCCGTGTCAGAGCCCTCCTGCCTCCTTCCCAAAGCCCAGCGCCTTGCTTACCCACCTTTGGGAAAGTGGGATGGAGAGGGGGTCAAATGTTGCAGGGAACCGCCAGAAAGGCCTCACGGGTGGCAGATGGCCCCTGGGCTGTGTGTTGGACCACTTGCATTAAAACATACAAAAAGTTAAAAAACTAGATTACAATTCATATCATTACCAAGCATTTGGTTAGGCTTGTATAAACAGGAATGTCTTTAACAGAGCCCAAAACAAATACAGTTGTACCTTGGATCTCGAGCACCCTGGAACTCTGATGTTTTGGCTCCTGAACGCTGCAAACACAGAAGTGATTGTTCCTGTTTGCGAACTTTTTTTGGAACCCAAATGTCCAACAGGGCTTCCGCGGCTTCCTGCAGCCAATCAGAAGCCGTGATTTGGTTTTCGAGCGTTTTGGAAGTCGAACGGACTTCCGGAACGGATTTCGTTCGACTTCCAAGGTACAACTGTACAGTGAAAGTGTATCTATTGTTTGATATAAATAGGCAGGGAGTTCCACACTAAACTATTCAGGTATTACAAATGTGGAAGGGCCGTTATGTGGCACCTGTAGTGGTGCCAGTTCCACCGATTGAAGTTGTCAAGTGGGCACATGTTTGGTAAGGCAATCTTGTAGGTAAACTGGTCCCAAGTTACAGTTGTACCTCAGAAGTCGGAACGCCTTGTGAGTCGAATTTTATGGTTCCTGAATGCCGCAAACCTGGAAGTGATTATTCCGGTTTGCAAACGTTCTTTGGAACCCAAACGTCCAATGTGTGTTCCGCAACTTCCGATTGGCTGCAGAACCTTCCTGCAGCCAATCAGAAGCCGTGCCTTGGTTTCTGAACTATTTGGAATTAGAACGGACTTCCGGAATGGATTCTGATCAACTTCTGAGGTACGACTGTATTAAGGGCTTTGTATACTACTAGTAACACTAATAGTAATGTGTGTGAAGCGCAACCTACCATACAGAATGAAACCTCACCACCTTTGAGTTAATGATCCCTCTATAATAGTGCTCCTTCCCAAAATAAATTACACTGAAGCTTTTACTGTGGGGTATTTTCATAACTTTTGGACTACTGTGAAAATGGCTCATTGAGGCTCTCATCTTCACCTGGCAAAAAGATAGTCCACCCTTTATTGGTACCAGGAGATTGTAGCAGGACTCAGGGAAGATAGTCATCTCTAATTTGTGATGGGCCAAGCCACTTATAACATAGTTAGCCTCTACAGCAGACCATTAATGGAACACTGGGGTAATATGCTGATACAGCCCTATGAGGGAGTAGACTGCTACATTTCTCACCGGTTGAAGCTTCCAACAATGTGAAGAGCAGCCCCAAGCAGGCATCACACTATTTTAGGTGGTTTGATGGACATGCATGGTTGTCATCTTCTTTCCACCTGATCAAGAACTTTATTCATCTCCATTGGGATTGTCCGGATGTTGGAGTCAATTCTTTCTGCTCAATCAGATCTAGAATGGCCTTTGGGAGTGCTTTATTGACTCTCTTTGGGCGGGGGGTCCATAGGAGCAGTGCTTCTAATTCTCTAAATATTGTAGTGACACTGTTTTTGCCCTGCAGATTACAGGTTGTGCTAGCCCTGGGAAAACGGTAACAATTGTGGTCCGTGGCTCCAACAAATTAGTAATTGAAGAAGCTGAACGTTCAATTCACGATGCTTTGTGTGTCATACGCTGTTTGGTAAAGAAAAGGTAACATACAAGATTTATAGACCAGTAAAGTCACCATTCAACTTTACAAATGCCTTTTGTTAACATTTTCAAACTGCAAAATTCTAATTTCAGAGCCCTGATTGCAGGTGGTGGAGCACCAGAAATAGAGTTGGCCTTACGCTTGGATGAGTATTCTCGCACCTTGAGTGGCATGGAGTCTTATTGTGTACGTGCTTATGGAGAGGCCTTGGAAATAATTCCATCCACCCTGGCTGAAAATGCAGGCCTTAATCCTATTTCTACTGTGACTGAGTTGAGAAACAGACATGCACAAGGAGAGAGAACTGCAGGAATTAATGTCAGAAAGGTAAGGTGCAAAGTGGTGAGACAAAAGAAACACATATTATTGTATATTATTCCATAGAATTTTGTTTTTTATATTGAAGTTTATTATGTAGTTCATTGTATGCTGCTCAGTGCATTATGCATAACTCAAAGGAACAGTCAAAATATCATGTATTTGTTTTCTTTATTTCTGGTATTCTGCCTGTTAGTGTAATTTTACATGTAGCCAAAATGGTACCATCTGTAAAGAACAGAGAGATATCAAAAGGTTTTGTGGATCGCTGAGGTACAGGATATATTTAAAGGCAAAAAAAATAAATCGGGGGGGGGGGGCTCCCTAGGAACAGCCTGATTAAGATTGAACTTGATTAGTGACCACAAAATGCTGACTGGTGGTTGGGGTGGTTTGGCTGGTTGAATAGTAACAACTGAGAAGTCTTTTATTATTATTATTATTATTATTATTATTATTATTATTATTATTATTATGACATTTTACTGGTGTTACAAAAATAATTATATATATAACTTGATTGCACAGCTTATTGCGGTTTTATTAAAAATGGTAAATATTAACATAGTGCTATAAAATATTTGATTATTTTAAGGCTACTTCAACTAGAATTAGTATAATTAAATATATTCCTTGGCTGCATGCCATCAGTGCCTCATATACTTACTGCACAATAATATTTGTTCTTTCCTACAAGATAAGATCATGTACAGCATGCTCAAAAACACTTGTAAACTTGGATGTGAATATGGTTAAGTGAGTTGATTGGCCACCTGATGAGGCAGCAGTGCATTTCTCCAGAATGAAAATGTTGAGATACCTAATTTCATGTAATTTATGCTGGTAATTTGTTTATCAACTGAGGTTTCCATTCTTAATTTGTAGGGTGGAATTTCCAATATCCTGGAAGAATTGGTGGTCCAGCCTCTGTTGGTTTCCATCAGTGCTCTGACCCTAGCGACAGAAACAGTCCGCAGTATTCTTAAGATTGATGATGTGGTAAGTTACACTTAAAGGCTAACATTCCTGCAAATGGATATTTCATAGCAGTTAAAGGTAAAGGTAAAGGTACCCCTGCCCGTACGGGCCAGTCTTGACAGACTCTGGGGTTGTGCGCCCATCTCACTTAAGAGGCCAGGGGCCAGCACTGTCCGGAGACACTTCCGGGTCACGTGGCCAGCGTGACATCGCTGCTCTGGCGAGCCAGAGCCGCACACGGAAACGCCGTTTACCTTCCCGCTGGTAAGCGGTCCCTATTTATCTACTTGCACCAGGAGGTGCTTTCGAACTGCTAGGTTGGCAGGCGCTGGGACCAGCAAATGTTAAATGACAATTCCTATTATATCATAATGTGAATCTGCAAGTTAACATGCTGCATTTGTAACTAAATGATGAAAGTCGCTGTTCAAATTTAAAGAGACAAACAGCTTAGTGAAAGTGTAGATTAATACTGGATACAAACAATGATACAAAACAATGTTGGTGATGCAGAGACATTTGAAGGTAATGGTTAAAAGAATCATTCCATACCATTCTGTTTCTCTTTGCAGGTGAATACTCGATGAGATGACTAAAGAGACAGACAGTGCAGCTCAGCACAGTGTCGCAAGTTTGGAATGCAGTTCCTTCATTGGACATTGCATAACTCCCAGTTACATTTCATGTATACTTGTCAACTTAAATTAATAAAACCTTAAATTCTCAAGGCATATCTTGTTTACATTGTCTTTATAGCTAATGAAAGCGCGCCCCCAGCAGTTTACAACAATTGGTATTGTTAGAGTTGAAACCAGTATTGCCACAGAAACCAAAGTTGCCACTCTTGATTTCAACTGATCAGTCACTTAAAAATGTTTATAGTTATGCTAGGTAGTAAGCCATGGTAGCTTCACACTCAAAGTCAAACTTAACAGAAGATAAGCCAAAGGGCTTTCTGGATAAGGATGGAAGTAATTTGTGTTTCTCGTCTGTCTGTAATTCCACATCTTTGCTTCAGCTGAGATGACATGTTTTCATTTCAGCTTTAATTAAACGCCTAAAACGAATGGTGTCAGAAGTTACATCAGTTCATGCTGCTAGTGACATGAGCTCTTGTACCATAAATCTAGGTCAGTCTTCTAAGGTGCCTCAAGACTTTGTAACAACAGAACCTACAACTAATACAATTGTCTCTACACTTTGTCCTGAGCGAGTCTGCCTAGACTTGCTGTCACCATGGGAAAAAAGCCAGTGTAATTTGGTGGTTAGAGTGTTGGGTGTGTGAGATCAGCATTGCCACTCTGCCATGAAACTTGCTGGATGGCGTTGGGCCAGTCACTCTTTCAGCCTAATTGACCTTGCAGAGTTGGAGGGGAAGAACCATGTAAACCATGTTGAGCTAGGAAAGGTGGGATATAAACGTCATAATCTGAATGAATAAAAACAGCTTTTATATTCTTAATGAAATCTGTTACACATCTGTTCAGAAGTAAACCACTTAGAGTATAATTAAGCTTACTCCCAAGCGTGTACATGATTGCACATTAGTGCAATGTGCAGGGATAGAAAGAAAACTAGAGAAATACCCAAATTCCTGTTTTATTTGGGACTTCTGCATACAAATCAATAGAGCAGAATGCACATGCGTTAATTCGGTGCTGCCATTGGGTTCAGAGGACCGCTATTAAACCATACGTACCTGTACAACAAGCTGAGGTGCATATTTTCTGAAAGGTCTCTTGCAGTATTATCCATTATCAATGCAATTGCTACTTTTCAGTAAAGCAGACAGGGTTAGCTAAGTCACTTCAAGGGCAGTAACCATACATCTTCTCTATCACCCAGTGCTCTTGGGTAACCATATAGTTGTACAGCATAGAATGAATGGAGATCTGCCCCTGATAATGTATTTCATCAACAGAAACCCAATAAGGCAATAGCTCTTGAAGTTTATAGAGAGCTGTTGTAAAAAGTTTATTTGGCTATGCCTGAAGTAAGAGTAAGAACAAGCAAGTGGTAGGTCCTCTGCGTGGGGAACATGGAGAAATGTTATTGGGTGACAGAGAAAAAGTGGAACTACTCAACGCTTGTTTTGCCTCTGTTTTCACCCAAAATAAAAGTGATGCTGCCCAACCTGGTGATGACAGAATAAATGATGTAAGGAGGGAGCTGCATCTCAAGATAGTAAAAGAGGTAGTAAGGGAACACATAGCTATTTTAAATGAATTCACATCTCCAGGGCCTGATGAACTGCATCCAAGGGTACTAAAGGAGCTCGTGGATGTAGTTTCAGAGCCTTTGTCTATTATCTTTGAGAATTATTGGAGAACAGGTGAGATCCCTACACACTGGAGGTGGGCAAATGTTCCCATCTTCAAAAAGGGAAAGGAAGACCCAGGTACCGTAACTACCGACTGGTGAACTTGACATCGATACTAGGGAAGGTCGTAGAACAGATAATTCAACAGTCAATCTGTGAGCATTTGGAAAAGGATGCTGTGATTACTAAAACCCAGAATAGGTTTCTCAAAAGTAAGTCATGCCAGACCAATCTGATTTATTTGATGGAATTACAAACATTTCTTTTTTGTGTGTGTGTGTGTGTGTGTGTGTGTGTGTATATATATATATATATATATATATATATATATATATATACACAACAACAACAACAACAACAAATAATAAATAAATAAATAATTATAGTAACAATATCCCTCACACGACCTGCTGCTGTCACTTGCACACATCAGGGTGGGTGTGTGTGTGTGCTGATGTGATGTGATGTCCATGCTGCAGAGTGGAGCTGGGGGGGGGGAGGTGGCCCCTCCATTATAAATCTGTGGGAGCCCAGCCACAAGTCAGTGCCTATGCTCACTACAGTGTGGGGGGGAAATAATAGTGGCCTGCAGTGCAGGAATCTCAGCTAAAGCACCCAGGACAGGTTGCCTCATATATATTGAGTTGGCGCCCGCCTGTCTCGGGAGACAAGGGAGATTATACGTATTGGGGTCAGTGCGCCTGGATGTTCACCAGAAAGTCGGTGGTTCGAGCCCAGCCAAGGACAACGCAGGGGGTTGGACTAAATGACCCCTGAGGTCCCTTCCAACTCCGCAGTGCGAGAGAGAAGAGAAAGGGCGAGAAGAGCATCTTGGCTTCGCCAGCAAAGGGCCTTTCTGGAACAGCCGGGGCTCCGCGTTCGCCAGCGGGCGAGGGCTTTTTGTCCCGCGGGAGGCGCCGTAGCGCCGTCGCCTTGGCAACCGAGCCGGGCCAAGCGGCCTTGCGCTGCGCCGCGCCAAGAGAGCCATGGACGCGGCCCACCGAGCCGCCCTGCTCGCGGCCTCCTGCCTCCACACGCCGGTCGACCCGCGCACCAGGGCCCCGGTCGCGCTCTACGAGAGGGAGGGCGGAAGGCCCGCGCCGGGGGGCGGCGAGAGGCAGGTAGGCCGAAAGCGGGGGGAGGCCGGAGTCGGCGGGGGGGGGGGGCGGAGCTGCCCCCTGGTGGCCGCGGGAGGGAACGGCAGGAGGAGCCTTTGCCCCCTTCCTCCCAGGAAAAGAGGCACTTGCTGCGTGTCTCCAGGCAAAAGAGCGGAGGGGACAAGGGACGATTAAGTTGTCTATTATTATTATTATTATTATTATTATTATTATTATTATTATTATTATTATTATTATTAAATTATTATCATTATTATCATTAAATTATTATTATTATTAAATTATTATTAAATAATAATAATAATAATAATAATAATAATAATAATAATAATAAACTTAATAGTCCCTTGTCCCCTGAAGGTCTATTAATATACACATGCACACATGCAATAACCACAAAGAAAGAAAAATAATAATAATAATGAAGAATGCTCCCTGCCAGTAATTAGCAGGCAAACAACTATTTTGCCAAAGAGCAGGGAGGGGGTTTAGGCTAGATGGAAGTAAAACCTTTTTATTGTTTTTGTTTATTCATTTATTTCGCACAATTTGTACACCGCTTGATTGTTAAAAACCTCAGAGCTTTTTAGAAAAAGATAAAACAATAAAATGGAGAAAAATTCACAACCATAGTTTAAATCCTGCAGAAGTTAAAATACTGAAACAGATTAAAATTACCTGAACTTTCTAAGCACCTGGCAAGGCTCGTCTAAACAAATTTTTTAATCTATTTTTTAAGCTTAAAAAGGTAAACGTAAGCTTACTAGTCGCTTTTTACCCAGAAGATCGCCAAGTGACTTACAGCCTTAAGAGAAGGGAAAATATTGGGCCATGGGGAATTAGACATCAATACATTGTCTCTAAGGTAACATGTATGAAAAAATAAAAGCCACACAACCACCATGTAAATAACTAGGAGAAATCAGCAACCAAAGCTTTTCCAGCTGTGATTGCAATGATTGGAAATCACAAATGCTAGCAGCTAAGAAAAACAGTTGTTAAACCAAATATGCTTAATAAGAAAGAAAGAAACACAGAAAGATTGACAACTCCTCTCAAAATCACCCATGCTTGTGCCTTGAATGACTGCCGGGTTGGCACACATTTAACCAGCAGTGCTTTTATTTACACAATGAAAACTCTGCTAGTGAAACATGTGCCTCTTGTGCACTTTTGCTTTAAATGGAGGTGGCAGGTCTTTCTGATGGCGGGAGTAACCATGACATATTATATATACTGGGCTGAAAATGCTGAGTCAGATATTGCTGTAGGTCCAGTTTTGTTCTGTATGAGTGGAAGTTGTACCTTGCCAGGCTGTGCAAAGGTCTGCCTTTCCTCTCTGGCATGCAGGAGAGAGCTTATTGTAAAGTCTGTGTGTCTTTGTGTATGATGGATCAGGCTCCATGACACATGGGTCCTCTTCCCCTCTTTTCTGCTGCCAATCATGTCACTGGGCTGTCACTTAGAACAAGAAAGGTGGCAGACTGAAAACCTGCTCTTTAATGAGTAGTAGTGTTCTAAGAATAAAAGCGTGCACTTTTAAATTAGTCAACTGCAAAGGTAATAACACTGCAAGTTTCGAAACATTCTAAATTATTTAACTTGCATGCTCTTTTTTACAATCAAGTGGTGTATAAATTTTATGAAATAAAGGAAAACCGATGGAATCAGTTCTAAATGGTTTTACTTCTCTTTTTGCATTTTGATTGAAGACATTAGCATAGGTAATGTTTCTGAGAATTTGTAAGTCACAAATAGTATAGGAACCAGATGGTATTTGTATACCAAGCCTACACAAATCTCTTAATGAGCTTTACATCAAAGGAGTCGAAATGAGTTTACATGCAGCTAACCAGAAATGAGTTTACATGCAGCTAACCAGAAAGGTACATAGTGTTGAAGTATATCTGTTGGTGAACTGCAATTATTCATTTGAAATTAGAAATAAAAATGGATTTAAATGTTTATTACAGTTGAGCAACTTTGGCTAAGGATGATGTCATGCAGATTGGACCCTACTTTTACCATTTCTCAGCAGTTTTCAATGCTGAGAGACGCAAAGTTCCACAGTTTATGGCACCTACCACTTGACCAAATTATTAGCATTTTATACTTATTTCTCCAAGGGGAATGAAAACATTATAATACTATTCTGTTTTAGGATAGTTTGAGTCCTGAGAGACAGCAGCGTTCTACTGGACATGCCGATTGCAGAGACTGGATAGACCTCTCCAAAATGTACCTTTCGAATCAAGAATATTATTTAAAGCTGGAAGAGCTTAAGTACGCTCACCTGGAGACCATGGCAAAATTGGAAAACATGTATCGGAATAAACTGTATCTAAAAGATGTCCAGCCTTTAACAAATGTGGATGTGGCCCATAGTATGAATGACAGGTATGGTTTGTAATCTATTTTTGTAGTATTATTTCTCTGAATATGTTAAATGTTGTAGTTACAGGCAGCAACCCTTTTAGGGGTTGACACATGATTGCTGATGCACAGGTCTTTTGGACCTGAAAGAGGGCAGAACGGGGGGCGGGGGGGGCGGAACAGGGCATAATGGGGTGGGGTGTGCTTATGTGTGCTCTGCTGACACGTGCAGGGGCCAGGAATGGAGCCCCTGCATGTAATAATTGCTGCCTGTATATATATTATGGAGGAATCTACATGCTGCTAATCTCACCAAAACTGTGTTTTACCGGTATATACTATATGCCAACAGCTTAACTTTTTAAACTGCCAAAGAACCTTCAGTTCTAGATTTTTGTATCTGGCTGCACTTGCCTCCCTGCAGGGAACTCAGAAAGAACAGCTGAACAAGGAAGAGAACTGAGTATTGTGTGTGTGTGTGTGTTTCTTGCCTTGATTTGTTTGAAAATATCCTTAATTGTAGGATAAACTCCTTAATCCTACTGAAAACGTCAGAATTGGTTCAACTGTTGTGGTGTACAATAGGTTATATATAGATATAGATGTTGGAAGGTAATTATTTAACTTTCAGAGTTACCGAGTGTGTAACACTGCTAATTGCTTAACTACTGTATGCTTAAGCAATTGGGAGTGCAGAGTTGCATCCACTTTCTTCCCCACTCGATCCTTTTGGACTGGAGTGTAAATTCTTCCTAGGGAATTACCACCAATTAACTATTATGTCTGATGGCAAGGCTAACCAGGCTTCCTGCTTACACCAGAATCTGAAGCCATGGTTTAGGACAGTAATACTGAAATGGGACTGAAATGAAATTTCGGGAACATAATATGCGGCTTTAATACCAAGTCAGCCCATTGATTCGTCTAGCCCCGTATTGCCTCCACTGACTGGGAGCTGCTCTCCAGAGTTTCCAGTTGGGTTCTTTCCCAGCAACACCTGAAAATTCCAAGGATTGAACCTGGGACATTCTGCATGCAAAGCAGATGCTCTGCTAATGAGCTGTGGCCTGTCTCCCTATTCATAGTAACAAAGTACTTTTGCTTAGGGTTTTCCAAAGGTTTTAGAACACTGTGCAGATACTCCTTAGGGAGCGCCTTCTAAAATTAATTTTCAGTTTTGCTAATAGGACGACTTCTATTCTCTGTCTTACAGGAGACCAGTGATGTGAGTTCTGATCACAGACATAAAGCTAACATCCAGCCTATGGTTGCTTGGTCTTAACACAAATATTTCACTAAACTGTACATTTTATCATAAGGAACAAATGCAGTTTGGGGAAAGCTATTTTTCAGGCTTCTGGTAACAAAGGTGATGAGCTGGGACACAACCAGTATAGCCCAACCTGCTATACTGGTGGGATTCTTTAGACTTGAAATGCTCCTCCATTCTGTTATTCATCAAAGCAGTCTGGTTATATTTTGCTGCTTGCAGAAAACTAACCTTCACATTATTATTTCCTTTTAGATCTTGGGAGCCAAGGCCTTTTCAACCTCAGAATATGTGTAAATCATTTTCTGAGCCTGATTTGAACAATTCTTTTCATTCAGATTTATCTCATATATCTGATAAAGAATTAGAGTTAGAAGACAGTGAAGACAGATCACTTACATTTGGCAAGGAGCAAGCTGAAAATTCATGGGATGGGTCATCTTTGGAGGACTATTCTCACTGCAACCAAAGTATTTTATCCAAATTACAGACTTTGAGGAAGAGCAGGAGGAAGAAAAAAAAGTGGTCCCCAAAGATCACAATACCTGAGCCTTTCCAGATGACTATCAGAGAAGCTAAGATAAAACAACAGAACATAAAGTCAAAGTCACTGATTGAACTGGAAAATAACTTGCTGAAGAAAGAATTGGAGGAGGAAGCAGAATGTCAAAAGAAATTCCGAGCCCATCCAGTGCCGGCTTATGTCTTTTTCCCTCTCTATCATGATATTATGCAGCAAAATGAAGAACGTAGGAAGTCACTAAGAGAGAGGAGGCGAGAGATCCTTCTAGCTACACAAAAGCCATTTCAGTTTATTGAGCGGGAAGCACAAAAGAAAGAAATGAAGAAAATGCAGTTGAAGGATGTTTCTTCACCAGAAAAGAAAGCAAAAGTATTCAGAGCAAAGCCAGTTCCTAAATTTGTTTATGGTTCAGAAATTAATGAGAAGCTAAGGGAGGAAGAGCTTTATAGAGATATTAGAATTCAGATGAGATCAGAAGAACTTCTGCGCAGTTCATCTCTTCCTAACAGTAGGTTAGGAAACAGGGGCATTAATAAGAATAGGCAGCAAAATCATCTTGAGCTGACTAAAGAAGTGGAACACAAACCAAAGACCAAAGCCAAGGTCCCAGATTTTGAAATTTTACATCAAAAATTCCTGAAGCGGCTTCAGAGACAGAAGAATGTGAAACACATTACAGCCTGTGAACCCTTCAATCTCTCTACACCAAATATAGCATCCCACAAAGAGAAGATTCTTGAGGACATTCAAATGGATGAAGAAAAATTAAAGGAAACACGCTGGCCCTTTGCTTCCTCAAGAGCTAAGCCTCAAATGAGGTCTTTGAATGCAAATTCATCTCCTTCAGGCTGTGAAGAATCTGTATCTCCAAGAATTACAGAATCTACAAGACGACGACTACAAGCAGTCAGGTGAGCTGTTCACAGGCCTGAACTGATGTAATTGTTGTTAGTTTAATTTCAAGTTTCCTGTGGAAAAATAAAACCACGTTGATGCAATAAGGTACTAAATACTTGTTTTAGTTATCGCTGCATATCTTAAGTGAAGTTAAAACTACGATCCACGTGGGATGAATGAAACTATTATTCTCTGTTTACAGTGGTGCCTCGCAAGACGAAATTAATTCGTTCCGCAAGTCTTCGTCTTGCGAGTTTTTCGTCTTGCGAAGCACGGTTTCCCATAGGAATGCATTAAAAATCAATTAATGCGTTCCTATGGAAACCGAACCGCCTTCAGACCAGGTCTGGGGACAGTCTGTCCCCCGACCTCTTCTGAAGGCTGGCGGGGGCGAAGGTCTTTGCTTCCCCCCCGCCTGCCTTCCCGGGACAGTCCCGGGGGCTTTTAAAATGCTGGCGGGCGGCAGCGAAGCCTTCGCTGCCGCCCGCCAGCATTTTAAGATCGCCCACGGACAGCGGAAAAGTCCTTCGCTGTCCCTGGGCGATCTTAAAAAGCCACACTCCTGGACCTCTTCCCAAGGCGGGCGGGGGGCAAAAGTCTTTGCTCCCCCCGCCTGCCTTCGAAAGCCGTCCGGGATAGCGGGAAGCGCTTCCCTGCTATCCCGGACCGCTTTTAAAATGCTGGCGGTGGGGAGCAAAGCCTTTCGCCCCCGCCGGCCTTCCTGGACCTCTTCTGAAGTCCGGAGGGGCGGAAAAGGCTTTGCTCCCCACCGCCAGCATTTAAAAAAAGGTCCCCGAGATTTCCCTATGGGCTTTCGTCTTGCGAAGCAAGCCCATAGGGAAAATCGTCTAGCGAAGCGTCGCAAAAACCGAAAAACCCTTTCGTCTTGCGGGTTTTTCGTCTTGCGAGGCATTCGTCTTGCGGGGCACCACTGTATAATGGTTTTACTATTTGCATGTGGATTTTTTTTTATACAAGTAATTTTTATTGGTTTTCGTATCTGTTTAACAACATATAAGTAGACAACTAAACATAATCATGTTAATCATATTAATTTTGTTTTTTTAAATAACAAAATATGAAGATTATCTTTGAATGCGTGAAATTCATGCTATTTTGGAGAGGAATTCAGTGTTGCACTAAGGCAATCATTTCATCAGAGCAAGCATTTCAGATGAAATGAACCCCCCTTTCCTTCCTCCATGTTCTGTTCTGGGGCTTTCAGGGAATGGGGGTGGCGGGTGGGGAAGTCCTTCTCCTCCCCATGATTGTTTTAAGCCACACTCCATTGTCAGCAGCTGATTTTGCGTCCCCTCTTCCCAGATCTGGTGTCTGGTGTTGGGGCACTAGTCACTTTGCCCTAGTTACACAACTGACAAGACCAAGGGGGCCAACCATTTCCTGAGTTCAGTGTTCTGATGTAGTGGTTGTAGCAATAGATGTCTCCAGAGAACTGTGGATGGATGGTTGACTATGCTCTCTTTTAGGGTAAGGAAACCATCTTTGATTAGTCTCATGGTGGAGGATTAGAGGAAGTACATTGTTACATTGCATGTATGTCTGAACTCACATGCATGTTCCACACTCGTGTATTCATACACACACTACTGAGAGGTTTAGGATCCTTTGATAGAGTTATGATGTGCGTCTATTGTGCCCACAAGAAGTTCCTACACCAGAGGTGTATGAAATGAAAGTGTCAGAATAGATAAATGTTGCTTCAGGAAGCAAAATTACAATTTAAGCAGGCAAAGAGTGAGTGAAAGAATCCTTAACTGTTCTCAAAAGCCTATAGAAAATGAGCGCGACAATTTCACCACAGAACCCACACTAATAGCAAGTCAAGAAATGGAGCGGGGGAAGGCAGGCTTGTCCTTGAAGCAAAGGTTGTGTTGTTTCCTTTGGAGTGCTAAGTAAGAATTCTTTCTTGGAGCTTGGAGAGCTAACTAACCATTGAAAATCTAGGGTTTTTGTAAAAATTTTAGCCAATTCATTCTAATGGAGAAGGAAGGGAGCTCTGAGACGAGCAATTCCTATAATTTTAGTATTTCTGTTGTTATGTTGTTTCTTCCCAGAGTTTCCTGCCTATTTCCCATTTTCTTTATTTTGCTTAATAAAAAGTTGAAAGGATCTAGTGAGCAATGACTGAACTGTTTATCCTTGTTTACTTCCTGTCTTAAAGTTACCTTACTATTATCGTGATGGCATCCATTCAGGTGTTGATTAGATGTTATTAGTTGCTAGATTTACACGTGCTGATATTTACACAAGGTATTTGGAGCTCAGGGTGTCTCTTCAGTGCCTTCCAGGATATATTTTTGAGATACGGCTGGTACCAGCATCAAGAAAGTTCATAATGGGGATCTCCTGTTATATTAAGTTATGCCAACCTTCTTACTCATTCCATGACCTACAGTAATAAGTCATAGAAAAAGTTGAGATTGACACATACCCATTCACATCATTTTTTATTAAATGTATCACAAGACTAACAAAATATTCCAGCAATTCAAAAGAAAGAAAGAAAAACAATTGCGCACGATCATGTATAAGGGTAAAGAGATAAAACATATTTTTAAATAATAAAAAAATATACTTACACAAAAGAGGCAACATGGCAGTATTCCAAGACAGGACACAGGCACCAGATGAAATAATATTTGGGTGGGATTTGCCATCTGTGTGAAGTACATTACTTCTTGATCTGTGTAAATGTATCCTTGAGAAAGTCTATAAAGCCTTTTCTCAATTTAAATTTATTTAGTTCTGCTTTATTTTGTTATTCAGGGAGTCAGCTGAGGAAAAAAGGAAGGTAGAAGAAGAGAAGAAGAAAAATAGAACAAAACAAAAAGAAAGAGCAAGAAAGCTACAGAGACTTATATACACCCGGGCTGAGGCAAATGATCCCCATCAAAGTCTAGCTCAGATGCATAAATCGAAGTTTAAAATACTCAGGTATTCTGCTAATGTAGCCTCCAAATCCTGACCCAATAGGTGCAAGATCATTAGTTCAGTAGCAGGCCCTCAAAGTGTGTAACATAGTTTAGTCTTGCTGCTTCTGTTTTTATTTTGCTGTGAAAGTTCATGATTAAATTCCATACCATTTCCATGTCATGGTATATTAAAAAAACAGGAAACATGAAAAGCAGAGAATGAAAGAATATCTCCAGGAGCTGGAAGAAATGGAAGAAAGAGTGAAAAAGAGGCCACTGTTGTTGGAACAAGCGACACAGGTTATTGACATCTCTCATATATTGGGGTGCCAGCTCTCTTCTTTATCTGATGATCAAGAACTGTCATTGAGGTGATGCAACTTATGCCACTCTCCCAGGCTCCCGTCTCCCATTGCATCACTTCTCTACGCCTCATTTCATTTGTCTGTGCTTTCTCAGCCAGCAATGATTGCTGCCTTCCTGGTTATAATTGTGTACAGTAATGTCCCTGTTAAGCTGTCTTATTTTATACTCTGCATTCTTAATCCACCCACCACAGTGTGAAGAGTAGAGGAGACGCCACTTAATTTAACTGTGATTATTTACACTTGTTTTGTTTATTTGCTTGATTTCTAGTCTGCCTTTTGATCCAGAAGGATCCCAAGCGACTTACTTAAAATAATGCAACAACATTAGGTCTGCTTCTTCCGTTTCTGGCACATGGCATTGCTCTGTTGCAGTATGTCTTCCCTTCTACCTAAGGCTGCAAGCCAAGGGCAGAGATGGATGAACCACCCCTAGCTGAGCAGATATGTAATCTAAATGTTTAATATTTTTAACATGTAATTTAAACATTTAATGTGTTTGCCGGCGCAGAGGTGTTGAGTACCAAATTTTAAAATGCCACTGTCTAAAGCTTTGTGTTTGTGTTCCACAACATTTTCATGCTCTGAGGTCATGGATGTTTGGCAACCAATGTACACATCCACAGCCGTATACAGTGGTACCTCAGGTTAGAGACGTTTCAGGTTACAGACACTTCAGGTCACAGACTTCACTAACCCAGAAATAGTACCTTGGGTTAAGAACTTTGCTTCAGGATGAGAACAGAAATCGTGCGGCGGCGGTGTGGCGGCCTCATTAGTTAAAGTGGTGCTTCAGGTTAAGAACAGTTTCAGGTTAAGAACGGACCTCCAGAACAAATTAAGTGCTTAACCTGAGGTACCACTGTATATTCTTTAAATTTAAGAGTATCTTAGTAATGTATTTTGTTATTCTTTTACTCTACCTCTCCTAAAATATAGAAAAATGCACGAATAGCAGCCGAGAAGCATTACTCCGGCATTCTTCGAGAGCTGGGACTATGTGAAGAGTTTGTTTCAAAGAAAGGTGAAGCAGCTACAGAAATGCTTTTGCAGGACCATTCCAGTGCTGGCTCTGACATTTTGACAGCAGACGGTGACAGGTAAATACTGCCAGTGGTTGCCATAGATCAGGATGGGCAACTTGTGGCCTTCCAGATGTTGTTGGACTCCCAACTGCCAGAAACTGCCCAGCCAAGGTTGCCAAGGATCAAGGATGATGGAAGCCGTGGTCTAACAAAATTGGGAGGGATGCAGATTCCCCATCCCTGCCCTAGATTTTAAGAGGGAGACTGACAACTTTAATCTCAAACTGCCCCTTTTACTGTAGTTTGTTCTAATAGCACAGAACTCTAAAATCCAAAGCCTCATGTGCATGTGGCATGTCTGCACCTCCTCTCTGGAGAGAGACTTAAATCTCCATTGGGTGACAGCATCATGTGAGTCAGCATCAACTTCCCCTTCCTCTTTTCCCCTCTTCTGGCCCCCATGCTATCCCAGTTTGGTTTAGTGGGTTCCCCAACTCTCCAGAGCACATTTGGGGGGCATGCTGGGGACTACATGACAGATGGTGGGAGATCTGTCCTGCCAGCTGTGGTCATTCTACTGGCAGATGGACACTGTTGGATTTCACCCATTGAAAAGAATGTGAAAATATTCACAGCCCTTATACCTGCAGTTGATTGGTGGATTGAAGAATTGATGGTAAAAGTACTCAAAGTAAAGCAAACTGCCAAAACCTAGAAGTCCACGGATGCTTCCTCTAGCTGGGATTTCAAGTGTGGATTTCCTTTTTTACTCAGTTATTAGGTTATTACATCAGAACTGCAAGAACTGGAATGGGCAAGGTAATCAAGCAGCCAAGAGGTTTTATTTGCAGCTTTAGGAAGATCAACAGCAGACTTGGAGCTCTCTGGTGGACATGACAATAGCTGCCCTTATTCTAGTGTTCCCTAGAATGGAGGGGCTGTGAGGCCACCCCCTGAACCACCCCATATATACCAATCATGTTGGAACATTAGTAATTTTAGCTTGAGAAGTTCTAATTGAGCTGACCTAGCTGGGCTTGTGGCTGATTATTCTATGGAGACTGACTGGCACTTATAGCTAGAGCTAGGTCCATGAGTATGAGGACCAACCACATGCATGGCTCCAATACCGGAGTGCTGATTTTAAAAACAAGGCTATTCTGTATATTGCTTCACACAGAAAGCAGGCTGTTTGGAGACTTGCTTCAGGATGTCCCCAAGAAAGGACACAGTGATGGTTTTATCACTTACTGTCTTCTTACAGTCAAGATGGAGAAGGGCAGGCATCTGGAGTTTGCATGCTGCTCCAGGATTCTTTGTTCTTGTGGACTTACGATCCATTTCATCTGGGGGACAGTGATCTTCTGTACCAGTGCACCCTTTGAATATATGTGCATGGCAGCCTGATGGCTTCTTTGTTCATGAGGCATTCCGAGATTGATGGTTTTGTCTCTGCAGATGCCTCCTTTGAGGGTATCTGGGAGGGTTCAGGGCACATGGGGGGGGGGAAGTGAGAGGATCTGCTGCACAAAGCATAAATCCTTGCACTGGTGGACCTGTGACTTAGTGCTGCATTGGATGCAAGCCATAATGCTACACAAGTTGAAACTAAATTTTACAATGCAATAACATTGTCACCAGTGCAATTACAGGAAATCACGCCAGTTGACAAATTTGAGAATAGCTCCTTATGGCTGTGATCTGATTGGGTCATAATATGTATTCAGCTGTTCTTCAGAGGATGCCAATGGGCAGTGTTTTTCTTCTGGTTTTTTTTGTAATAATGTTTATTAAATTTTTAAAAGTTACAAAAAGAAAAAGTAAGCAAAAACAAAACAACACATCACAATAAGGAAAAAAGAAAGAAAAAGAAAAAAATACAGAAAAATAAAATCCATTAAAAAAACACAGCAAATCTTCCCATAACTTATCTTTCATTTGCTTGTTTCATTGACCTCACACCTCCCTTTTTTGTATTCTAGTTCAGTTAACTATTTCAGTAAATCCTTTCCATCTTTTCCAATTTTTGTCCTGTAATTTATCTTAATATAATGTAACTTTACTTTCCCTCCTTTCACCAATTAACAGTCTTTTTTTTCATAAACCTTTATAACATTTCTGCTAAAACCACATAACTTCATTCCAACATCCTTCTAACATTCATTAATTTTACAATGTTTCTGTAGATAGTCTTTAAATTTCTTCCAGTCGGGCAGTATTTTTCTTCTGTTTCTCCTGTAGTGATAATGAAAATAAAGCAGGAGATGGAGAATCTGAGAGAGAGTGGGAGAGCTCACAGCTCCATTCTGCCCAGTCCTGTGGAGAGGAGGAAGGTGATGAGGAGGAGGAGGTGGAAGCCTCTGAAGAGGAGGTGGACATGGAAGTTCAGCCAGATCACGATGGCCAGGAGGATCCTGAGTATGAAAGTGAAAACAATGAACAAGCTGCCACAGAAAAATCCAGTGATGATGAAGGCTAACTGAAACACATGACTGCTTCCATGTTGTGTGGGTTTTGGTGTTTTGAATTTATTCTGTTGCTCCAAATATTATAAGAGATGGAGAAAATGAGACAACTGGCGCAAATAGAGTTTTGAAGCATTTTTAATGTGCTGATCAGCTGTGAGTTTTCAACTGGCTTATTTTATTTATTAAATTTGTAGACTGCCCTATATCTGCAAGTCTCAGGGTGGTTCCCAGGATAAAATCAATATAAAACCACAAAATTCATAATCAAAACAAAAACAACCCAATAATCCTTCCCCCACATTTTAAAAAGGCATAGGATGTCAACCAACCGAAGGCCTCGTGAAAGAGGACTGTTTTTGCCTGGCGCCTAACGGTGTATAGTGAAGGCCCCAGGCAAACCTCCCTGGGGAGAGCATTCCTCAGATGGGGGGCCACTGCAGAAAAAGCCTGTTCTCGTGTTCCCACCCTCTGGATCTCGTGGAGGAGGCACACAAAGAAGGGCCTCAGAAGATGATCTCAGGGTCTGGGTAGCTCCATATCGAAAGAGGTGGATCTTTGAGGTATTGTTGTCCTGAGCCGTTTAGGGCTTTATTGGTTAAAACCAGCACTTTGAATTGGGCCCAGAAACTAATTGGTAGCCAGAGCAGTTGGACCAGGATTGGTGTAATATGCTCAAACTGTCTTGCCCCAGTGAGCAACCTGGCCGCTGAATTCTGCACTAGCTAAAGTTTTATGAACTGCCTTCAGAGGCAGCCCTACATATAATGCATTGCAGTAATCCAGCCTAGAGGTTACCAGAGCATAGACAACAGTAGTTAGGCTATCCCTGTCCAGATAGTGGCATGGCTGGGCCACCAGCCAAAGCTGATGGAAGGCTCTCTGGGCCACTGAAGCCACCTTTCATTTACTCCTTTTATTATAAAAAGCAAAGGTAGCTGTGTTGATCCCTAAGGGAAAAACCCCCTCCAAAATCTACAGTTTGCAATACCTTATTAGGACAAATCGAAATATCACAAAGCAGTGGCAAGCATTTGTGTTTTCCAAAATTCTTAATCAGGCAAGATATTACATAGAGCAAGGGCAGGGGAATGAGGAAAAATAGGCAAGTATAAAGTATATAGATTTTAGTAGAGGTGTGCATCAGCAGTGTGTAGAGGCTGAATAACAAGGTGAATTAGGCTGATTTGAGGTATCCCCCCAAGTTGAAGCACAATGTATATAATCCCCCTTCTCAAAACTGGGTAAGTGCTCCTGCAAGGCCATGTGATTTTCTGCTTGTTTTGTACAGAATAGTTCTGGTTTTTTTTGTATATCCCTCTTTCTCTAGGTCCATGGGCTTTGTAAAACACGAGACTGCCAAAAATGTTGCTTGTAGAGCCCTGAAGAAATTTGGATTGAATTTTGTTAAAGCACAGCAGCAGAGGATACTTTTTAAAAGTTAAAATTTACATCTTTTTCATAAATTCTTTGCTGCCCTGCTTTAATCAAACTAAAAGAAAGCTCTCCAGGACATTTTCTAGAGAGCCTCATGTTGTGAGGCCTGTATCACATGTCTGAAGGCCTAACCTGGAGGACACAAACAGCCACAGGAATTTTTTTTTAAATGTAGATGCAAGAATTCACATCACATGGACCTTCTATTTATTGTTTTAAGGTAAGAAAGAGCAAGGGACAGTCCCCTTTGAATAGATGCAACTGCTCTGGATTTGGGTGTTTTAGCTGGCCTACTGAAGTCATTGTCCTAATACAGATTATGAAGGAAAGTTACAGCACAAACTCCAACTGGACAGGCTTTGTCTGCAATTTGGCGTCCTTAATCCATTCTGGAGAAGGCCAGTTATGCCTCTATATTTTGTCTACTTTGGCCAAAGGGGGGGCAAGTCCTAGGTATTTTTTGATTCTACACCATAGAGCTCTGTTTTATATAATGCAGCTTGGAATCCAAAACATAGATTGAAGTGATGAGAGCACAGAGCATGGCAGGAACACGGAGAAATTGCATATAGATTCAAAGCAAATCTTGGGCCCTGTGGACAGCCTTAGCTTTCAGACACTGTTCCAGGGTAGAGATTGCAAACTGGTAAGTCTCTGTTTAGTGCTGTAGGTATCAGGTTTTGCATTTAGGATTCTGGGACAAACAAGCAATGGCTGTTCCGTGTGTGTGTGTGTTTTTTCTATTTCATAAAATTTATATACCACTTGTTTTGGGGGGAAACCAACAACCCTCAAAGAGAATGTGGCAGTCTAAATGTTAGTAAAACTAGAGATTAATTTTGTTGTTGTTGTTGTTTAGTCGTTTAGTCAGGTCCGACTCTTCGTGGCCCCATGGACCAGACCATAGCAGGCCAGGCACTTCTGTCTTCCACTGCCTCCCACAGTTTGGTCAAACTCATGTTTGTGGCTTCAAGAACACTGTCCCACCATCTCGTCCTCCGTCGTCCCCTTCTCCTTGTGCCCTCCATCTTTCCCAACATCAGGGCCTTTTCCAGGGAGTCTTCTCTTCTCATGAGGTGGCCAAAGTATTGGAACCTCAGCTTCATGATCTGTCCTTCCAGTGACCACTCAGGGCTGATTTCCTTCAGAATGGAGAGGTGGATCTCCTTTTACAAACATTAGCTCTGCAGGCTTTCTTACCCTTCCTTAAAGGGCCACTCCTACAGAGGGTAGGGGCGAGGCCATGATTACTTTCCGATTTTGCAGGCATTCCGACGGGTTTTCTCCAAAGAGTTTTACAGGAGTCAGCCATGATGGTAAGAATTTTTGTGCAAATGTCCAAGTAGGACTTTATGGATTCAATGTCCTCAGTAAGGAGCACTAGCCATTTGATGATTGAGAGACCCTCTTCATTTGTCTCGTGGGAATGAGGATAAGAGTCTTTCGAAGGCTTAATATTTCCAGAGGCCAGTTCCGAAATTTGTTTAAACATTAGTTCCTCCCATTTTTGCTCTAACGATGGTTCGGGGGGAACATGGGATTTGGCTTTTCCATAGTGGTTGAAGCGTATGTCACTCTCAGAACACAAAGTTCCTCTATGAGTGGTAAAAATCATCTCCCTCTGGTTATACATTTTGCCCTGAAGCTTGGAGAAGCAATGGAAGCTTCTGGTCCACAAGAACCCCACACCCACCGTTGGGCAATATTTTCCATTAGGAAGCCCAGCCCTACAGCACCATCTGGTGTTACATGTTTATAACAATAAAATGGATGAATGTAGCTGAGTCCCATGTGAATCCGTGCAGCAGAGCTTAGAAGTGGGGGAAGTTGCCAAGAGCTGTACTTCTAATTATTGCCAAGATTCATCTCTAAGATACAAATACTAGATTTGTAGCATCTGTGAACGCTTGTTACTTCAAAACATAGTTGTACCCTATTATTGTCATTTTTTAATAGTTTCCAACTTTTATTTATTCTGTCTTCGCTATTCCTTTCCATCTGAAGAAATTTCAGATCGCAAATTAGATCATCACACAATAATTTTATTGAGTGAGTGGTATGCCATGCACTATGACAATAACTGAGGTGGTACCTATACGTTCAGTCCTAGCGCTTGCCTAAGATTCCTATGCTACATCATTTATCAAATTATTTCTATGTCACATTTTGGGGCACAGTCCAATCAGGTGGCTCACAGTATAACCCGTCCTTTGAATTTTCCAAATGTAGGTTTACTGTTCTATAAAGGGGTTGTGAAAATGATACTTTCCTCAGCAGTCATGAATCTCAGTATAGTGATAAAACCTTTATACCAAAAGTGTTTTGAGAGTGATGAGGAAAATATAAGAAGTACAAAAATTAGGTAAGTGTTGCAGCCATTAGGTTACTTTTTAATTATAGTTGGAAAAACAAAATGACTTAATATGCGTAGCAGTAAATGCTTAGCTCAGGGGTCGCCAGTGGTACTGTAGGTCTCCATAAATATCTCTTCAAAAATCCACAGTACAGAAGAACTTGTTCTTCCTACTCAGTTCCTGTTTGCATTGACTCACCCTCCCCCGCGCTGAACATGCCCCCATTTCATCTGTTTTGAACAGAGGAGAGGTCCAAAGAGCTTCCTTCTGAGAGCAGGTGTGGCAGGGCCTGGTCTAGTTGCCTTGCTTTGATGAGGCAGATTGCCCACACCACTTTGTGGTCCTGTCTCTCAGATGCAGTAGCAATGGCACCCCCCCCCCCGTGGCAGCCATGTTGTGTTATGCCACACTTCTGTGGCAATCCTTTTGTATTATACCACATCTCCATGGTAACCCTGTTCATAGGATCTTAGCATTGTGGAGTTGGAAGGCTCATCTAGTCCAGCCTCCTGTGATGCAGGAATCACATCTAAAGAGTCCTTGAGAGATTAGCCATCTAATCTCTGCTTCAAATGAGTGAGTGTCCACCACCTTCCAGGGAGTCTGTTGCGATATGCCGTAAGACATTTTCTCAAAATTTACTCAAATATGACCACTGACCCCAAAGAATTGGCCAACTGCGTCTTAAACAGACATAGCATGCAAACTGCACGTTTTTTATTCAGATAAGATTTCATCAGTTACTCCAAGAGTTCCCCAGGTCTCAATGCTAGTCTACTATCAGGAAATCTGAACGCTTTAAACCTCTGCTTATAATGTGGCTCCTTTAAAATTCAAAAGGACTTTTGCCATTGATTCAGCACTGTGTGGCTTAATCAGTGTTGCATTGATGCATTACTTTAAATATATACAGCATTTCAAAAATAAAACTTTCTTACTGTTACAGTGTTCCTAAACATTTTAAAAGCACAATAGTAATATCAGACATTGATTATTAAATAATTATATGAAAATGCTGAGTTCAGTGAAACAGCAGATGGATGGTTCTCTTGATTTCATTGAGAAGGTTACACTGCTTAAACTTGTACCTGGGGTCCTTAACTTGTGGTCCATGGACGGGCTTGAGAGGATCCATGAACTGGGCAGAAAAGCAATGATTTTTCCAATGCAATAAAATAAATTGAATGCAAAATTTTGTGTTTATGTGCTTTCATCAGATTCTCAGAAGGGCTCATGACCCAAATAAGGTTAAGATCCACTGCCTTACTTGTTAACTAGATGTCAAGTTTAAGGTTTCCATTTTCATGTTCATTTCAAGACTTTGCCCTTGAAGTATCATAGCCTTTTTCTATTTACTGTCCAATAGACATTCTTAAAGCCATCCAAAAGTACAAACATAATATTTCCCCCCCTCCTAGAAAAGGCTTTTTCTCAACAAAGAGAGGGAACATCTGATCGGCAAGGTAATGTTTCCTGGCACCTGAGTTTCCTGTCCACCAGAGGCCTTGAGATGATTCTCTTTCTTGAATAGCAGTTATGCCACTGTGGTTAGTCACAGGGCAAACGTCCTTTAAAGCTGGTGGAAGCACTTTGAGATGTCGGGTGGGAGGAGACAGTTGTCATTCAGTGTGTGTGTGTGTGTGTGTGTGTGTGTGATAGAGAGGGGGAGAGAGAGAGGGAGAGAAAGAGTCATCATAGCTGCTAGAGGGCTGTGAAAATTTCTGTCCCGGGCTTTTTAGACTCATCTACCCCGTGCTTTTTTTCTAGAAAAAGAGGTGCTGCAACTCACCATGAACGCCTCTCTTCTTCTCATAATGACAATGGTACCCACCTGAGAGGTGCCAGAACCGAGTTCCAGTGAGCTCTGGCTGAAAAAAGCCCTGAGCGCCTGCCTATTTGCCATTTGAAAATAGGGGTAACTCTTCTCTACTGTTCACTTATATATGTTTATTGCAGTATTTATATCAGAGCCTGGCAATAGTTTTAATAAAAGTGGTTTGGATCTAAGATATGTTAAGGAAGCTTCCAGCGCCGTCCTTCCCTCTAGATCCCGCTGGACCTCTTGAAAAGTCTCTCCAGAAATCGGGGCCACCATCTGAGATAAACAATAAAGCTCTGTATTTAGGAGCATAAAATCCAAGGCACAGATATATGTTTGAGAAGGCCTAGAACAACAGGAACATTGTTTCTGGACCACAGGAAGTAATAGTTTCACACTGTTCCGTGCTGATCAGGCCACATGTGGAGTGCTGTGCCCAGTTGTGGGCACCACATTTTAAGAATGACACTGACCAACTGCAGTGTCTCTAAAGAAGAGTGACGAGGACAGACAGGGGTCTCAAAACCAAGTAATAGAAAGAGTTGAGTATGCTTAGCCTGCAGAAAAAACGGTTTAGGGAGAACATGATAGTGGTCTTCAAATACAAGTTGCACGTAAGTTGCAGATCCTCCAAGTGTCCCTATTTTCCAGCGACGTCCCTAATTTAGAGAAGTCATCCCTGTTTCTGATTTGATCCCAGAATGTCCCACTTTTCCTTAGGATGTCCCTATTTTCATGGGAGAAATGTTGGAGGCTATAGAGTTATTTGACCTCCAAGCTGTCTGAAGGCAGTTCTGTATGGGGAAGTTTTTTTTAATGTTTAATGATGTTTTTATATATGTTGCAAGCTGCCCAGAGTGCTAAGGCAACCAATAAGATGCGTGGGGTGTAAATAGTAAAATTATTTTTATGGAATGGGCTGTCCCTATTTTCATCAGAGAAATCTTGGAGGGTATGAAGTTGGGGACATCACCTTGCCAACAAAGGTCCGTATAGTTAAAGCCATTGTTTTCCCAGTAATGATGTATGGAAGTGAGAGCTGAACCATAGAGAAGGCTGATCGCCGAAGGATTGATGCTTTTGAATTATGGTGCTGGAGGAGACTCTTGAGAGTCCCATGGACTGCAAGAAGATCAAACGCATCCATTCTTAAGGAAATCAGCCCTGAGTGGTCACTGGAAGGACAATACTATTGGCTCCAATACTTTGGCCACCTCATGAGAAGAGAAGACTCCCTGGAAAAGACCCTGATGTTGGGAAAGATGGAGGGCACAAGGAGAAGGGTACGACAGAGGACGAGATGGTTGGACAGTGTTCTCGAAGCTACAAACATGAGTCTGACCAAACTTCGGGAGGCAGTGGAAGACAGGAGTGCCTGGCGTGCTCTGGTCCTTGGGCTCACGAAGAGTCGGACACGACTAAATGACTAAACAACAACACATGGAAGTTGGGGCAAATTTGTTAACTGTTGCTCCAGAGGCAACTAGTAGAAATGATGGACAGAAGTTTCCGGAAGCAAATTTCAGCTAAGGATTAAGAGAAGCTTCTAATGGTATGAGCTGTTCAGCAATGGAACAGGCAACCTCAGGGGATGTAGGCCATTTTTTCTGGAGGTATTTAAGCAGAGGCTCAACAGCCACCTGTCTGGGAGTGCTGCAGTTGCATCCTGCATTGTGGATACTGGACTCAGTAGGGGGCTGGACAATGACTGCCAAGGTCCTTTCACATTCTGTGGTCTTATGAATAGAGGGTGTGCCATAGGGGACTGCTGAGGGAAATTCCTAGATCGAACAGAGAGCTTCCTGGCCTTCCAGAGAGGATTTCAAGGGGGAAAGAAAGGGATGGGACATTTTCCCTCCTTGAATTTCCTTAACTAACTTAGGATCCAACCCTGTCTCTTCCTAGAATGGATTTATCATAGTTCTTCTGTTCCTTCCACATGCCCCTATTTCTTGGTGTTCTATATACTTGGTTATATGATTCTTAACAATACTTTCCATCAGTTTCCCCAGAAACATGAAACTAACTTCCAGGATCCTCCTGCCTCCCTTTTAAAAATTGCTGTTACATTGGCTACTATCCAGTCCTCAGGTGTGCCATCTGATCCGAAGGACAAGTTATATATTTTCGTTAGAAGATCAGCTACCTCATATTTGAGTTCTTTGAGAACTCTTGCGTGGATGTCATCTGGACCCAGCAATTTTTCAGTTTATATTTTCTCTGTTGATGCTACTGTATTTAAATAACTTTTTTTTGGTCGGTTCTAATATTTTTAGCAATGTGTTCCTGTTCCACAAATTCTTTTTTTAGGATCCCTTACTGTCTGCTTACCATTTTGTGGCCTAATTTTGTGTTCCTTTTCATTCCCTTCATTTGAACAGTTTAAAACCTCCTTAGATTCCACTTCTTAACTGCACTGGCACCCTCTTGGTCTTCATGTTACCTTTGCTGATCTGTGGCTTGCACTCCAGTTGAGTTTCTAATATTGTTTTTAAACAACTCCCTAGCATCCTGGAGCGATTGTTTCAGTTTCTCATTGGGCATAGGATGTTAACTATGCTATGCAGTGTGAGTCCTGGTGTAGCATCTGCTAATTTTGTAAATTGTAAATTTTCTTCCCGTCCCAACTTCCAGTCCCACCTTACACAAAAAATACATCCACGTATGCAAGATAATTTATTTTTCAATTTTAAAAGCATGTTTACAAATTTCATTTGGAAAAGATCATTAAAAGGTGCTGAAGGTGAGTTTGTGGAGTGCAACGAAAATCATAAGTGCCAAAAGGAGACCTATTTTATTTCATTCTTACACAGGCAAGAAGCAGTGCAGTCTTGCATCATGTTTGGTTTCGTACATCCTTGTGACTTCACTAAGCCAGGGCAGTTGGTGAACTTATCAGTATGTTTGCAAGGGTTGGCTGAAAGTGAAAAGAAGGACACACTACCATCAGTCTGGACATTAACAAAAGCAAAACATCCCCAATAGATTTCATTTTTAGTTCATATACTGGAGCTTAAGATCAAAACTGAAGATTATACAAAAGAAAAAAGAACACTGAACATATTATTTAACAGTTGTTCTAATGGATGTAGTAATTATATGCATAAACAGTTTAGCAACCCTGACCATAACTCAGAAGAAAAAGGCCTGAAAAACAAGCCTTATGAGGAATGGTTGAGGGAGTTGGGCATGTTTAACCTGGAGAAGAGGAGACGGAGAGGTGATATAACAGCTAACTTCAAGTATCTGAAAGGCTGTCACATGTAAGATGGGGCAAGCCTGTTTCCTCCTGCTCCAGAGGATAGAACCTGAAACAATGGAGTCAAATTACAAGGAAGGAGATTCCGACTAAACATTAGGAAGAACTTTCTGACAGGAGGAGCTGTTTGACAGTGGAATTGACTCCCTTGGGAGGTGGTGGACTTGAGTGGACATCTGCCCTGGCTGCTTTAGTTGAGATTCCTGCATTGCAGGAGGTTGGACTAGATGACACTTCCAACTCTACAATCCTGTGATGCTGTGAAATTGGGCATGCTTTGATTGCCACATCTTAGGAACATTATGTAGAAATCCCTACATTCACCTTAAAAATATAAAAGGTTATTGTGACTCAGGAGGCAGAAGCCTTTCTGCAGGTGGTATGACCTCCCCACCATCGATGGAGAAGTGGTACTGCCATCAGTGTCAATTTTGGGCAAGATTGTGTCCATTTGGGGCAAGATCTTTGGTGCTGATGGGAGCGCTGCTACTCCGTCTTTGGCAGATGTGTCAGGGTGTGCAGTAGCAGCAGGAGAAATTAGGTGGTGGTGGGAGTGGCAGCAAGGCAAGACAGAACTTCTCATTTCACCTCTAGTGGTGAAACGGGATGTGCTGCCCCGGCTTCCATCAAATTCAGTGGGATTTTCTTCTGAGTAACTAGGTTTGGAATATGCTGGTTTTAGCATTCCAATTTAGAATATAATTGGCAATATCCCTTCCACTCTACAAAAACCCTTGTAATCTTGGGGGAACAGAGATATTGATATATCTATATAATAATAATAATAATAATAATAATAATAATAATAATAATAATAATAATAATAATTTATTATTTATACCCCGCCCATCTGGCTGGGCCCCCCCAGCCACTCTGGGCGGCTTCCATAGAAACCAGGAAACACTAAAATATCATACATTAAAAACTTCCCTGAACAGGGCTGCCTTAAGATGTTTTCTGAATGTCAAGTAGTTGTTTATCGTTTTGACATCTGCTGGGAGGGCGTTCCACAGGGCGGGCGCCACTACCGAAAAGGCCCTCTGCCTGGTTCCCTGTAGCTTTGCTTCTCGCAATGAGGGAACCGCCAGAAGGCCCTCGGCACTGGACCTCAGCGTCCGGGCAGAACGATGGGGGTGGAGACGCTCCTTCAGGTATACTGGGCCGAGGCCGTTTAGGGCTTTAAAGGTCAACACCAACACTTTGAATTGTGCTCAGAAACGTACTGGGAGCCAATGTAGGTCTTTCAAGACCGGTGTTATGTGGTCTCGGCGGCCGCCCCCAGTCACCAGTCTAGCTGCCGCATTCTGGATTAGCTGTAGTTTCCGAGTCACCTTCAAAGGTAGCCCCACGTAGAGCGCATTGCAGTAGTCCAAGCGGGAGATAACTAGAGCCTGCACTACTCTGGCGAGACAGTCTGCGGGCAGGTAGGGTCTCAGCCTGCGTACCAGGTGGAGTTGGTAGACAGCTGCCCTGGATACAGAATTGACCTGTGCCTCCATGGACAGCTGTGAGTCCAAAATGACTCCCAGGCTACGCACCTGGTCCTTCAGGGGCACAGTTACCCTATTCAGGACCAGGGAGTCCTCCACACCAGCCCGCCCCCTGTCCCCCAAAAACAGTACTTCTGTCTTGTCAGGATTCAGCCTCAATCCATTAGCCGCCATCCATATAGATGTTCATAAGCAGCAGTGGATCTCTGCCTGCCCATCTCCTGCTTTCTTCCTGGCTAAACTGTCAGGGCCGAGCATCTCTTTGGCAGTGCATTGCGCATGCAGCGCAGAAGTATCATATCTGGATGCAAGACTTCCACATCACTCCAGCGCTGCTCCCAGTGCACATTGGGGCAGATCCAGAAGTAGGGCCTGTAAGCAGAAATCAGCACAGCTTTTCCTGCTATCCCTTATACTAACTTGGTGACAGTTAACAGGCCCAATGAGTTCTCAATTCTAACTGAGTGCCCTTTCTAAAGAAAAGATGGAGAAGCTTTAATATTTGAAGTTATTTGTACGCACTGCATAATTTGTTGTCACAAGCATGACGGCAGTCCCCACAAGATGGTCCAGACTTATATGGGGTTTTCATTAAGCCTTGTATGTTCCCTCTGGAATGAGAAATGCAAAAAAGTGCACAGTTTTTTTTTTATTTATTTCATGAAATTTATATAATTTTTTTTTTAAAAAAAAACACTCCAAAGCAGCTCAGTCCTGGTATGCTGTAGCCAGTTGTTTGTATTCAGAGGGAGCAATCTAGTGGTGCCAGTTCAGTAATGCTGTGCTCTAGGTGCTACTGGGGATGGAAATGAGGCTGGGATCCCTTGGCTGGAGAGTGAAGAAGTCTTGCCTGTAGAATTACTAGAAAGGCAGGACATCACATTGGGAGGGATAAAACACAACTCACTTTGTTTTCCTATGTGCAACCTAAGCTGCTTGCACAACACCACATCCCTGTTTCTAAAGAGGGAAGGGTGACAACTCAACATCCAGAACAAGCCAATGCAAATGAACTTAATGAACACAGCATGTTGTAATTTGGATTATTCTAATGGTCTGTGAAGATTATTCTGTCTGTTGACAATCTGCTATTAACTCCCTTTATCTTCTGGACCTCCCAGTGTTATGTAATCTCTCAGGAATGTTAATAGCTGGATACCTCTTCCAAAGGGCTGGGGCTGTATCATCCGTAAAGAGAATCTCACGGGCGTTATTCACAGACTGTACCATATGTGCCCACTAGCAATGCAACAAAATATGATCAAGGGGTCCCTGTATCTCCACACACTTTTCAACAGAATCCTTTACCCTCCTGGGTAAAACTTCCTGGGTTCTGAACTTTTAAGAATTTGGCTCTGCATTGCTTGTCAAAGATGCCAGCTTTTGCATGGCAAGTCCCCTACCCCCATGAGAAATGAAGACACTGGACACATTATTTAAGGTTAATGGGCATAAAAAGGCCACAACTTTATTGATTACAGAATTGAAAGGTATTGGCCTTAGGCATTGGCTCCTATCGTCTACCCAGCATGGAGACCGGGAAGGGTTGTCCACAAGCTGTGGGAGTCCTGTTGAAGTACGCCAACTAGGATCCCACGGGTCAGGATCTCACCGCTCAGGGGCGTGCCGGGGGCCCTTACCTCCCTAGGTTTCGGACAAGGCAACGCCCACCGGAGTCCTCTACCGGACTACCCTTTCCATTGGGGAAGGTGATGGCGCTTCCTTCCCCCCATTCATTTGCATAACAATTAACCCCTGCCAATGCCTAACCGCCACTCGAGCAAGGCTCGCCGCCAATACCTTCAAACCTGCAACCAATTCCTAATCCCTGCTATGATGTCCCCCAGCCAAATATCGTTTCCAGCATCTGACAGATGCACGCCATCCCATCTGTAGAGGGCCTCGTTGCTGAACTGGATGCTTTGTTAAGCCCCTTGAACAGGGCTTTGCAGCTGCCACTGGTCCGCCTAACAGAGGTGCCTGAAAATCTCTTTCAGCTGAGCCAGGTCTTTGTCTGCCCCCATCTGCTCCTATATGACATCAGGTGTAGGGCAGGCAGGTGTGGCTTGGCTGAAATATCCTGGTGGGTCAAACAAGGAAGCCAGCTTGGAGGTTCCCAGCCCTGGTTTAGAGCAAACTTAATAAATATGTAAATGAATAAAAAAGAACATTCTTTTCTGAGGCACTGTGGCCCACTTAATGCTGAATATGTTGCTGGTGTGAATTGGTGGATGATGGAAGCTATGGGCACTAAGAGAGGAGGATTGCAAGGAGTGGGGGCACTGCCTTTTGTGCCTTTCCACAGTATTAAAGCAAGGTTAAACCATAGCTAAGGGACTCGGGTGGCGCTGTGGTCTAAACCACAGAACCTAGGGCTTGCCAATCAGAAGGTCGGCGGTTCGAATCCCTGCAACGGGGTGAGTTCCCGTTGCATGGTCCCAGCTCTTGCCAACCTAGCAGTTCGAAAGCACATCAAAGTGCAAGTAGATACATAGGTACCGCTCCGGCGGGAAGGTAAACGGCGTTTCCGTACGCTGCTCTGGTTTGCCAGAAGCAGCTTAGTCATGTCGGCCAGTAAAGCGAGATGAGCGCCGCAACCCCAGAGTCATCTGTGACTGGACTTAACGGTCAGGGGTCCCTTTACCTAAACCATAGCTAAACTGGTGCACCAAACCTTAACAAGACTAAAGGTCTCCAACTGTTCAGGAGGACTCCCAAAATAAAGTTTTCCAGAGATTGCCAGAAAATTCTTTTGGGATTTTGACTCAGCCAAACACAACACAACACAACAACACAACACAAGACAACACAACACCAGCTGCTGCCACCTGATTACCCAAGGTAAACAACCTGGCTGTTTTTGTTTACTAGTTGGCTAGCAACCATTGACATCCTGAGTTACTGCTTTACTAGTGTGCAAACTTCCTGTGGCTGTTATGAGAGTTGTTCCATTCCATTTTTATAGTCTAATGTATTTCATGTTTATGTTTAAAATGTGTTGTTAAATCCCTTGAAGACGTTGTGTAACAAACAGCTAACAAGCTCAATAAATAATTAAATAGTACATACGCAGGACAGTAGTGGCAAATGTAGAGGTATTTCAAGCGGTTTTGAGGGCAGTGGGCAGCATAACAACCAATTTTGTAAGACCTGTACCAAACCACCTGTAGATATAAAAATATCCACACAAGAAAATACGTTAGAATCTGACTGTTTTCATAATGAGCCAGAAAAACATACATTTAACATCAGCATTAAAAATAAAACAACCCCTAGATTTCATCACTTTGTGTTGTGTTATTAGGAGCACCTTGAAAAGGGCGTATGATACTACAGAAATAAACCATTTCCAAGTAACAATTCCAATAATTTTCTTCCTCTGGGAGATGCAGCTCAGAAATGTATACAGCTGTGAATGTGAATGGCATCATGGGGGTCTGAAGAAACCACAGAAAGAAAGGCACAGCAGAGATAAAGACAATCCAGTATTTGAACTTCCTATGTGAAAAATATGAAAAAATTACTGGGTGAAACATGAAGGAAAAACCCACCTCTTTTCGGTTTCCTTTCTTCCTGCTGTGAAGTCCCAGGCAGCAGCAAGCCAAGATGTGAGTGGGCTGTCAGGCATGGATTGACTAGCTGAACCAAAAAATGGTGTTTGAGTTACCTGAGTGTAATGACCAGTTACAGCCCCTGGACGGACTGCTCCAACACCGTACTTGAAATCTTCCACCTCGTCGTACCAATCTTGAATCACGTCATTCCATGAAGTAGCATGAGATGATACATATATATTTTCACCGCATGAAAAGCCATCTAGAAGTTGAGATGGGAAGCATTAACAAAACTCATGATTCCTGACCTAGGAAATTCTGTAAACAAGAGGAGTCATGCAGTGCTTCAGAGGAACATTCTGCAACAGGTAAAAGCTTGTTTATTCCAAGCAGAATTTGTTCACCCACAAAGGAGAGATTTTATTTATGTAACCCATTTGAGCCAGTGCTTGAACAACACAGAATCTTTGCTTAGTTGGGAATGATAAATCTTATAACTTCTTTGATACAGTTCTATTTGGGATACCTTTTGATGTTCCATGTTTCTTGCTTAGCGTTTAGGAGTTACCTATATCTGATTAAACTGGGAAGCAGCTGTTCAGTTTTAAACTATGGGGTGAAAGGGGGGGATATAAAATATGAACTGGGCACACTAAGGGTGGTGATTGATGTATAATTGCCCAGGTATTTGTTTTTATATTAAATTTTTGTTATACAAGAATATCTTTATTTCAACCAATATTATAATCCCTCTTTAGAGACAGAAGTCTTTGTTTCAGTAGGGTACATTCTTAGCTAGAAGTGCTTCAGTTTAAAGCATTGTAACCACATCAGTGGCACAATGTGATATCACACATACAGTGCATATAAATCACTTTTTCTTTACCAGTCTAGCTGAGTCCCAGATGTGGGCAGAATTTGTGGTTTACATTTGATATGGAAAACCGAGTTGCAATGAAAGGTAGAGGAAGAAAGAAGAGTCTGCATTTTGGTACAAGCAATAAATAATGAAGAATTAATTTTAAAGAGTAAACTTATTCAAAGGTGGTACCAGAAAGAAACATTTGTCAGTTATTTTTAGTAAATGTTAAATGAGCTTCCTTTTTCATGTGGTTCTGATTCTTTGGTGATTATCCATAGGCTCACTAGAGCAAGTTAAAATATTCTGAATTTAGAACCTTTCAGCGTATAAGGCATTAAACATATCTATGTTTTATACAGCCAAAAAAGGCTAATCTCAGCTGTGCTGTATAAATTGCTCAATAGCTGGCATCCTTTGATGAATTCCAAATTCATCAAAATTCATAATACCTTAGTGGAAGAAAGTGGAAGCTGATGGGTCTTGTTTTAAAATGTTACCATCTCTGAATTGTTAGTGACTGCAAAAGATTTATTGTTTTAGTGATTAACTACATACTTCCAGGATCCGGAATGAACATGTATGAACTGCTGTGTGATGCTTTAAAAATTGTATGCATCTAAGGTGGATGCAGCATGTATAGAGGCAAAGGTATGCTGATTTCTGAGTTTGAATGTTAGAAAGAACTGGAACATTCCTCTGTATTATTTCCTTTTTGTGGCATTCCTCCAGTGTTTTTTTTTTAAATGCTTTTTAAAAATTATGCTCAGACTGACGACTGCAAGGTTGTTGAAGGAATAAGTGAATGCTGATTGAATGTGGATTATATTATTGATCTCTCTAAAATATTTCTATAGTGCTTATTGACAGCTCTACTTGCCAGCAATTCTTTGGTCTGGTGGGCTGTGGGCAAAATTACATTTCTTTGCCACGCGTTCGGCATTTGCTCTCGCAGCAGGACTCCATTCCTAAATGAAAAAAGATGTAGCAAAGGTGAGAATGGAGGCATACTGTAAAAATGGAGAGATAATATCTGTCTGATCGCTTGTCACCTTTCAGCTTTCTTCAAAACGTTTATGTGTATGTCCATGTGTGCATGCATGTTCCCCTTTAATGATAGTTATTTTGTGGCTGGGTCATGGCTTGAATATATGAAGGAAAAACAGAACTGTCGTCCTTTCCCATCACTCTTCATTCTTGGTAGCCAGTCCCAACCCAGCACTTGCCCAAGATATCTTGGCACCTGAGACAAACAACAAAATGGTGCCCCCCACTAGGAAAGAAGGGGGGGAATGAGGTTCTACATCAGGAAAAATGGGGGGGGATAAAGATTGAGAACAAGCAGCGAGTGAAGAACTACATTGGGAACAAGGGAGGGAATCAAATCAGCCTTATCTGATGGTTGAGCTGGTAATCAAAGGCTCTCATGGGGGGAAAGGGGCCATCTCTGAATCATGCCAGGTGGGAGCACAGCCCAGGAGACCCCAGAGGGCAGCCCCAGATATTTCCTCCTTAGAAGTGGGAGGAGATGAGCAGTCCCTCCGTTTTGCTGAGGGGCCACTATGGAAGCGGCATGGGTGGGTACCAAGGTGGTGGCAGACCTGTCCTCCAAGGAAGGCACCACAGCCGCCTCTGTGGCAACAGTGACAGGCAGCATGTTCCTTGGAGTCAGAACTGCTGCCCCTGTGGATTCTGCTGCCTGAGGCGGTTGCCTCAGTTTGCTTCATGGGAGGGCCGGTTCTGCCCCAACGCCTGGATGATCTTATCCATGGTTTAGCATCACATCTGCCTGACTCCTGTCAGCCCTGCTTAATGGCAGTAACCATCATTCAAACCCTGATTAAGAGACTGACACGGGTGGCACTGTGGTCTAAACCACTGATCAGAAGGTTGGCAGTTCGAATCCCCACAACGGGGTGATCTCCCGTTGCTCTGTCCCAGCTCCTGCCAACCTAGCAGTTTGAAAGCATGCCAGTGCGAGTAGATGAATAGGTACCACTGCAGCGGGAAGGTAAACAGCATTTCCGTGCGCTCTGGTTTCCGTCACGGTGTTTGGTTGCACCAGAAGCAGTTTAGTCATGCTGGCCACATGACCCAGAAAGCTGTCTATGGACAAACGCCGGTTCCCTCGGCCTGAAGCGAGATGAGTACCACACCCCATAGTCGCCTTTGACTGGACTTAACCATCCAGGGGTCCTTTACCTTTTACCTAGGAGACTGAGTTAGGCACTCTCAGCTACTACTAAGTTACTACTGAGGTAAGTGCATATTCCTAGCCCACTACATGGACAAGTGGAGGAAGGGAAAGCATACATGGTGTTTTTTCTCCTGATTGGACAAGAACATGTAGGAAGTTAAAGCAAGCAAGGGCTGGATTATATCTGTCCAAGGGAACACAAAGCGCAGAGGTGAGAAGCGGCATCAATAGACTCTACCTGCACTATTATTACTAATGATTACCGCAACTCATTAAGCTGAACCTTGCTTGCTTAACATGAATCGGCATGACTTCCTTAAGGTGACTCTAATATCACAAGCGAAGAACCCCCAGCCAGCCAACTGAGGAGGCACCAGGGGTAGCCTGGTTACAGTCTTGTTCCCCATTTGCATTGTATTTCTGTTGAAATCATACTGATTAGTTCTAAATTCACACTTATACCTATGAATTAGCATATGCAAATATCATGTGCCTGCTTGTCCTTTTTAAATTAAAAAATGATGTTTAAATGGCATTCCCTTGTGAAATGCACATCTGCTTGTGAGCCTCATTCTTGAAGTGAACAACAACAAGTTTTCTGCCTGCAAGAAAGTGTAGTAAACATGCAAAGCACTTGCCGATGTACATGGAACTATGAATTTCACCTCTTTCTATCTTACCATCTTCAGCATGTTGCTTGCAGTGGGCTTCACTTCTCTCCGCAGGGCATTGTGCTTGTCAAGAATTTGCTTTTGGTCACCTGGTCCAACCCCTAGTGCATGTGCCTAAAGTGAGAGAGTGATTAAATTCCTCTTGCATTTATTCATAAGATATTACACCAATATAATTTTAGCACTGTTTCTGTAAGAATCATGGCCATGGTGAAAACATGCCATAAATGAAATCTGACATAAACAAAATCTCAGTTGTAAGCTGTTGTAAACTGTTGGGCAATGCCGTGACATTAACGTCTCTCTGACGTACTCTGGATAAATCCACAGTTATTGAAATCAACTTCCTCCATTAAGTATGATCTTCTTAAAATTTATTGTCTTCACAGATGAAGCAGTGAAGCACATTTTGGCTAATTAAAGAGAATGTTTAGGTTGACGAAGCTCCAATCCCGTATTTGAAAACAACCCAGCTAAATTTAGTAACTTTTCATGTCCCACTGACTGAGATAGGAGAGAGTTAAGCATCTCTCAGTATTGCTACACTACACGACGTAAAAAACAACAACACTTTACCCTTGAAGCAGGCTGTTGCAGCAGAGCAGCAAGACTCGGCAACACGATGAGCAGGATCATCTCTGAAAACAAAATAACACTGGAGATATTATCTTAGGGTTTCTGTTTATATAAAGAACGTACTTAATGAAACATGGTGCCACTTTTCTGAGTAGTAGTTTAAATTTCAAAATGCTCATGTGGCTCCACATGAGAAAATAGATTTGTGCCTCCTAGAATAGGGCAGGTGGCAGATCAGAACCTGCTGGAAGATCTCTGGATGAAATGGATGAATAAGGCTTGTTTAAGAGTGGCAATTTATTTTAGCAGATTTATACCACACCCTCCCAATGAATGTACAATGCTTAAAATAGCTTACAACTTGCTGAAACCCACCCCCACCCCAAAATCAGGCAGTTAGAAATAATTATTGACCTGTAGTAACTCGGATGCAGATTTGTATTTACACACACTGTATTTACACATACAACGCGGGTGGCGCTGCGGTCTAAAGCACTGAGCCTCTTGAGCTTGCCAGTAAGAAGGTCGGCTGTTCGAATCTGTGTGACAGAGTGAGCTCCTATTGCTGTGCCCCAGCTCCTGCCAACCTAGCAGTTCGAAAGCAGACCGGTGCAAGTAGATAAATAGGTGCCACTGTGGCAGGAAGGTAAACGGCATTTCCATGCGCTCTGGTTTCCATCACAGTGTTCTGTTGCGCCAGAAGCGGTTGAGTCATGCTGGCCACATGACCCGGAACACCAGCTCCCTTAGCCTGAAGCAAAATGAGCGCCAAACCCCATAGTCGCCTTTGACTCGACTTAAATGTCCAGGAGTCTTTTACCTTTACCTCCCATGAGAAAGCATGAGAGTAAACTTTTGTAAAACATACATTAGATACACCCCCAGCATTACGGCATTACAGATGGCTTAAGTGCAGATTCTTCAGTAGGAATTTGATCAATAAGATGCATCCTCCTGAGCAATTATTTTTATACAATTTATCTTACTTAACTCTCCTAGCAACCTTCATGTAGGAGGTTATGGGATACAGCAGGCTAATGTATAGGTTAACAAACACCCCCCCCCCTTAAACCTTACCGTATTATTTCAAGGAAGACTTGAAGTACCTTCTTTGTAGCTTCAAAGAGGTTATGGAAATCAACGGGCGATGTTATGCTTATATACCTCTCCTGTTTCCTGCTTTGTAGAATGACTCAGTGTCCAACCGTAAATTACACACCTCATTGACCAGTCAGAAGTTTGAATCTGTCGCATGTCTTTTTAACAATGTTTTATTTCCTGAAAAATTCCAACCATGATGGATTGATATCTGTGCTTTTTCTTTATCCCGTGGCATCGTTTTATCACTGGTAGATCTAAACACATCATTGACTCAATATACAATGTAATGAGAGGATTTCACAAGCTATTGCTGCTACCAAAGAGGTTTCTACCTTCCTTCTTTCTGTGTATGAAGTAATGCACTGGTGGTGCCATAATCTAGTAAACAAGGATGGACGGTAAGTGTTTTTAACCTGCTACTGCAGATGTTGAAGTGATGGTAAATCTTCTTGTTTTGAAAGTAGGCCCTATTCCCTCCTTCCCCTGCCCCACTCATTTGCTGATTCCCACATCTGTTGATGCATTGATGCCACTCAGCTGGGATTCCTGGAGATGATGTTATCACACACCAACGGCCATTTGAATCTTCAGTATTTGCTTACATTCCATTAGCATCACAGGGGAGATATAATTTCTGCAAATACTTTCAGTTGCATGTGCTCAGTTCTGGATTACCCAGTAAGCAGACTAAGAATGTCCTTACGGAATCAGCAAAGCAGAGGCACCATAAAATAAATAATAAATGAGAGGATTTTGTTGTTGTTGAAAACTTTAATACAATGGTACCTCGGGTTACAGACACTTCAGGTTACAGACGCTTCAGGTTACAGACTCCGCTAACCCAGGAATAGTACCTCGGGTTAAGAACTTTGCTTCAGGATGAGAACAGATATCGCGTGGTGGTGGTGCAGCAGCAACAGGAGGCCCCATTAGCTAAAGTGATGCTTCAGGTTAAGAACAGTTTCAGGTTAAGAACGGACCTCCAGAACGAATTAAGTTCTTAACCCGAGGTACCACTGTATTTCATATTTTTTAAAAAACACTGAAGTAGTCACTGCTGGGCGATTTCTGTTCTCATTCTGAAGCAAAGTTCTTAACACGAGGTACTATTTCGGGGTTAGCGGAGTCTGTAACCTGAAGCGTCTGTAACCTGAGGCACCACTGTAATTCATTTCAAGACACAATATGGCAATCCAATTGATTTGTTTTGATGATAGAGACATCCATTCATTGTAAATTAAACTTACACAATTCTGAAATAGAATTTAAAAGCAAATCACTTGATACCAGTTGGCTAATACATATAAATCTGACTCTGGTTTTATAGATATGGGTACAGCTGCCCACAAACCTGACCAGGCTGTGACAGCTGTGGAGGAGGTGTCTGAAGTTACTCCTTTCTCCTAAGATGGAGGGGACACACAGAGAGACACCTTGTTCCCCATATTGTTCTATCACTGAATGTAACCCAAGTCCAACTGTACAGTGAAACACACCCTTGTAAACCCCTCCATGGCCTTCTAACATCTGTTCTTTTTAACATCTGAAGCATTAATCAGGGCAATGCCTTTTCTCTTCCTGATGCAGAACTGCAGAGAGAAGGAAGCACTGAGGTGCTCATTAACATTTCAGACTCCGCCAGCAGATCACAGGGATCACACAGATACCGATCATTGCCTCTCCTGACAGGAGCCAGCTATTGAGCCTCTTCCCTTAAATGAGTCCTGGAGTTCCCGGATTGATAGTGCCAACTCTATGTCTCTTAGAAGGGAATTCCACAAGGTAGGAGGCTTTTAAAAAATGGTTGCACTGAGAAAAGTGAGAAATTTTATGGCTACAGCCGACTTGCCTGCAGAAGACATATCAAAAGATATATTGCCTTATACTGACTGCAAAGAAAGCCCAGTACTGCGAGAAAATTATGAAAAAACAAGCCAGTGGCAGTGCGATAGGAACAGCACTGCACTTCAAAGACAAATATCTGATATCTATGCTGTAATTGAAGTTGACGCTAATATGAAGAGGAGAGGTGAAGAAGCACCAGGTAGATTTTCTTTTCTAAACTATATGCACTTATCTGATGAACAATATATTCTCACAATGATGCAATATGGAATGATGGAACACAGTGTGTATTTCTAAGTGTGCGGAGGGTGTACAATGTATTTTTCTAACAAGTGCTCTGTCCTTTTTCTCAGCTAAACAGAATAAAAAACTCTCAGGACGGGCTTGATTCCCTTTCTGTGCTGTGTAGGGAAGCAGACATGCAGCGGCGGAGCAAGCGGATCGGGTTCTTGGGGCAGTGGGCGGGGCCAGCTGCCCATGGGGCGAGCCGGGGCAGCACGCTCCGCGGGGCCTCCAAGGAGAAGAGTTTGGATTTGGTATCCCATTTTATCACTACCTTAGGGAGTCTCAAAGTGGCTCACAATCTCCTTTCCCATCCTCCCCCACAAAAAAACACTCTGTGAGGTGAGTGAGGCTGAGAGACTTCAGAGAAGTGTGACTAGTCCAAGGTCACCCAGCAGCTGCATGTGGAGGAGTGGGGAAGCGAACCCGGTTCACCAGATTACGAGTCCACCGCTCCTCCCACTCAGTCGTCCTACAGCTGGGGGGAGGGAGGCAGCGGGAGGACCATTTAGGCAGCGTGGAGCCTGCGTGCGCCTAAGCCACCGTGTCTCTCCCAGGAGACACGTGTAGCTCGGGTGCACTGCAGGTCCTGCATTGAGTGCTGCCCGGCATTTTGTCACCCTGACCCCAAGTGGTGGTCTGCCCCCACCGCACCCCCTTCCTCTGCCACTGGAGACATGCTTCGTCAAGTCAGCTTCGATGAATTCATCCAGAATTTTGCAATCAGAAAATCTAGACAGAAAAGTGATTTTAATTTCAGCACACATGTAAGTTTCATGTCATTTGAAAAATATTATTTTAATTTATGGTTTCGTATTGCTTTTTTAAAAAATCAGATACAGGGTTGCTTAGGGCTTCTGTAGGTCTTAAGCCAGCCCTTCCGGCACTTCTGTAACCTATTTAGGTAGAACATGACAATGGGGAAGCAAAAAACAGTAAGTAATATTGTAAGTAATTTCTTGATTTCTACAAGCTATAATGCTCAAAATCAAACATACGGCTAGAACAAGCTATATCTTGAACGCTTCTTGATAAGTAGTTGGCACAGGACCAATAATATGTCATTTATACCTCACTTACTAGACTGAAGTTTTGCCTCTTGTTTTGGTTTTCTAACACAATATGCTCCAATATTTTGGCCACCTCATGAGAAGAGAAGACTCCCTGGAAAAGACCCTGATGTTGGGAAAGATGGAGGGCACAAGGAGAAGGGGACGACAGAGGACCAGATGGTTGGATGGTGTTCTCGAAGCTACAAACATGATTCTGACCAAACTGTGGGAGGCAGTGGAAGACAGGAGTGCCTGGCGTGCTCTGGTCCAGGGGGTCACGAAGAGTCTGACACGACTAAACGACTAAACAACAGCAACACAATATGGGTTGGTTTGGGAAATAGTGAGAAGATTGGGCTGGGCTCCAATACTATGCTTGTCCTATGGAGTCAGGGGTCTGGAGGGTGGTCTCATTTCTGCATTGGTAGGCTTTCTTTCATCCACTTCTCTATGAAAGAAGAGCAATCCTTCCCACTTAAAAATCAGCGGCCAGAATGAGGATTTATTGCTCAATTAAAGTACAATCATGGCCTTATATGCATATTAAATTCTTAGATGGTTAAGTCCACAAACCCATTGTCCATGAACCCATTGTCCACAAACCCATTGTCAGTTTGCCTATTGCAAACTGAGTCTGAGTGGTCCCATTGTGTTAATTCTGGCTATGAAAAATATTAGTCGTCTCCATAAATATATTTCTAAAAAAGAACACTTCCAAGTGTTCTTACAACTGAGAACCAGTGAAGGTGGCTTTTTGTGTGTTCAGACCCAGAGACCTCCCCCCTAAAATAAACACACAATTGACTCAAATTTTAGTTTTGGTTTTTGGCAGAATTTAGGCCACAACTTTATTGATTACAGAAAGGTGAGTGGTTGCATGGGCTCTGGTTCGACTAGCTCCCTGCACCCTTGCAGGTACCGTAGCACTGACCCAGAGCTCTGTCATAGGTCAGCCAAGGGTGAACACCTGAGGTAGTTGAAAAGCCCAGGAGCAGACTCTGTCCACTCCCCAGATACTCCCCTGGACTCAGGCATGGGCACAACCCCTTTTTGGGTTGAGTCCCTGGATTCCTTTACCGGAATACCCTTCACATAGGGATGGTGAGACCGTTCTCCCATCCCTATCACCTGAACCAGTGCCTATCCATAACCTTACAAGTTGTGACGATTTGCTACCCGTCAGGCGCAACCCAAATGGCAACAGCCAATCAGCCAAGTGGGGAAAATTCCTGCCGTGCCCCTGTCCCAACGACAGACGACACACGACAGCATAGCAAGGTCAATCGCAGGTGGGTGTTCTGATGCACGAGCCGAAAGAGGAATCTCTGGGTCATGTGCATAGGTATATATAGGTCCCTCGGTCCGTTTAGACTGCACCCCATTGGCCAGATTAAACCCAGCAACGAGGGACCTACCAATCGGGTGTTGTGGCTGTCCAATATACCCACCTACAACCAGGAGGTCAGCCTCCAGGTCTCACTGCAACATGTGCCCTCTTTTAGGGTGGATACGCTATATAATCATTTTCACCACTGTGAAATAATGTTTAAAATTCATTTTATAGCAGGTATCTATTTGCATTCCAATCTTGTGAATGGTTCAGCCTACAATATATGCTCAGGTTGCTATGACTAAAAGATTTTGTTAAAAGCAACCTATGTTTGGAACATTAAAAACATTGGTCTCTTCTCAGGCAAAATGTTATACTTCCCCCCGCCTCGTCATATAAGAGGAAACTTTGTCTAGGACTGCCTCCACTGATTGCAATTAATTATATTAAAGAGATTATTAAACATTGTTGGTTACTTTGTCATTATGGAAACAATATGGGCTGCTTGAATTAGCTAATAAATGAAAATCAAAAACATATCAGGAAATCAGAAATGAAACAGCAATCCCCAAGTAAACCTCCCCATATTTGCAAACAAAAAAAAAAATATAGCCTTCAGATTATTTCAAAAACAGGGACAAATCTGGTGGGAAAACACCATTGAAACCTTAATGATTCAGGATCATAAGAATTTACTTAGTAGGTTGGGCCTAGGTGGAAGTCAGATGTGTTTGGGGCATTAAAGTGTGCCCGGCAACTGTGGTTTCCTCATGGCTCCTGCTCCAAGGTTATCATAATCCATAGAGATGGGTTGGCAGCTGCAGAAGCTGGGGTGAGTGGCAGGTGTGGTGGCCTCATCAAGATCACCATGGTGTATGGCCTCTGGGAGCTGGGTGGGCATCCTGGCCAGCTTCCCCCACAACAATGTGCTGTTTACAGCCCCCTTTGAGGCAGCAGGGTTCAGTGGTTGCAGGCTCTGTGGGGGTTTCTCCTGGGTTCCCTACATTCCCCTTCTCCTCACCCTATTGTGCAGCCCACCAGGGGGCAGTTTTCAATCCTCCCTGCTCCATTCCAGGAATGCAGGGTGGTTTTTCTGTGGTGAAGGGGGGTAATTTTATCATACACACCCATTTTCTCTTTGGGGCAGGTTACTGTTAATGTTTGGGGCTCCTGTCAACATTTTATAGCCTTTGACAGGCTAAGAAGTCCCATAAATTATGATGGAAGGTAGATGCTGTGCGACTTTCTCATAGCCTCTTAAGTTCCCCCCTTGCCCATTTGTTCTTGAGGGTTATTGTGTGCCCTAGTACTTTGCATGCTTCATACTCCCAGGGAAGAAGGCTTATACCACTAGCTCCCTCCATGCATCTCTCGGTTGTTTTATTGGAGCTACAGGAATTCCCCTACCAGTCAGTTGTTATACACCTACACTGTACAGGGATGCATGCATACTGTACATGGTTACATGCACTACAAGTCATCCAATGGGGGCTGTGTGATGACAACCTTACATTTTTATGTATATAGGAAGAAAGGCAGCACACTTGGACAGTGAATGAAATAGTATGGACACAGAGGAAAGTGCTTAAACAAACACACTCCAGTATACAGTTAGATTGTCCTCCTCTGGCCAGTGTCAGGCTAGCAGCAGGTACAATAAGTTTGTTGGATTTATTCTGCTGACCTGGGAGCCCCTTACCTTCTTGAGTCCCTGGTGGGACTTGGATACAGACATGCCGTTGTTGCTAAGGGTGCTCAGCACCTGCTGCCATCTGATAAAATATCACCTTCATGTTTTGGCTTTCTAAATTTATAGATGCTTGGATCTATAAATCTTCCAAGTCAGTGAAGCCAGGGCTGAAGGCACTTCCCCAGACAGTGGTCACCCTATTTGAGGCAAGTCTTAGGAACCCTCACCTGGATTTACCACGCCTCACTTCCAGCGGGTGGGCCGGAAGTATTTAGATTGCCCCATGCCCAAGCCAATCCTCTTTCATCTGTATTCAATAAAACTGTGGCCTGTTTTGACCCCAAAACCAGTCTCATTTGTCTCTTGTTTATAAGGGTTGGGGAGCCCGACGCCTGGTCCCACAAGAGTCAGGGCCCCCCTCTTGTTTCTGGGCCCTTCTCTCTCCAACTCCTCTAAATATACCTGCTTAGGGGTCTTTCCTGTTTAGAGTAGCTGGCCCTCCAATATCTCACTGATGAAAATGGGTTACCAGTGTTATGCTCCCACAAAGGAACCAAATAAAACTAATGCCAACTCTTGTTTTTGTACTGCTTCACTGGGCTACAGCATCACGCCAGAGAGACTTTTCTTGCCCGTTGATGGGGAAAAGTTCAATACAAATGTGGGCCCGCGTGTGTGTGTGTATAAATACATAAATAATGTGATGTGAAGAAACTCATGACAAAGCCAAGAAAGCAAACATTTCCTCATCCTCTGTACTTTGGTTGCTACGTTCCACTCTGGGTACACAAGCCACTTCGCAGACCTTGATAAACTGCAACAAAATGCTCTGATCATGTGCAGTCTCACATTCTAAACTCAATTAACTCATCGATTTTTATTCTCTTCCTGGCTTGAGAATTTTCACCTGTGTTATGTCAGGGTGGGCCCAGGTGTAGCAGCTGCTTATGCTGTGTTGATTTCATTTCGTTTGTCCGCCTTCCATTCACATTTAATCAGCCATACATTGTGTCCTTCTTGGGATCTTTTGCATCTCTGTGTCTGTTATTTTCCCTGCGACTGTAAGACCCTACTCCCAACTTCCATTCCTCCCCATCAGGCAAAAAGAAAGAATGAAAACATCCATGCATGCAAGACTTTTTATGAGTTTTCCGATTCAAAAACAAATCAACAAATTTCATTTGGATGGGATTTGTCAGAAGATGCTGGAGGATGAAAATTAAATGAGAATGCAGAGTTCAACGAAGATCACGCAGGGGGACCCCCTATTTTATTTCATTCTGACAATAGCAAGAAGCAGCACAGTCATTTGCAATGCTGCCCTTGCACCCTTGCGATTGCACGGCCTCATCACAGTTGATGTACTTATTATCATGTTTGCAAGGATTGGCTGAAAATGAAAAAGGACAAGAACACATCAGAGTTAACAAAAGCAAAATGCCCCTGTGACTCAAACTCAAGAGATGCTTTCATTTTCAGTTGCTATAGTGGAGCTGATTTACAAGAAAAAGCCCCCCACTTAAAACATTATTTAGCAGTTGTTTTAATGAATGTAGGAACTGAATTAGTAATTAGTTTAGCAATCCTGGCTGTAACCCAGAATAAATTGGGCATGTTTGTAAAGGTGGATGTGCAGGTCATGAGAACATTTACATAGACATCCTGCAACCACCTACAGAATAAGGAAGGTTATGGGGTCTACAATTTTGTGCACATCTACTCAGGAATAAGCTTCCATCAAATTTACTGGAATCCATTCTTATTAAGTGCCCTTTCTATTTTTTTTTAAAATAATTTTTATTAAGGTTTTCCAAATTAAAACAAATAAAATCCAATTCATAAACTTTTTCCAATATCCAGGACTTCCCCTCCCCACCCCCTCTTGTGTTCCAAATCTTCCAAAAAAGCAATAATATTCAACAAATTCTTATTCCCAAAATACACTCGTCATCAATAACTCAATTTATCCAAATTTCCATCCCCTAAGGTCGACCTATTCCCTTCCACGAGTTCCCCCCTTTCAAATATAGTACAGATAAAGATAGAATAAAAACAAACAATAATTTTACAACCTTTGGATTCCAAATTTCCCTCCCCTCTTTCCCTGTTGCGTTCCTCCTATCCCTCCACTTCTAATGTCTTCCTGATGAACCCACATTTCACTAAACCCACATCCCTCTGGTTCTTTACCGGTCTTTTTTTTTTTTTTTAAATTACAGATGTCCAATCATAGAAGGAGTCTATCAAAGGGGGCCCATTTCTTCTATCCAGATTTTTATATCCAGGAGTATAAACTCCAATTTTATATCCATAAGCTTGTCAAATCTGGATATCCCAAATGTTCCCACTCCAGTTCTGTCCAGTTCTTGTTGTTTCCTTGTTCTTGTCAATCACTCTCCTCCTTTTTACTTCCCTGTTCCCTCACAGAAATGTTCTTTTTCCAAAATTAAGTGCCCTTTCTAAAGTACAAAAAGGCATTGTGATAATATTTGAAGTTATTTCTACTCACTGCATAATCCATTGTCGCATGAGCCAGGGCAGTCCGCACAAGGTGACCCAGATTTATATGGGGTTTGAAGTGACCCTACTATGTTCCCTCTGGAATGATGAAAGTGAAAGAGTAAACAAGGATATATTTGACTAGAATGATGGTATAATCTCAGTAAATTATTTTCTTAATTAGATAAGTTCTATTCCATTTATTTAATCAATGAACTTATAGCACAAATATTGTGCAATGTGAACTGGTTTCAGCTAAAGCCTTCAGCCTGAATTGAATTAAGGTTAATTCAGGTAGACCTGGGCTTTGGATGAGTTGGGTGGAGACAGCACTGATAGGATCACCCTCCCAGAGTGTTTGGGCTGTCAGGAGATGGGACATTGTGTGGGAAGAAGGAACTTTGGCTGCACTCCTCTTCCCAGCAGGGGAACACAGCCAGGTCGTCAAACTGAGCAGGAGTGAACACTTCTGTGCCTGCAGTGCAGCTGCAGGAGTGGGGGGGGGGCAAGAGGAGGAGATGCAGTATCTTCTTTGCCTCCCAAATATATGTTCAATTAGGCCTATTACTATGAGTTCTTCTATTCAAGTCCAGGAAAATGTAGACTGGCCAACTAACTCTTCAAATGACAAAACCCAGCACCTGGTGGGGCTTGAATGGCTGGGAGCAAGGCTAATTAGGTCTCTGGGTTGGTGGTTCCCACACCTGGTTTACAACAAGCTTAAAAAATTAGACTAAGTGAGAACATTCTTTTCTGAGGCACTGTGGCTCACTTAATGTTGAATATACTGCAGGTGTGTATTGGTGGATGACAGAAGCCATGGGCACTAAGAGAGGAGAGCTGCAAGGAGTGGGAGCACAGCCCTTTGCTTCCTTCAGCAACAATATGAAGGTAAGGTTAAACTGGATTCACCAGTGCCCCAAACCGTAATGGGTGGTGAAATTAGGGAGGGCCTGTCACTGAATATTCGCCAGAGGAGGAGTGAAAATCTCCAGCTGTTCACAGGACCCAATAAATAAATAAAGTTTTCCATAGATTTCCAGAAAATTCTTTTCTGAGGTGTTTTGACTCAGCCCTTTAAAAAAAAATCCACTGTTGTTTCCTGATTTCCTGGCAAATGGCTCAAAGCTAATAGGAACGACCTGGCTGTTTTTGTTTTCTAGTTGGTTGGCAACCATTGAAATGCAGAGTTAATACATTACTAGTGTGTTGCCCATGCATCCTGTGGTTCTTAATGAAGTTGTTTCATTCTGTTTTTATAGTATAATGCCTTTTAATTTATGTTTTAAATGTGTTGCAAGTCCCTTAGAGACCTTGGGTAAGAAATGACTAAGAGGTTTAATGACGGACTGACTGAATGATACATACGCAGGGCAGTACTGGCAAACGTAGTAGTATTTTAGGGAATTTTGAGGGCACTGGTTCATAGAGCAACCGACTTTGTAAGACCTGTACCAAACCACCTGTAGATATAAAAACATCCACACAAGAAAAACAGTTAGAATCTAACTGTTTTGAGCCAGGAAAACATTCATCTGACAATACCATTTAAACTCCCCCCGCAAAAATAAATCAATCACCACTTTGTGTTGTGTATAATTAGGAGCACCTTGAAAAGGAGTACGATACTAAAGAAATAAACAATTTCCAGATAACAATTTCAATCATTTTCTTCCTCTGGCAGTAGCTGCTCAGAAATAGCTCATTTGGTAGATCATGAGAGACTTAATCTCAGGGTCAAGATTCCTGCATTGCAGGGGATTAGACCAGGGGCCAATCACAAGAGACTGTGATCAACTCACAGAGTTAAAAACTGGCAGTGATCTACCCCCGTTTTTGGGGTTCAGGTCAAAGTTGTTGAGCTTTTTCAGGTCAAAGTTGTTGAGCTTCTGGGGGGGGGAGCAGTGATCTACCAGTGATCTAACACAAACATCCAGTGATCTACTGGTGGGTCACGATCTATCTGTTGGACATGCCTGGACTAGATGATCCCCACGGTCCCTTCCTACTCTACAGTTCTGTCAGTCTATGATTCTATATACAGCTGTGAATAGGAATGGCCTCATGGGTGCCTGAAGAACCCACAGAAGCAAAAGTGTAGGAGAGAGAACGATGATCCAGTACCTGAACTTCCTGTGTGAAAACTATGAATAGGAATATATGCGAGAGGCCGACCCTGCCCAAAGTGAACCACCAAACCAAAAACAGTCTGCCTGCCATGTGATGTGTCCCCTGTTGGGGGCACAAGAACCTTCCTTGGTTTCTATATCTTTTCTTTTGCACAGTCCCAGTAGTGTGGTGGGAGAGCTGAAAATAATGCCAATGTATTTCACATCTGGCAACCAACACACCCTTTGGCTTCAGATAGTACATGGGTAGACTGTACAGGGCGCCTCTCAGGTGCTATGCTAAGGGAGGTGTTCATGGTGAGTTCCAGCACCTCTCTCTCCAGAAAAATAGCACTACTGCAGATGAATCTAAAAAGCCCAGGACACAAATTTTCACAGCCCACCAGCGACTATGGTGGCTCATTTACCAGAACTAATGCATTTAGTGTTAATTCTGAAGTCTATAGTTGATTGTGACCAAATTAAGCCTCCTAGGAGCCACTATAGCTGCCAGAGGGCCATGAAAATTTGTATCCCAGACATTTTAGATTTGTCTAAATGTGGATTTCTTTTTTCCAGCTCTCGTACCCCACTACAGGCAGCAACAAGCCAAGATGCAAGTGGGCTGTCAGACATGGATTGACTAGCTGAACCATGCGCTTGACAAAGATACAAAACGGTGTTTGAGTTACCTGGGTATAATGGCCAACTTTGGCTCCTGCAGGGACCGCTCCAACACCGTACTGGAAATCTTTCACTTCGTTGTACCACTCTTGAATTACTTTAGACCATGCCATAGGGCCACTTGACATGAGCAAATTTTCACCACATGGGAATCCATCTAGAAGTGGAGACGGTTAACATTAACAAAAGTCATTATTAGTGATTCGGGGAATTCTATAAACAAGGGGAGCTCTTCAATGCTTTGGAGAAACATGCTACAACCGGTAAAACTTGCTTATTCCAAGCAGGATTTGTCCCCCCCCCCCCCCAGATCTGTCTGCTTAAGTAAATCTGTATACATTTGCATGTACAACAATACTGTAGTTCCAAAGCAAAAGGTATAGTGCGCTCTCTCTCTCTTCACCCCCATAACATAATAATAAAATAATAATAATAAAATAATAATAATAATAATAATAATAATAATAATAATAATAATTTTTTATTTATACCCCGCCCTCCCCAGCCAAGGCCGGGCTCAGAGCGGCTTACAAGCAATAATAAAAACAAGATGAATGATTACAACTTAAAAACAAAAATAAAATACAACATTAAAATAATGGAACATTAAAATATTAAAATGTAGCCTCATCGCAGGAGGAGAAGGAAAAGAAAGGGAAAAAAAAGAGAGGGAGGGAATCAAATTGGCTCCAAGCCAAAGGCCAGGCGGAACAACTCTGTCTTACAGGCCCTGCGGAAAGAAATCAGATCCTGCAGGGCCCTGGTCTCATGAGGCAGAGCGTTCCACCAGGACGGAGCCAGAGTTGAAAAGGCCCTGCCTCTGGTTGAAGCCAATCTAACTTCCTTAGGGCCTGGGACCACTAGGGTGTTGTTATTTATGGACCTTGAGGCTCTCCGTGGGGCATACCAGGAGAGGCGGTCCCGTAGGTACGAGGGTCCTAGGCCGTGAAGGGCTTTAAAGGTCAAAAGCAGCATCTCAAATCTGACCCTGTACTCCACCGGGAGCCAGTGCAGCTTGAAAAGCACTGGGTGAATATGCTCCCATGGCAGAGACCCCATGAGGAGCCTCGCTGCAGCATTCTGTAGCATTCTGTACCCGCTGGAGTTTCTGGGACAGCTTCAAGGGCAGCCCCGCATAGAGCGAATTACAGTAGTCAAGCCTGGAGATGACCGTCGCATGGATCACTGTGGCCAGGTCGGGGCGGGAAAGGTAAGGGACCAACTGCTTGATGCGGCGAAGGTGGAAAAATGTCGCCTTGGCTGTTGCTGTAACTTGCGCCTCCGTGGAAAGGGAGGCGTCAAGGATTACACCCAAACTCTTAACGGAAGGCAATGGCACTAATTGGGCCCCCGCAAGAGAAGGGCATTGGTCCCTCATCCCCATGCCATCCCGACCTAGCCATAAGACCTCTGTCTTCGAAGGATTTAGTTTCAATCGGCTCCCACGAAACCATCCAGCCACAGCTTCCAAGCATCTGGTCAGTGTGTTCGGGGCCGAGTCAGTGTGGCCATCCATCAGCAGATAGAGCTGAGTGTCATCAGCATATTGGTGACAGCCCAGCCCAAAGCTCCGGATAATCTGGGCAAGGGGGCGCATAAAGATGTTAAAAAGCAGAGTATTTCAACAATTCAAGAAAGGGAGTAAACAACTGAGCATATTCAAGCATAAGTGAAGGAGATTATTCCTATTATTTATTAAATATGTTAGTTGCTTTATCTTACCCACGGCAACCTAAAGTGACTTCCAACCAACCAACCAACCAATCAATCAGGCAGCCAGACAGCTCCCACCCCACCATGACACTAGCTAAACCATAAAACCAAGAAGAAAAAGAAATACATTAAAGAATCCCACCCATTTCTAAAAGGCCATAGATAGTTAAAGGCCAATTATAGTTAAAGTGGTAGGGGTTGGGGAGTAGAAATGTTAATCATTATTAGCAGCAGTGCAGTATTCCTGTTATTATTAGCATTCCTGTTATTGTTTTTAAGTGTGTAATAGCTTCTTGCTAAACACAATAAACCAAACTGACTGATAGCGCTACGGTTATAGAGGAAAGTTTTTGCCTGGCTCCTAAAGATATATAATGGTGGTTCCAGTTGAGCCTCTCTGCGTAGAGCAGTCCGCAAAATGGGGAGCCACTGCAGAAAAGGCCTAATGTCGAATTTACACCATCTAGACCTTTCATGGTGTGACACATGAAGAAGTGTCTCAAGCGATGATCATAGGTATATAAAGAAAAATAAAGATGTAGAGAAAAATATTAAAGAAACTTGTGCAAAAAAGGCAACACTGTACAGCAGTTTACCAAGATAAGGGAAAACTGGCCGATCAAAAGCCTCATAATCAAGAACAGCACAATATGAAAACACATTTGCCATCAGTTACTAAATAAGTTTGGGGACGCAGGTGGCGCTGTGGGTTAAAGCCTCAGCGCCTAGGACTTGCCGATCGAAAGGTCGGCGTTTCGAATCCCTGCGGCGGGGTGCGCTCTCGCTGCTCGGTCCCAGCGCCTGCCAACCTAGCAGTTCGAAAGCACCTCCGGGTGCAAGTAGATAAATAGGGACCGCTTACCAGCGGGAAGGTAAACGGCGTTTCCGTGTGCGGCTCTGGCTCGCCAGAGCAGCGATGTCACGCTGGCCACGTGACCCGGAAGTGTCTCCGGACAGCGCTGGCCCCTGGCCTCTTAAGTGAGATGGGCGCACAACCCCAGAGTCTCTCAAGACTGGCCCGTACAGGCAGGGGTATCTTTACCTTTACCTTTACCTTACTAAATAAGTTACACAAATCAACAGAGAGCCACAAAGTCCACTTCCCCTCTGAGAACCTGGAGTTGGTGGGTCAGTTTCTTTGACCATAAATAATGCTTAAAAAAACCAGATCATAATAGAGTATGTGGAAGCAGGGCTTTTTTCCAGCTGGAACTCAAGTGAGTCCCATGACCATTCTCAGAGAACGAGGGAGTATGCATCATTGGTGTAAAACAGTGGTGTCCAAACTTTTTTCAAAGAGGGCCAGATTTGATGAAGTGAAGGGCCGTCCAAAGTTGTTGAGGTTTTCTTGGGATTTCCCCCCAGAAATAAACTGCTACAGGGGCTGGATTAAACTGACCAGCGGGCCAGATTAGGCCCCCGAAACGGACTTTGGACACGCGTGGTGTAAAGTGTGTGTACAGACAAACGGTGGCAGAGCATATGCTAGGCTGCCCAGGGCGGGACGCACTCCTGAGGGGTGTGGGGTGCGGAGGGTGCCCTCCCAGGTGCAGGATAGCCACTCGGGTGCACGGAGTGGCACGCGCACCCTGCAGCCGGGGAGGTGGAGCGAGTCACCCATGGTGGACATTCAGTGTCCCGCCTGCCTGCGACTCCCAAGTCTCCCTTGAGCTGTCGAAACAAAGGGGAAGGGAGAAATGGCAATGGCAAAGCGGCGCAGCTCCCCCTTCCCCCTACGGCTTGGGTTAGGCTTGGGAGTTGCGGGCGGATGGCGTGCCAAATGTCACCCCCCTCAGCGAAGACACCACACCCAGGGTGGTCCGCCCCCACCACACACCCCTTCCTCCACTCCGGCAGACAAAGCTTAGCTGGTCAGAACTGAGTGTGGAATTCTGACCTCAAATTTTTGAAAGAACCAGAACATTCCACTGTTCCTCTTTTAGTGGCATTCCTCCAGTATTTTCAGTATTATCTGCAGAATGACAATAGCAGGGTTGCTGAAGAGTTAGTGAATGGTGACTAAATGTGGATTATATTTCAGATCTCTAAATTATTTCTACAATGCTTAGTGAAAGCTATACTTGCCAGCAGTTCTTTGTTCTTTTTGGCTGTGTTCATATCTACATCTACTTGCCCAGTTTCTGGCATTTGCTTCCGCAGCACCACTCCATTCCTATAAGAAAAATATATGTATTAAACATGAGACTGGATGCAAAATGTAAAAATGGAGAGGCTCATATTTGTCTGATCATTCTCACCTTTCAGCTCTCTTAAAAAAACTTGTGTGTCTTTTTAATCATAGTTATTCTCAGGCTATGTCATGGTTTGAATACATGAAGCAAAATCAAAGTGTGCAGTCTTTTCCCTCTTGGGCTTAGTATTACATCTGCCTGACTCATGTCAGTCATGGTTAATGGCAACAGCCAGCTTTCAAACATGCTGACTTAGGTGCTCTCAGATACTACCTGGGTTGTGCGCACGTTTTTGTTTTCTTCTTCCTGATCCATGCCAACCATACGTAACAGTAGTTACCAGGATCCGTAAACCCACTTCAAACCAAGGTTAAAATGCTGAATTAGGTGCTCTTAGCTACTACTTAGCTTCTGAGAAAAATGCATATTCATTGTCCATGCTTTTAATCGTATATATGAATTAAATAACCCGGGAAGAATGGCAGATGAAGGTGATGGACTACATGGAACTGGCGGAAATGACTGGCAGAATCTGAGACCAGGGAAAAGAGTCGGTAGAGGAAGAGTGGAAGAAATTTAAAGACTATCTACAGAAACATTGTAAAATTAATGAATGTTAGAAGGATGTTGGAATGAAGCTATGTGGTTTTAGCAGAAATGTTATAAAGGTTTAGGAAAAAACAGACTGTTAATTGGTGAAAGGAGGGAAAGTTAAGATATATTATATTAAGATAAATGACAGGACAAAAATTGGAAAAGATGGAAAGGATTTGCCGAAATAGCTAACCGAGCTAGAATACAAAAAAGGGAGGTGTGAGGAGGTCAATGAAACAAGCAAATAAAAGATAAGTTATGGGAAGGTTTGATGTGTTTTTTACTTGTTTCTATTTTTCTGTTTTTTTTCTGTTTCTTCCCCCCCCTTCTTATTGTGATGTGCTGTTTTGTTTTTGTTTAATATGGTGTTTTTATTTTTTTTTCATTTTGTAACTTTTAAAACTTTAATAAATATTATTTTCAAAAAAAATAAGTTAATGTTATTGTGTATTTTAATTATAGATTGGGTTTATAGTTGCAAATCATGTAGTAGCCACTAGGGAATATAAATCAATAAATAATAATAGATACGTATAAACTAGCGCATGCAATTTTCTGCCAGCCAGAAAGCGTAGTAAACCTTTAAAACACTTACCATCTTCAGCATGTTGCTTGCCGGTGGCTGCACTCCTCTCCGCAGAGCATTGTGCTTGTCAAGAATTTCCTGTCGCTCACCTGGTGCAACCCCTTGTGCATGTGCCTAAAGTGAGAGAGTGAGTATTTTTTTTCCTTGTATTTATTTATATGATTATATTTTTCATTACACCAATGTAACTTTAGCATACTTTCACTAAGAATCATGGACATGCTTAGAAAGTGTGCCCTTGCTTCTGTCAGGCTCTTCTGCCATAAATGAAACATCAGTTGTCAACCAAAATTGAAGGGATGTATTTTAAGTGTTCTGTGTAGCTGACCATTTTTTTTTTTTTTGGTTTGGATTTGATATCCCGCCTTTCACTCCCTTTAAGGAGTCTCAAAGCGGCTAACATTCTCCTTTCCCTTCCTCCCCCACAACAAACACTCTGTGAGGTGAGTGGGGCTGAGAGACTTCAGAGAAGTGTGACTGGCCCAAGGTCACCTAGCAGCTGCAGGTGGAGGAGCGGAGACGCGAACCCGGTTCCCCAGATTAGGAGACTACCGCTCTTAACCACTACACCACACCGGCTCCATGGAGCAGATCAACAGGTCCTCCAGTTGGGTGATGCAGAGGCGTCAATATGTCTCTGGACTCCTCTGGATAAGTCCACTACTGAAAACTATGAGAAACTTAGCATTACTTTTAGTGGGATATGTAACTGGACCATCCTTCCATCATGTTTTAAGGTTAACCCAAGTTAATTGCATTTGTTTTTTCACTTCAGTGTGTTTATGGATGAAGCAGTCAAAAGCATTTTGGCTTATTAAAGTGAAGGTTTAGTTGGCCCAACTAAATCTTGTATTTGAAAACAATCCAGCTAACTTTAGTAACTTTTCATGTCCCACTGACTGAGACTGTTTAGCATCTCTCAGTATTGCTACACTGCACAACGTAAAAAACTTACTCTTGAAGCAGGCTGTTGCAGCTGAGCAGCAAGACTCAGCAACACGATGAGCAGGATCATCTCTGAAAACAAAATAACACTGGAGAGATTATCTTAGAGTTTCTGTTTAGATAAAGAGCGTACTTATTGAAACATGGTGCCACTCTTCTGAGTAGTAGTTTACATTTCAAATTGCTCATGTGGCACCAGCTGAGAAGTAGATTTGTGCCTCCTGGAATAGGAGTGCCGCAGGCAAGTGTCTCCTCCAGAGTCACCACTTGGCATCTGACTCCATCCCGCTGAACTATTTTGCTTCTGTCTCTGGTTAGTGGACACAGTGGCTGCACTGAAAAACACCGCCTGAGCCCTTCAAATTTCCTTTATTATGCAGCCATCCTTTCCTTTCTTTCCCCCTGCAGTTCACTGAATTGCCCCTCAATTTGCTCTGGAGGGGCTCCCATCACCCTGGAACAGATTCTGTGAGTAAGTATGGGGCTGCAGCAGGAGGAGAAGAAAGTGAACTCCCATTTTTTATATCTGTTGTGCAACAGAAATCTCTTCCAGTACATGCTAAAATTCACAGGTGGTACAATCACAGGTTCTCAACTAGGTCCTTTCAGCCACACTGATATCGTGCTGGCAGCTGATTAATGGCTTGTTTCTGTGCACTGCTCTGGTTTCGGTGTTTCGTTGCACCAGAAGTGGCTTAGTCATGCTGCCCACCTGACCCGGAAAAACTGTCTGCGGACAAATGTCAGCTCCCTCGGCCTGTAAAGCGAGATGAGCACCACAACCCCAGAGTCATTTGTCACTGGATTTAACTATAAGGGGCCCTTTACCTTTTACCTTATATCCTGGATGGATGTACTTGGCTATGAAGACTGCCTCTAGGGCGGAGCTTCTAAGAGGAGAAGAAGAAGAGTTTGGATTTGATATCCCGCTTTATCACTACCCTAAGGAGTCACAAAGCGGCTAACATTCTCGTTTCCCTTCCTCCCCCACAACAAACACTCTGTAAAGTAGGTGAGGCGCAGAGACTTTAGAGAAGTGTGACTGGCCCAAGGTCACCCAGCAGCTGCAGGTGGAGGAGCGGAGACGCAAACCCGGTTCCCCAGATTACGAGTCCACCGCTCATAACCACTACACCACACTGGCTCTAAGCCATATACCTTCCACTTCTCTTCACATCTATGGACACTGGACCACTCTACACTTAGGTCACTTTTATGGCACTAGCACAATACATAGAGAGTCCTCATCTTTGAGGGTGTGGAATTGTCCTCCCAGTTCTTGAACATCACATTGAGACTGCTTGGTGTTTATGGGTCTTCTAGCTCCTTCTGTTTTGTAGGAAGGAGTCTGGCTTCAAAGTGTGTGAGCTATGCTTTTCTGTGGTTTACCTCAGTGTGAGAGCCAGTGTGGTGTAGTGGTTAAGAGCGGTAGTCTCGTAATCTGGGGAACCGGGTTCGCGTCTCCGCTCCTCCACATGCAGCTGCTGGGTGACCTTGGGCCAGTCACACTTCTCTGAAGTCTCTCAGCCCCACTCACCTCACAGAGTGTTTGTTGTGGGGGAGGAAGGGAAAGGAGACTGTTAGCCGCTGTGAGACTCCTGAAGGGGAGTGAATGGTGGGATATCAAATCCAAACACTTCTTCTTCTTGGATGACCCATAAAGGACACAACTTTGTGCCAAAATGGTGTGACTGTAGTTCATCTCTGGACCAGGGTGCCAGAATGCATAGGATCACAAGTAGTAAAATAAAGTGGGAAATAGGGCACATGTTATGTGTTCACTAGCTGAACTCTTTTACTAGCTGAACCTCTTATGGAGAAGTATAGAAGGATTAGAATGAGTAGAATTGTCTTGGGGCAAAAAGAAAGGGAAACAAGGATATGTTTAAATGTGTGAAGGTGTAGCTATACTACGAATACAGTCCAGTGCAGTTCACTTCCAAGAAGGTTTCCTTGATACTCATACCTACTGATAACAGGGTTACCGTACATCCGGAATTTCCCGGACATACCCAGGATCTGGCTGTCGGGAACAGTGCCTGGGAGGAGCAAATCACTCAACAACTTTGCCCCCTCCCCCCACACAGCTCAACAACTTTGCCTAATAGAGCTCAACAGCTTTTGTGTCTGGATTTTCATGAAATATGGTAACCCTAGTATGTTTTATGAAATAAGCACATAAATAATAGAAATTTGATCAATAAGTTGTAACCTCTTGAGCTAACTTAAATTGTTTAACTCTGCTAATAAACTTCATATAGCAGATTATGGGATATAGCAGACTATGGTATAAAACTGGCACCCTCCCTCCCAAAATCTTACCTTTCTCCTTGTTTCTAGTAAGACTGGAATAACCTTCTTTGTAGATTTAAGGAGGTTCTGGATGTCACTGGATGATATTACGCTTATATACCACTCCTGTTTCCTTCTCTGCAGAATGACTCAATGTCCAACAGTAAATCACACAATTTTGACCACGGAGAACTTTGGATTTCTCTTAGGTTGTTTAAAAAAAGATTATTTCCTGAAATTGATTGACCATCTTCTATGCAACAACAAAGCATCTCTTATTAGTGAGCTCTTTCATGCCTGCCAACTTCTTATGAAGGATTGATGTCTGTGCTTGTTCTTTATCCTATGGCAGGGTCAGCAAGGTTTACCTCACCTGGGCCAGTTCACTCCAGTGGAGATCCCTCCGTGGGCCGGATTGTGTGTGTGTGTGTGAGCCCGCCCACGATTTCTGTTGCTTGTGCTTGCGCAGACGCAATTTTCGGCGCTGCAGAAGCGAGTGCCCGTGCTGCGCTGCACGTGAGGACTCACCGAGTGGGTGGCTCAGTTTGGGGACAGCTCAGGGGCCGGTTAAACAACCCCCATGGGCCACCTGTAGCCCATGGGACTTAGGTTGCTGACCCCTGTCCTATGGCATCATTTCATCACCCATAGAGCCAAGCACATTTACTTAGAAGCAAGTCTCATTTCCCCCCAAAGCAGAATGTGTTTGCAGCTGCAGCCTAAGACTCTAAACCAACTGCAAACCATCATGAATGGTTGAAGACACTGAGTCATTACAGATTGCGCAGATTGCAGTATGTGATCACAAGCTGTTTAGAAAACCCAATTTTTCAACACCCCATTTCATTTGCATAGGTTACAAAAGTTAAGGGGTGTGGTTGAATCAGATCACTGGTGTGCCTGCCTTTACTCTTGATTTAAAAGATCTGAGGGTTTTTAATGTTGTATGTGTTAACATTCATGGATAAATGCTTTTTAGGCAGCAGTGGATAATAATGGCTACCCTTTCTTTCGATACAAAATTGTGTGCTTCCTATAAGAGACAAATTTTCTTGAAAAGCTAAGAAAACTCTGTAAAGAACCAGTGCTTTTTTCCTTAAAAAATGTTTAGGGGTACTCTCATTTTCCTACTCATATCAAAATAGTGCCCCTCAAAGAAGCCAAGCTTAAATTCACAAAATGTTTAGGGGTATGTGTACCCCTGCACCCTCCTGGAAAAAGCACTGTAAATAACTAAATATGAACTGTTCTTTTCAGGGATGCAGATTAACCATAAAATTCTGCTGCTATCTGTAAAGGTTGCTAACAGCCTGGAATCACATATTTTTTTTCAAGAGGAAATGAGACAACAATTAACGCATCAAATATTGATGGTCTTCTGTCAAAATATGCTAAAACATTTGCGACAGGAATAATACAGAACTGCCAATTGAATCTCCCCTTTGCCCACAATATGATTTGAAGACATTCTTTGTACTTGAAGGAGGAAGAGGAAGATAAAATGTGATTAGATCACAGGAGCATCATGATGGTGGGCAAATGTCATGTCATGTATTTTTTCCAATACCTGAAAATTCAGTGTGGATACTAATCACTACTACTACTACTACTACTATTATTATTGTCATAGACCACCATAAGCAAAACATCTAAATAAATAGCATAACAGTATGAATCTAAATGAATAATTATTAAATAAATCTGAGCAAGAACTGAACGTAGATTTAAACAAATACATGGAATACTTAATTAAGCATAGATAATGGGTGTGTAAAAGTTTATAAGAAAAATTAAAAGATTGGTTTACACAGTTATATGGGTCTGGGCTTCAGAAGTGCGGATCTAACAATGTGGGCCTTCAGTTTAGGACTTAATTGTAGCATAGTCCATTCTTCGTCGAATGATCATTATTACCTGTGTGTCTAGAAAAATGTGCAGTTCTTTACATTACCTTTTGACAAGGTTTTCTTCTGAAATAATAATTGTATCTATTCCTCAGCACTCCTACGACATGCAGAAATTAGTTTTATTGCCTATTTCCAGGCATGAATGTACAGTTTCAGTGCTAAGCACCAATTTGGGAGTAAACCACATTGAGCATAGTGGATCTTGCTTCTCAGTCACAATTGTCTGCATAGGTTGCCATCCTGGGACTCTCCAGAGCAGTTTCTCCTATGTCTGTCTGGTATTTCCTGGTCTGCAGTAGAACACAGCTGACACCACAGATTAAACTAGCTGGTGTGGTTGTTTCTTTAATGGCATCATTGATCCCTGGTGCCTGCTAATTATATTGGAAGTAAAGCTCCCATTTGAGCCAATGGAAGCAGGTGTCAGTCGCCCAGTCTGGATCAGGACTGTAGCAAGGGAAGGGTTAAGTCCCTCCTCCTGATAATAGTTGGACTCTGCCTGCTATTGACTACTTACACTATTTATGCACTGCTGATGTGATAGGAAATGTTCTGGTGTCCCTCATTTGCTGATCCTTGGCAGCTTGTATCTCTTTATGCAGTGATGCCACACAGCTGATTTTTCCAGAGGTGATGTTGATGATGGTATACTAAGTGGCATTCCAGCATTCAGTGATTGCTTCTGTCCACTTAGCATCCTGACATAATTGCTGCACATATGTTCTGCTGCATGTGCTTCTGGAATCTGCTGAAGCAGAGTAGGGATTCATGGGAGCATCAGGATGTATCAGAAAAAGCAAAATACAGTGACTTATACTGGGTTACATGTCCTCTCTGGATTGTGACAATCATAATGTTCAAAACTGAATGTTCTTATTCAAATGTTCTTCTAGAACAAGGGATGCCATGGCTTTCTTTGTGCTGGATCTTTTTTTAAAAAAAGCATTAAGCCAATAATATGTCGTAATACGTTATCATATCTCACATATTATCTTAAGGCAGGTATAGGCAAACTCCAGTCGTTTGGGACTACAATTCCCATCATCCCTAGCTAACAGGACCAGTGGTCAGGGATGATGGGAATTGTAGTAACAAACATCTGGAGGGCCAGAGTTTGCCTATGCTTGTCTTAAGGTTTGGCCTCTCATTCTGGTTTTCTTACACAAGATGCATTGGTGTGGAAAATGGGTAGAAAATGGGAGCAGGTTCAAATACTTTGTCAGTGTGATGGAGACATGGCTCTGGTTGGTGGTCTCATTGCCCATAGACCTTCATCCTTCCCTCCTTCAGAAGAATAACCCTGGCCACTGACAAGTGAGTGGGGAAATGGAGGTTATTGCACAGGGGAAGTACAATTGTGGCCTTGTGTGCATATTATATTCCTGGATGGGCGAGTCTATGAACCAGCCCATTGTCCGTGAACTGGCCCATTGTGAACTGAGTCCACATAGTGGTGCATTGTCTTACTTTTGGCTATGACAGATATTAGCAATGAACTTTTCAGTGCAAATTAAGTTGTTCCCATAAATATGTTTCTAAGAAGAACTCTTCCCAATGTTCTAGCATCTCAAAATCAGGGTTACTTAAGGTGATTTACACAACCACTTTCTCCACCATGAATTGAGTATTTAAATGCATCTTATAGCAGATATCCATATGTATCCCAGTCTTGTGAGTGGTCCAGCCTTCAATACATGTCTTACCTGAAAGATTTTAGAACAGCTGCATTTGGAAAGTTAAACCAAGATCTCTTCTTTTCTTAGTGGGATTTCAGCTTGTATGAATATTTTCTAGCTTGCCCACCAGAGTGGCAACTCAGTTTGGGTGGAAAGTAGAAGAGAAGAAGAGTTTGGATTTGATATCCTGCTTTATCATTACCATAGGGAGTCTCAAAGCAGCTAACAATCTCCTTCCCTTCCTCCCCCACAACAAACACTCTGTAAGGTGAGTGAGGCGGAGAGACTTCAGAGAAGTGTGACTAGCCCAAGGTCATCCAGCAGCTGCATGTGGAGGAGCAGATTACAAGTCTACTGCTCAAACCACTATACCACACTAGTGATATGTTATAGAATGATTCTAAGCCTCTCACTCCCTCTGGGAACAAGTGGTCCTAGGGTCATATTGGCAGACCCACAGTGGATTTAGGGTAAAGTTACTCTTGTCAGCACTGTTTACAGGGTTTTTGGGAGGGCACTTTGCACCTCTCTGGCTTCCTGGTATCTATTGTGACTCACAGGCGGCCAGAGCATGCTGGAAGGGCAAAGTCAAGGCCCCTAAAGCCACAGCCAAGCACCACTTTCAATGCCCACCTTGTCTTCAGTTGAAGAAAGGCCTCGATGGTCAGCTAATTCAGGCTTGCTTTGGCAGGCTGGAGAATGCCGAGACTGAGAAGGTGGCCCTCGAAGAAGGCCAAGCCTATTGTCTATGGCCCTTGGATTCAGGGAAGCTGGCTTAGCATGGAATCTCCAACTCTGTTGACACCTGCCAGGGCTTGAGATGCTAGTCCAGCCTCTGATTCAGGTGTGGGTCCCTTCCCTGGAGAAGTTTCCCCTTTTCAGAAATGGGATTGACCTGTCTGGGGTCCCTAACCACATGGAGTTTTCCACATTGGGGGCCCAGCCAGTCTTCTGTGGTTGCTAGACAGACTTCACTGGCATTGTCCACCCCACGGAAAAGGGGGTGTCACAGTGACCACTTCTTTGTTCTGCCAGTTACCAGGCGTGGAGGCTACTGGGACTTGATGCTCCAGTTCCCATCCCTGGACAACCTTCAGTAAGACCAACGGTCAGTGAATCTCTGGTTCCTCTGCTGGCTCTACCTTCCATTGAGTCATTGGACACACCTGCACATGGTGGCGCACTGAAGGGTGGGGTGATGGTCAGGAGTCAGTCAGGAGGAAGGGCATACCTTTCCAGGAAACAATGGCCTCTTGGGGCTTTCACCACCTAAAGAGAGGTGTTTTTGTGGACCCTTTCTCCTTTCTTGGAAGGGGGTATGGGCAGAAGGAGATGATGTGGACCTGATATTGGAATATCGTGTACAGAGCCTATTCTGAGTTTGGGGGCAGAGAATGGCTGGCATATGAAGAGGCTTTTTGTATTAGGGCTGCCTTTGAATGTTTCCTACTATGGCATAAGGAGGATGTGGGGGTGTGGGTGGCATTGTGGTCTAAACCACCGAGCCTCTTGGACTTGCTGATCAGAAGATTGGTGGTTCAAATCCCTGTAACGGGGTGAGCTCCCGTTGCTCTGTCCCAGCTCCTGCCAACTCAGCAGTTCAAAAGCAGACAAGTGCAAGTAGCTAAATAGGTACCGCTGTGGCGGGAAGGTAAACGGCATTTCTGTGCGCTCTGGTTTCCATCACGGGGTTCCGTTGCACCAGAAGTGGTTTAGTCCTGCTGGCCACATGACCCAGAAAGCTGTCTGTGGACAAACACCAGTTCCCTCGGCCTGAAATCAAGATGAGTGCTGCAACCCCATAATCGCCTTTGACTGGACTTAACCGTCCAGGGGTCCTTTACCTTTTTTTACCTTTAAGAAGGAGGTGGACCTATGGCTCACTCTTATCTGATCTGTAGGGACAGGACTGATAATGGCCATCTTCTGGCTAGGCAGGTTGCTCTTCCTTCACGTTCCCACAGGGTAGGAGGGGGGGGGGTTCAACCTTGTTTGCTTTGCTGGGAGTACAGTTAATGTGGTATCTGCTGAATACCTGAAGGTTCATACCACTCAATTTCCCCAAATTAATCTGGACATCACAAATTCACAGAAACCTGCCCAGCGGTTGTTTGAAATCTGTGACGTAGGTGTCTCACTTCTGGTCACCGTGGCAAGGCTGAGTAGGCTGCAACAAGCCTGAGGCCCAGCCACCGCGGTACTGGAGAAAGAGCCAGCAGAGCAAAGGGTTGCGTTGGTGGTGGTGGGGGAGAGCATGTGGTTGGGGGGGGGGAGCGGGAGAAAGAGTGTGTGGATGTTGCGCTTTCCCTCCCAAGCTCCATCTTGGCATGGGGGGTGGTGGTCCTCATCCCTTCATGACTTGTCCCTGAGAAAGGTTCTGCTAAGGTAGTTTCTGGGATTCCCAGGGTAAGACGCTGGGACCATCAAGCACTATTCCTGGGAAAGGGCCTAGCTCAATCAGTGCAGAAGCTTTGTGACATCTGATGGAAAATTACCCCTCTCCCCAAAGGCAGACACCCTATATCTTAAGGAAGGTTTTTTTTAAAGTTTTGCATCCCCTGTGTTGGTCCATACTCCCCCCTTACTTTCGAAGTTAATGGTGGGGAGGAAGTCCTTAGTGTCTCAGCCTTTGTTTTTGACAGATCACTGAATTGGATCAGAGTGGGCACATATCATGGTATATGGCCTAGTGTGGTATTCTAGGCAGATCACCAAGTGGAAAAGCCAAACATTGGAACCAAGCTGAGTCTTAGGCAGTGGGCTTTGGCTGGATTGCCATGGCATGCATTGGGACAGGTTGCTCCTGACTCTGTTCCAGCAAGGGGGTGTGTGCCCTCCATGCATGTTTTGGTTGCCCATCTGGGCTTGTGGGATCACCAGCCTCATAGAAGCAACATGCTTAAGTCCACTTGATGCATGAAGGGGTTAATGGCATAGAGTAAGCTGTCCTGCCAGGCTTAGCTAGGCCACTCCTCACCTTGAGAGGAGGGGAATCAAACCTATTGTTGTACCTCAGTCTATCTGAGAAGCTCAGTGTGTAAAGAGGTCTGAGCTAGTTGCTCCGATCTGGTCTTCAATGCTATTCAAAACCCATACGGTCACTATGCGTTTTTGGAGCTGTGCCTGGTTGCAGTGGTGAATGAGGGTCTATAAATTGACCTTGAATCCTGGAAAGGTGGACTTAGCAATGTCACCTTAGCAACAAAAGAAACCTTAGAACACCATTTGCTTCTCATCTCCCATTCCTGGTAATGTAACAACAAATATTTTTACTTTAAAAACTGCGGAATGCTATAAGTCTGAGAGTCTCCCTACAGAACACTGGGTGGAGGGACTGAGCGTAAAGATGAATGAGAAATCGTCCCATTCCCAAATTAACTTAATTCACCCATAGTTCATCCAGCTATTATGGTAGCAACTTTCTGCGGTCGTTCAGAGATTTTTGTTCAAATGCACTAGTTGATTCCAAGCACTAGGGATACGAGGACCCATGTGCACATGTGTTGCTGCGTAGGTTTTTGGGTTGCTATGTATTGCAAAATTGCTTCACCTGCAGGATGAGCCTAGGATCCAACTTGTGTTATGTCAGTGAGAGCCCAGGTGGAGCAGCTGTGGGTTAGTTGCACTTCATTTCATTACGTTTGTCCCCCTTCCATTCCAGGCTTCCTGTATCCGCATTTACTCAGCCATACATTGCATCCCTCTTGCGATCTTTTGCAGGTGTGCATCTGTGTGCCTTTTATTTCTCCTGTGACTCTTTAGACCCTACCCCCCAGCTCCCCACCCCCCCCATTAGGCAAAAAGAAAGAATGAAAACATCCATGCATGCAAGACTTTTTATGAGTTTTCAGTTTCAAAAACATGTTAAGAAATTTCATTTAGACGGGATCTATCAGAAGAAACTGGAGGATTGTATGATTTAAGTGAGAATGCAGAGTTCAACGAAGATGATGAACGCCCCAAGAGGGACCTCCTATGTTATTTCGGGGGGGGGGACTTGCAAGAAGCGACACCCTCTTGCATAATTTCCTATTTATTGCATCCTTGTGATTTCACTACAGCTTCACAGGTGATGTTCTTATCTCTATATTTTCAATGATTGGCTAAAAATGAAAAGGACAAGAACACATCAGAGTTAACACCTCCAAGGATTCAAACTCCAGGGACTTTTTCATTTTTAGCTGACATAGTGGAGTTTAAGATCAAAACTGGAAGTGATTTAAAAGAAAAAGAAGAACACGTAAAACATTATTTAGCAGTTTGTTTTAATGAATGTAGGAACTGAATTAGTAATTAGTTTAACAATCCTGGCTGTAACCCAGAATAAATTGGGCATGTTTGTAAAGGTGGATGTGCAGGTCATGAGAACATTTACATAGACATCCTGCAACCACCTACAGAATAAGGAAGGTTATGGGTACAGATAGGTAGCCGTGTTGGTCTGCCATAGTCAAAACAAAATAAAAAAATTTCTTCCAGTAGCACCTTAAAGACCAACTAAGTTAGTTCTTGGTATGAGCTTTAGTCTGCATGCACACTTCTTCAGATACACTGAAGGTTATGGGGTCTATAATCTTGTGCACATCTACTCAGGAATAAGCTTCCATCAAATTTACTGGACCCATTCTTATTGAATGCCCTTTCTAAAGTACAAAAAGGCATAATGATAATATTTGAAGTTATTTCTACTCACTGCATAATCTATTGTCGCATGAGCGAGGGCAGTCCCCACAAGGTGACCCAGACTTATATGGGGTTTGAAGTGATCCCATCATGTTCCCTCTGGAATGATAAATAAGATAAATAAGAAGTAGACAAACAGGGATACATTTGTGCTTTTTCTTCTCAATTAGAAGAGCATTTATGCATATTTTTAGAAAGTTGCTTTAGTCTACTGTTATATTAACCTTTTGTGTTTTGTAAATTATTGTTCTTAATTTTTCCTTAATTTTATTGTCCAAACTGCTCTGACATTTTTTGACAATCAAGTAGTGCACACATTTTTGAAATGAATGTGAGGAATAGGTTTGCACACTGGATTTTGCTGAAGCTCCAAGCCTAAAATGAATTGAGCTCATTCAGGTGGATTGGGGCTTCGGCTGAGTTGGGTGGAGACAAGGCCAGCTAGGCCAGCAAGGGACGATAGTCATGCACTGAAACTGAGCAGGATTGAACCCTCCTGCCTCTGCAATGCAGCTGCCAGGGTAGGATGCAGAGAGAAGCAGGGGCAGCAGCTCCTTCTGCCTCCCCAATATATTGGCCTATTGTTCTAGTCAGATGCAGGAATAAGGAGACTGGCCAACTCACTCTTCAACTGAAAAAGTCCAGGCAAACTTGGAAGTAGGTTTATGATGAGAAATTAGTTTCTAACATGTACAAATCATTGTTAGGCTGGGAAACAAAGGATGAAATGGTTAAAATAACAATGACTAATTGTGCTAAGGATGTTGGACATAATATAGATATGGCTGCCTGGGAAGAGCTTTGGAAAACAGGAATGAAATTTACAGCATGTTAGGGCTTAAAAGAAAATTATTACAAGATGATATATAGATCATATTGAACCCCAAAGGAACTAGTTCAAATGTACAAAAATGTATCAAACAAGTGTTGGAAATGTAATGACTGTGAGGGGTCATTTTATCATATGTGGTGGACCTGCAGGGAGGCGAAGGCCTTTTGGGACGTGATATATAATGAAATTAAGAAAAATAAATAAGTTGGCTTTTCCCAAGAGGCTAGAATCCTTGCTACTGGGATACTAGACAGAAAAATCGCAAAGGAAGCCTCAATGGTATCTATGTATGTGACTACAATGGCAAGGATTCTCAATGCACAGAAATGGAAGGAGGAGGGAATGGTTGATGAAAATCTGGGAATACGCAGAGATGCAAAACTGACAGCACTGATAAGAGACACAGATTTCAAATCCTTAAAGAAGACTGGAAACCCTTTCTAGTCTACAGTGGTACCTTGGGTTACATACGCTTCAGGTTACAGACAGAAATAGTACCTCGGGTTAAGAACTTTGCTTCAGGATGAGAACAGAAATCGTGCTCCAGCGGTACAGCAGCAGCAGGAGGCCCCATTAGCTAAACTGGTGCTTCAGGTTAAGAACATTTTTAGGTTAAGAACAGACCTCCAGAACGAATTAAGTACTTAACCCGAGGTACCACTTTATTAAAAAAGTTATTCCCCATATGCAAAGACCACATTGGGGTTTGAAGTGTCAGAAAATAGCTGAATATATTAAGAAACATGTTAAAGAGGATGAAATTATATAAGACAGAACCTTAAAATGAAAATTGTTTGTAATCTGGGTTACAAACATCTATGTTTTGTGAATGGGAAGTCACTAGTTTTGTGACTTCCCTGCCTATTCTCCTGAGGAATATAACTGTGACTGCTCCTGTGAACGAGGAAAAAATTGGGCTGAATGAAATAAACGTCCCAGAATCTCTACACTAGTTGTGGGTGGCAAATGGAGGTTTTCTGCCAAATATTTCCTGGGGTGGCACGGGATTTCCCCAGGATTTTAGAGCTGGCATAAGGAACTTGATATGGTTAAGGTCTGACTGGATCCACCCTGATGGTGAAGTTAGGGAGTCCATTTCACTGAATATTCAGTGCAATGAACATTCCAGAATGAAAGTCTTCAACTGTTTAGGAGGATCCAAAGGGAGTGGGGTGTGTATGTGGAGGTTTCCTTAAAATGTCAGAAAATTCTTTTCTGAGGGGTTTTGACTTTGTCATTAAAAAAAATAAATCCACTGCTGCTTCCTTATTTTTCAGGCAAATAGCCCAAAGGTAATAAGGACTTTGTTGTTTTTGTTTTATGGTTGGTTGTCAGCCATTGACATGCAGAATTAACACAGTACTAGCCTGCTGCCCAAGTGTCCTGTGGCTCTTATGAGGGTTCTTTTATTCAGGTTTGGTTTTTTTGTAATACAGTGGTGCCCCGCAAGACGAATGCCTCGCAAAACGAAAAACGCGCAAGACAAAAGGGTTTTTCGGTTTTTGCGTCGCTTCGCTAGACGAATTTCCCTATGGCCTTGCTTCACAAGACGAAACGTCTTGCGAGTTCTTGTGAGTTTTTTTTCCTTTTTCTTAAAGCCGCTAAGCCGTTAATAGCTGCTAAGCCGCTAATAGCCGTGCTTCACAAGACGAAAAAACTGCAAGACGAAGAGACTCGCGGAACGGATTAATTTTGTCTTGCGAGGCACCACTGTATATAAAAGGAAAACGGATATGAAACATAAATCCTTTGGAGACTATGGGTAACAAACGACAAACAAACAAACAAACAAACAAACAAACAAATAAATAAATAATACATACGCAGGACAGTACTGACAAACGTAGAGGTACTTCATGCTGCTTTGAGGACAATGGGCATCATAACAACCAATTAGGTGAGACTTGTGCCAAACCACCTGTAAGTATAAGAACATCCACACAAGAAAACATGTTGGAATCTGTTTCCATGCCGAGCAAGGAAAACATACCGTACATTTAACAGCTTTTTTTTTAAAAAAAACAACCAAAATATCATCACTTTGTGTTGTGTCTAATTGAAGCAGCCTCATTTTTCCCCTCAGGGAAAGGAAGTTTGAATAAGCTGTGAATGAGAATGGCATCCGAAGAAAAAACAGAAAGAAAGGCACAGCAGAGATAAGGACAATCCATTATCTGAACTTCTGTGTGAAAAATATGGAAAAAGTACGAGGGAAAAACCCACCTCTTTTCGGTTTCCTTCCTTCCTTCTGTGAAGTCCCAGGCAGCAGCAAGCCAAGATGTGAGTGGGCTGTCAGGCATGGATTGACTAGCTGAACCATGCGCTTGAGAAAGATACAAAACGGTGTTTGAGTTACCTGGGTATAATGACCAGTTACGGCCCCTGGACGGACTGCTCCAACACCGTACTTGAAATTTTTCACCTCGTTGTACCAAGCTTGAATCACGTCATTCCATGAAGTAGCATGAGATGATGCATATATATTTTCACCGCATGAGATGCCATCTAGAAGTGGAGACGGGAAGCATTAACAAAACTCATGATTCCTGACCTAGGAAATTCTGTAAACAAGAGGAGTCATGCAATGCTTCAGAGGAACATTCTGCAACAGGTAAAAACTTGTTTATTCCAAGCAGAATTTGTCCCACCACTCACAAATCTGTCTGGTTAAAGCTACTTGCATTTGAATGCAAAATAATTATTCTAAAGCAAAAGGTACACCTGTTTTGTTGTTAGAAGAAGATCTCTCTCTCTCTCTCTCTCTCTCTCTCTCTCTCTCTATCTCTATCATCTCTCTCTCTCTCTCTCTTTCTCTTTCTATCTCTATTTCTATTTCTATCTCTCTATCTATCTCTATCTCTATCTCTATCTATCTATCTATCATCTCTCTCTCTCTCTCTCTATCTCTATTTCTATCTCTCTATCTATCTCTATCATCTCTCTCTCTCTCTCTCTCTCTCTCTCTCTCTCTCTCTCTATCATCTCTCTCTCTATCATCTCTCTCTCTCTCTCTCTCTCTCTCTCTCTCTCTCTCTCTCTCTCTCTCTTTCTATCTCTATTTCTCTCTCTCTCTCTCTCTCTCTCTCTCTCTCTCTCTCTCTCTCTCTCTCATCTCTCTCTCTCTCTCTCTCTCTCTCTCTCTCTCTCTCTCTCTCTCTCTCTCTCTCTATTTCTATTTCTATCTCTCTATCTATCTCTATCTCTATCTCTATCTCTATCTCTATCTCTATCTCTATCTCTATCTCTATCTCTATCTCTATCTCTATCTCTATCTCTATCTCTATCTCTATCATCTCCAGTCTCCCATCTCCAATATCTCCAATATCTCCCATCTCTATCTATCATCTCCATCTCCATCTCCATCTCCATTTCCATCTCCATCTCCATCTCCATCTCCATCTCCATCTCCATCTCCATCTCCATCTCCATCTCCATCTCTATCTCTATCTATCATCTCCATCTCCTTCCATTACTGTGATTAACAAGGCAGAGATATTGAAGTTCAAAAGCAAAATGTTTCAGGTTTTACCTTCTTTAGAACACCTGAGGGAGGAGGAAGCGGCAATGTACTGGTCCTCTGTGCTTAAAAAGTTATATGTATCACAGGTGGACACAGTGTGTGTCAAGGCAAAGCTTAGCTGGTGAGAATGGCATGTGGATTTCTGACTTCAGATGTTTGGGAGAATTGGAACATTCCTCTCCATTGTTCCTCTTTCTGTGGGATTCCTTGAGTATTTTAATTATGCTCAGAATGACAATTGCGGAGTCAGTGCAACAATTGTGAATGTATATTAGATGTGGGTTAGATTTTAGATCACCCTCAATTTTTTGCACAGTGCTTACTGACAGATGTACTTGCCAGCAACTCTTTGGTTACTTGGGCTGTGAGCAAATTTACAGTTGCTTGCCCAGCGTTTTGCATTCGCTTCAGCAGCCGAATTCCATCTCTAAATGAAAAAAAAAAGTAGTAAATGTGTGAATGGACACATTCTCTAAAAATGGAGAACATCATATACCTCTGATTTCTTCAAAATTTCATGTTTTCTGTTCTAGAATCAGTCACCAACCTCAGTCCCTGGATGATCATTAAGCATTGTTTAGCATTACCTTTGCCTGACTCATGCCAGCCATGCTTAATGATAGTAAGGTAAAAAAGGTAAAGGACCCCTGGACAGTTAAGTCCAGTCAAAGGTGAATATGGGGTTGCTGCGGTGATCTCACTTTCAGGCTGAGGGAGCTGGCAGACAGCTTTCTGGGTCATGTGGCCAGCATGACTAACTGCTTTTGGTGCAACGGAACTCCGTGATGGAAACCAGAGCACATGGAAACGTCGTTTACCTTCCCGCAGCAGCGGTACCTGTTTATCTACTTGCACTGGCTAAAGAAAGAGGTGGATTTGCCCTGCCAGACCTTAAACTTTATTATGAATCAGCCGCATTTTGCTGGCTGAGAGAATGGCTGCTTCTTGAAAACACTGACATCCTGGACCTAGAAGGTTTTAATAATGTATTTGGGTGGCATGCATATTTGTGGTATGATAAGGTCAAAGCACATAAAGCATTTAAAAACCATATTGTCAGGAAAGCACTGTTTAATGTCTGGATAAGATATAAGGACTTGCTTGAAAATAAAACTCCAAGGTGGTTGTCACCAATGGAAGTGAAGGCACAGAAAAAGCTCAATATGGAGGTCAAATGGCCGAAATATTGGGAAATTTTGAAACAAGAGGGAGACAGATTAAAACTGCAGAGTTTTGAAAAACTAAAAAACAAAGTGTGAGACTGGCTCCATTATTACCAAATAATGGAGGCATACAATTTGGACAAAAAAATTGGCTTCCAGGTGGAAAAATCAAAATTGGAAACAGAATTGTTAGATTCAAAAATCAAGAATTTGTCAAGAATGTATAACTTGCTGTTGAAATGGAACACTCAGGATGAAACGGTGAAATCTGCTATGATTAAATGGGCACAAGATGTTGGACATAATATTATGATGGCTGACTGGGAACAGTTATGGACCACAGGTATGAAGTTCACGGCATGTAATGCCCTAAGAGAGAATATAATGAAAATGATTTACAGGTGGTACATGGCAGATGAAGGTGATGGACTATATGGAACTGGCGGAAATGACTGGCAGAATTCGAGACCAGGGAGAAGAGTCGGTGGAAGAAGATTGGAAGAAATTTAAAGTTTACTTACAGAAACATTGTAAAATTAAGGGATGTTAGAAGGATGTTGGAATGAAGTTATGTGGTTTTAGCAGAAATGTTATAAAGGATTAAGAAAAAATAGATTGTCAATTGGTGAAAGGAGGGAAAGTAAAGATACATCAGTTTAAGATAAATTACAGGACAAAAATTGGGAAAGATGGAAAGGATTTGCTGAAATAGCTAATTGAACTAGATTACAAAAAAGGGAGGTGTGAGGAGGTCAAGGAAGCAAGCAAATGAAAGGTAAGTTATGGGAAGGTTTTTTTTTCTTTTTTCTTTTTTGCTTCAAATTGTTTCTATTCTTTTTTCTTTTTTATTATGATGTGTTGTCTTGTTTTTCTGTAATTTGGTGTTTTCTCTTTTCTTTTTCTGTAACTTTTAAAACTTTAATAAATATTATCTTAAAAAAAAAATATCTACTTGCACTGGCATGCTTTTGAACTGCTAGGTTGGGCAGAAGCTGGGACAGAGCAATGGGAGCTCACCCTGTTGCATGGATTCAAACTGCTGACCTTCAGATTGGCAAGCCCAAGGGGCTCAGTGGTTTAGACCACAACTCCATCCACATACCTAGCCAGCTTTTAAACCCTGGTTAAGATGGTGAGTTAGGTGCTCTCAGCTACTCATTGGGATGTGCAGACATTACCATTTACTTGGGTTCCAGTGCACCCCAACCATTGGGCTTTGAATCTATGGATGCACAATGTTATTCATATTCTAAACGTATGCTGCCATTTCTTGTGCTTTGGTGTGTTTCCCTCCAAGTCAAATTTGGCCTGACGCGAGCATTGTAGCCTTGTCCCACTTCTAGTGAAGCCCTGGTGTGTACATTAGAGACACTGATGTTTACTTCTGGGGTGGTGGCCCTACATGTCTGACATCAGAGTTCCCCCATCTCCCTCCTCCCACACCTCTCTTGCCAGGAGCACCCCTTCCTTTTCACAGAAGCCTCCATTCCACCTGCCACAGCTGCTTGCTGGGGTAGAAAAGTCTGCATGTTTAGGCAAAGTCGTGGTGGTGAGGCTTGGGCCACAGAACTCAGGACACATTGGACTTAGCTACATTAGTACAGAAAAAGCGTTTTAAATGTGTTATAACACTGTGACCCCAGATGACCCTGTAGAATTCCATCTTTCGCCAACATGATTTCCCATTATGAGGTTTACAACATGTTTTCCTGAAATGGTTTTTTGATGTGTGTAGATCCAGCCATTATATAGCATACCCTCCAACTTCTTCTAGCCTAAATCCGGGTCACACACCCCACCCACTCAGGCTGACCATCACCACTGCCACCCCCACGCGACTTCCCTGCTCACCCCACACCCACTCAGGCCACTTCAGCACGCCATTGCTGCCCCCCCCCCGGCTGCCTTATCTTGGTTGGGTTCTCTCTCCATCACCTCGGCTGCCACCACTGTGAGGCCCACGGAGACCACAGACATACTTCCGGAACCCAGACAGCAACAGAGGAAGTGGGGCATCACGGATTGACAGAAGAAGCTTCTGTCAATCTGTGATGTCCTGACCAAATCAGGACTATTGGTGGGTGTGATATAATGTTTTTTGAAAGTTGCCATGGGAGAAGCTGTGTGTGTGTGTGTGTGTGTGTGTGTGTGTGTGAGAGAGAGAGAGAGAGAGAGAGAGAGAGAGAGAGAGATGCCAAAAGCAAGATTGGGGGAGAGAAATGGGGGTGAATGGGTATAGCTCAAGGCTGGCCGGACTGAGATCTTGGGGGAAGGTTCAGTCATTTGTTTTCACTGTCAAAAGATGGGTTAGTTAAACGATGGTAATTTCTCCCACAGGAGGAAGTGATAGCCACCAATTTGGATGGCTTCAAAAGAAGATTAGACAAGTGAATGTCTCCTAGTCATGATGGCTATGTTCTGTCTTTCCAGTTGGAAGCCCAGGAAGGGAGAGGGCTTTTGTGCTCAATTCCTGTTTGCTGGTTTCCCACAGACAACTGTGAGAACAGGATACTGGACTAAATGGGCCACTGGTCTGATCCAGCAGCCTCTCCTGACATTCTCATGTTTGAGGTGCTAAAAGGGATTTTAAACCACTGCATTCAACTCCAATGTTTTCATTCAGACTTCTGTCGGGAGTAAACCCCATTATATCTGGATGATGTATAGATGTATGACAGTCACATGAAGGGACTTTTTTGGGGGGCAGGCGGCAGAGACACATGTTTCAGGCAAACGCATCATTGCCCCATCTCTGCCCAGTGGTGCGGACCTTCCGTGGCATATGAGCTTCCCTCTCTGATGGTCGATAATACCCGAGTGTGACAAAACAGCTCAGTCTGTGTCAGATGCCTCACTAATAGATATATATCACTCCCGTAATGAACAAAATGCTTCACAATCCTCAGCTCGTCTGTCCTTCACAGGAAAGCAGCTTAGGAGGCTGTTCTGTAAATGCGACAGCAGCTTGTCCAAGGGAGTTCTTGGCAGAGCTGGGAGTTCAAGTCCACATTCTTCGTCTCAAATTTGAGGAAGAACTTCCCAATGGCTGCAGTGCTGTAGACAATTATGAGGCAGCAAGTGCTTTTGAGCAGGGTGGGACTTACCGCCGAGGGAAATTGCTTATGAATGCAGTGGGTGTGAAACTGGAGCGGCCTTGTCTCCGGTTTTACATCCTGTAATGTCTCTCTTTGAAGGAGCCCCACTGTTTGGAGGGTTGACCAGCCCAGGTCTGGTTTGAAGGTCAGAAGCAAAAGAAGGGAGACCAGGGCCTTGATGTTGCCCAGCCAGCTGACTGAGTAGGCACAAGGGGTTGAAGCCTGGTTCCCCATTGGTCTTGTATTTCTGTTGAAATCAGATTATTGGGATCTAAATTTGCAACTGGTTGTGAGCAGTGCTCCTTATTGGACACATATCACGTCCGTGCTGAGGGACCTGCCCTGGTTGTCTGTTAGCCACTGAGCCAGTTTTAAAGTTCTGCTGCTTACAGCTAACCGGCAGTATGGTCAGCTAGTCAAACCCGTGATGATTGACTTGTGGGAACATGGAGGTGGGGTTTTCCCAGGTGGCCCCACCCCAGTGCAGCCATATGAGAAGCCCCATCAATGTTGGCATTCTGCCAGCTCCTGAAGAGATTGATTCATCTTTTCAACTGTTTAAACATTTTAATGCTTCTATGTTTTTAATTGTATATTTCAATTTGGAAGGCTTTGTTGTTATTTCCATTTTAATTATGGATTGATTTTATATTTGTAAACAACTTAGAGGCCATTTTGGTATATAAGAGGGAAATGAATTATTAAATTAAAACCTCACACATATTAATAAGCATGAAACCATCTTGGCTGTCTAATAGAGCCCTGACAGACTCCAGCCAAAAAAGCTGAGGTTGCTGATGAGACCAGAGACCATCTTTGCCGTAAGTCCTTCAAGATCTGCTTCTCAGGATGCTTGCAGACTCTTGGGGTGTTCAGGGTTTCTTTTGTTTGTGTTAAGATTAAATTCTGGACATGCTTAATTTTGCTGTTTTGTATGCTTATTCTTAGATCTTATTAGGACTTATGTGGGGAATATTTAATTTTGTTGTATATGTCTGGATGTGTTTTATTCTTTGCTTATGACAAATTTTGTTATATTTATCTAATTATGTAAATTGCATTGAGCATGGCTTGAACGATGGAATAGTGACATATGCACATTCTTTTTTAAAACGATGTGTAAGTGGCATTCCTTGGTGAAATGCCAAGCTGTTGTTGAATCTAGTCTTATCCTTGAAGATTATTATGAGAGGGTGAATAACAAAGGTTTTCTGCCTGCAAGGAGGTGTATTATCCCTGGAAAGCCTTTGCAAGGCCCCTGACCTCCATGAATCGGGCCTCTTCCTTGCTTACCATCTTCAGCATGTTGCTTGCCGGTGGCTGCACTCCTCTCCGCAGGGCATTGTGCTTGTCAACAATCTGATTTCGCTCAGCTGGTCCAATTCCTACTGCATGTGCCTGAAGTAAGAGAATGAATAATATTCCTCTTGTCTTTATTTATAGGATTATTTTTCATTATGCTAATATAATTTTACCACTGTTTCTCTAAGAATCATGAAAAAGTGCTTTGTAGGTCCCATTTGCCTCTGTCAGGCTGCTCTGACCTAAATGAAATCTGAATTGTAAACTGTTGGATAATGCAGTGCCACCAAACTCTCTTGGGCGTATTCTGGATCAGTGGTGCTGGCTTGCGCCTGCAACTGTGGGTGCCCGAGGCTGTGCACTGTCATCACGCCCTTCTGGTGTGTGAGCTCTATGTCACCCCCCCCCGCATGCTGACGTCACTCATACGCGTAATGCGGGTGCAGTGAGGTAGTGCACACACACCAGGGGCATGATGACATAGTGCACATGTCCCCTGCAGCATGCATGCGCAACCGAGCCTGGCTCCCTCATTTAAAATGTTGTGGGAGCCATGGCACCCAAGGCCCTGGGCACCCGACACCTATGCTTTGGATAGGTCTACAGTTACTGAAAGAAAAAAGAGACTTGCCATTTTGTTTTTTAAAAAATACAGTTACATTTGTTTGGACTTCCCCTTAAGTATGATATTTTTCAAGTTCATTGTGTTCCTGGATGAAGCAGTAAAACACATTTTGACTGATTAAAGAGAATATTTTGGTTGGCCCAATCCTATCTTAGATTTGAAAACAACCCAACCAATTTTAGTAACACTTTCCCCCCTACTGATTTAAATGGGAGAGAGTTAGGCATGGATGCCTGTGTAGCTAAGAAACTTACTTTTGAAGCAGGTTGTTGTAACACAGCAGCAAAACTCAGCAACACAGTGAGAATGATCATCTCTGAAAACAAAATAACAGCAGGGGTTTTACCTTACATTTGCTTTTTGTATATAGAATGTACTTATTAAGACATGGCACCCCTCTCCTGAGTGCTGGTTTAGATTCCAAACTGCTCACGTGGCAGCAGTCGAGAAGTCGATTTCTGCTTCCCGGAGCAGGGCTGGTCAGGTGGCAGATCAGGATCTGCTGGAAGATCTCTGGATGGTTTGCAGAAGATGGATGAGGGTTTTGGACTCCCAGTTGTTTAACAGTGGCAATTCATTGCTGAATTGTACAATGTAAGTGCAATGTTTAATTTAGATTATAGCATACTAATCCCCCACAAAGAAAAACATCAGGCTGTTAGAAGGAATAACTGACCTGTAGTAACTTGGATGTACATGTTCCTTAAAAGTCATTCCCACTGGAATGGGAATCCCCAAGTAAATGCTCATAAAACGGCAGCCTTGAAATTGCTTTAATCACAATCTCCTTCCCCCTGGGGGCTCTGGGTCTTTTAGTTCTGTCTGTGATCTCCAGACTGAATTGTGAGCACCTGCTGAAAAGTATAGTTCCCAGGATTCTTCTCGGGGAAGGTATAAATGTGAAATTTGTAAAATATACATTAGATATATCCCTAGCATTATATATGGTAATGCTCTTGCATATTACGATCCCAAGACCTCCCCCAATCAATAAATAAAGACAAACTTTACACAGAATTTACCGTAGTTTAAGGTTATTGGCATAATTTTGGCCACAACTTTATTGATTACAGATCATGAGTGGTTTGCTTAGGTATTGGTTCCTGACTAGCTGCACCTGACCTTGGCAGGGCAGAACTGATGACTGGACTCCGGCAGAGGTCAGTAAGGGAAAACATTCTGGGGGAGCAATGGACCAGGCTCAGACTCAAGCTCACCCCAAATGCTCCCAGGGGCTCTGGGGTGGCCCTAACCCCTGGAAGGGGATCGGACAAAAGCAAGGTGAGCCCCTGGATTCTTTTAACGGAATACCCTTTCGCGCATGGGAGGGGCATGTGTGACCACCTCCCCTCCCCTCCACATTGAACCGCCAAACCTTACAAAATTGTGATGATTTGCTATGCGGCAGGCGAAACCCAAGTGGCACCAGCCAATCAGCCAAATGGGAAAATTCCTACTGGGCCCCTGTCCCAAGAACAGACGACCCACGATGGCATAGCAAGGTCATAATGGACCATAAATATAGGGAGGGTGATCTGATGCACGAGGCGAAAAGAGGAAGCTCAACGCAACGTGCAGTGGTATATATAGGTCCCTTGGTTAATGCATGATCAATCCCAATCGCCAGATTTACCCCAGCAACCAAGGGACCACCAATCGGGTTATTGTGGCTATCCAATCACTCCCACCCACACAAGCAATGAGGTCAGTCCTGATGATCTCACTGCAACACGTGCTATCTGGGAGGAGGACACGATTTATCAGCTGGCTTAAGTGCAGAATCTTCAGTAGAAGAGTTTTGTAAACTGCTTTCATGGTGGTGGTAGTTGTTTTTTTAACCGTGAAGTGGTGTATAAATTTTATGAAATAAATTTACAAATAATAGAAATGTGAACATTAAGATGTCTCTTCCTGAGCTAACCTAACGTGTTTAACTAGGGCTGCCATACATCCGGATTTTCCCAGACTTTTCAAAGGTGGAATTGACATCCAGGTGGAATCTCTGAAAGGTGGTGCTTTGTCCTGAATCTTAGGCAAGTCAATTGAAATATTGGTTCAACAACAAAAAGCTCAGCAATTTTGGGGTTTCCTGGTTTTACTTTTTGAAATATGGCAACTCTAGTTGCAAATAACCTTCATATGGCGGGCTATGTGATATAGCAGGCTATGGTATAAACTGGCTACCCCCCATCCCCCCAAAAACCTTACCTTCTCGTTTCCAGTGAGACCAGAATAACCTCCTTTGCAGATTTAAGGAGGTTCTGGATGTCACTGGATGATATTATGCTTATATACCTCTCCTGTTTCCTTCTTCACAGAATGACTCGATGTCCAACAGTAAATCACACAGTTTTGTTGAGGGAGAACTTTGGATTTCTCTTATGTTGTTTAAAAAAATATTTATTTCCTGAAATTTATTGACCATCTTCTATGCAACAACAAAGCATTTCTTATTAGTGAGCTCTTTCATGCCAGCCAACTTCTTATGAACGATTGATATCTGTGCTTGTTCTTTATCCCATGGCATCCTTTCATCACCCATAGAGCCAAGCACAGTTACTTAGAAGCAAGTCCCATTTCCCCCCAAAGCAGAATGTGTTTGCAGCTGCAGCCTAAGACTCTAAACCAACTGCAAACCATCATGAATGGTTGAAGGCACTGAGTCATTACAGATTGCACAGATTGCAGTATGTGATCACAAGCTGTTTAGAAAACCCAATGTATCAACACCCCATTTCATTTGCATAGGTGTGTAGTTAAATCAGATCACTGATGTGCCTTCCTTTACTTTTCATTTAGAATATGTGAGGATTTTAAATGTTGGATGTGTTAACAATCATAGTTAAATGCTTTTAGGTAGCATTGCATAATAATGGCTACCCTTTCTTTTGATATAGACTTATGTGCTTCCTATAGCAGAAGAATTTCTCCCTTTGTTGTTGTTGTTTAGTCGTTTAGTTGTGTCCGACTATTCATGACTCCGTGGACCAGAGCACGCCAGGCACTCCTGTTGTCCACTGCCTCCTGCAGTTTTTTCAAACTCATGTTGGTAGCTTCGAGAACACTATCCAACCATCTCGTCCTCTGTCGTCCCCTTCTCCTTGTGCCCTCCATCTTTCCCAACATCAGGGTCTTTTCCAGGGAGTCTTCTCTTCTCATGAGGTGGCCAAAGTATTGGAGTCTCCCTTGTGAATTTCTCCCTGGTGCCTGCTAATTATATTGGAAGTAAAGCTCCCGTTTGATCCAATGGAAGCAGGTGTCAGTCGCCCAGTCTGGATCAGGACTGTAGCAAGGGAAGGGTTAAGTCCCTCCTCCTGATAGTAGTTGGACTCTGCCTGCTATTGACTACTTACACTATTTATGCACTGCTGAAGTGATAGGAAATGTTCTGGTGTCCTTCATTTGCAGATCCTTGGCAGCTTGTATCTCTTTATGCAGTGATGCCACACAGCTGATTTTTCCAGAAGTGATGTTGATGATGGTATACTAAGTGGCATTCCAGCATTCAGTGATTGCTTCTGTCCACTTAGCATCCTGACATAATTGCTGCACATATGTTCTGCTGCATGTGCTACTGGAATCTGCTGAAGCAGAGTAGGGATTCATGGGAGCATCAGGATGTATCAGGAAAAGCAAAATATAGTGACTTATACTGTGTTACATGTCCTTTCTGGATTGTGGCAAGTCATAATGTTCAAAACTGAATGTTCTTATTCAAATGTTCTTCTAGAACAAGGGATGCCATGACTTTCTTTCTGCTGGATTTTTTTTTAAAGCATTAAGCCAATAATATGTCGTAATACGTTATCATATCTCACATATTATCTTAAGACAGGTATAGGCAAACTCCAGTCGTTTGGGACTACAATTCCCATCATCCCTAGCTAACAGGACCAGTGGTCAGGGATGATGGGAATTGTAGTAACAAACATCTGGAGGGCCAGAGTTTGCCTATGCTTGTCTTAAGGTTTGGCCTCTCATTCTGGTTTTCTTACACAAGATGCATTGGTGTGGGAAATGGGTAGAAAATGGGAGCAGGTTCAAATACTTTGTCAGTGTGATGGAGACATAGCTCTGGTTGGTGCTCTCATTGCCCATAGACCTTCATCCTTCCCTCCTTCAGAAGAATAACCCTGGCCACTGACAAGTGAGTGGGGAAATGGAGGTTATTGCACAGGGGAAGTACAATTGTGGCCTTGTGTGCATATTATATTCCTGGATGGGCGAGTCTATGAACCAGCCCATTGTCCGTGAACTGGCCCATTGTGAACTGAGTCCACATAGTGGTGCATTGTGTTACTTTTGGCTATGACAGATATTAGCAATAAACCTTTCAGTGCAAATTAAGTTGTTCCCATAAATATGTTTCTAAGAAGAACTCTTCCCAATGTTCTAGCATCTCAATTCACCATGAATTGAGTATTTAAATGCATCTTATAGCAGATATCCATATGTATCCCAGTCTTGTGAGTGGTCCAGTCTTCAATACATGTCTTATCTGAAAGATTTAAGAACAGCTATATTTGGGAATTCAAACCAAGATCTCTTCTTTTCTTAGTGGGATGATTTTTTTCTAGCTTGCCCACCAGAGTGGCAACTCAGTTTCGGTGGAGAGTAATATGTTATAGAATGATGCTAAGCCTCTCACTTCCTCTGGGAACAAGGGGTCCTGAGATCAGCTTGGTAGACACACATCTGATTAAGAGTAAGTTTAGCTATTTCTGTTGAGCCCTTGATCACACGCTTGTGTTCCTGGCTGGAAAATGGATCCAATGACCTGCAATGATATCTTCACTAAGAAGCTATGAAGTCTGCTTGTCTCAGATCAGCATATAATGGCCCGATCCCGTTAAGCTCCACCAAAGCCAATGGATGAAGTTACTCAATGGGTAAGTCTGGTTATGAGTTACATTTACCACAGAAGCAGCCATGCATACACCAGGTTCTGACTGCAAGGTGGGGGCTTCAGCCCAAGGTCCACATATAACCTCCTGGGCAACTGTCTGAGGGCCACATGTCAGGGGTGACACTTCAGACTGCCAACAACCTCTACTCCCCCCCCCCCATTAGACAAGCAATAAAATAAAGAAATCCACACATGCAAGGTAATTTATGAGTTTTCAATTTAGAAAGCATGTTAACAAGTTTCCATGGAATCTCTGGCTCAGGTTTAGAATTGGGGACCCGGGTCTGGGCCCAGCACCTCATCTGCTTGCACTGCCATTTTTTTGAAAAAACCTGGCTGTACACTCCTCCTCTGGGTCAGAGTATGAGCTGCTGCTCAGGGTGTAGATAGTAAAAGATGCAAATTACCGCCTTGTTCAACTGAAAGGCAGTTGTTTAAGAAATCTCACCTGCCATGGGATCAGCACCTGGTGACAGGACAAGAATGAGAGCTGCGCAGCATTTGGATTCATGGCAACTTCTAACAAGGTCAAATGTTGGGGGTTCAATATATATCTTCCCCGTATTGTCTAAGATGAACCGCTGGGTGGCCGGGGTGATTTTAAGAGACTGGATGTAGATGTTAATAATCTTGTCTGTTTCCCCTAAAGTGTTACTCAGGCTGAAATCAGTAGAGCATGGGACTTTCTCCTCCTGCACAAAGCCGGCCATTTCTTCTGACATTCTGTACAGTAATCAACGGTAAAGGCTCCCAAGAAGCCACCACCGTCCCTGAAGATAAGGAGACATCCCCAATGAGGTCAGTGCATCGAATTCCTGGCAAGCGTGCTGCTTCTGTCCACCTATCCTTCTTGCCTCCTAAACCACTGATCAGCTTTTCAGCGCTGTCCAGCTTCTGAGAGCATACGTCAATGCTGTTCTTGAGTTCTTTGTTCTGGTTATTCAGTTCTTCCAGCTCATCATTTAGCTTCTGGAGGCAGTCAATCACCTTCTTGAGTTCTGCTCATTTCGTATTGAGCTCCTGCATTTGAACAGCAAGCAAACCTTCAGCCTCCCTGAGTCGTTCACGTTTTGGGGCCACCATCTTTGTGACACGGTCGTACACTTCCACGGCTATCACTTCTTTGCACAAGCCTTCGCCAAGGATGAGACATTCTTTATGACAGCTGGCTGGAAGTCCGGATGGTGCCCATTTAACTTTGGGGGCAGAATGCAGGAGTGTCAAGAGGAGTGGGGAGTTAGAGCCAATGATAGGCAAAGTCTATAACAGCCACCCTGGGACTAAAGAGGAGCAGGAGCAGGTGGGGGCTGGCTAAGGACAGGCTTCGCTTGGTAGGACGGCGCCCCACTTACCCAGATGAACTAAATTCTACTGCTTGAATGTCTTGCTATACAGTGGTACCTCAGGTTACATACGCTTAAGGTTACATATGCTCCAGGTTACAGACTCCATTAAACTAGAAATAGTGCTTCAGGTAAGAACTTTGCTTCAGGATAAGCACAGAAATCGGGCTCCGGCAGCGCAGTGGCAGCAGGAGGCCCCATTAGCTAAAGTGTTGCTTCAGGTTAAGAACAGTTTCAGGTACCACTGTGTGGGGTATAGAAGAGAACAGCTGGCTAGAGGGGTTGATGCCCACTCCAAAGAGCTCTGGAACGAATTAAGTACTTAACCCGAGGTACCACTGTATAATATAAAGTGATACGAGGACAATGCTCAATATCACCAAAGAAGCACATGACAACCCCTCCCAATAAAGGGTTTTTGGTTGTTGTTGTTGATTTACCCCATCAAGGCTTTCCCATCATCATAGTTCCAGCCCTACATCTGCTAAAACTTCATTGTTTTTCCTGGTCATGCCTGAAAGGGTGACGGAATGTTGAGAACAAGCTCTTACATTCATTGATTTGGGATTGGAAAAGATATACATATTGTTCTTTAACCAGTCTTTCAAAAGTGGGACACAAAAATCCCAAATCTAAACTGTCCAATTCAACCTTATTAAACAAAGCCACAGGCATATGATTAACAAAGGCATCAAGAATCATTTCTCCCTCTGCTTTTTTAATTAAAGAAGGGAGGTTTCATTTATTTATTTATTTATTTAAACAAATTATTCACACATTACGAGGCCATAAATGCAATGGGTTACCTTGACTCCAGGATGAATGCTTGGCTCCTCCTTTCCATTCCGAATGTTCCCTGGTTCACTGGCTAAGCAAATGCCGCCATTCAGAGGAATACCCAGACACAGCTTACCCATCGTGCCAGGCTCTGACCCCCAGGAAACAAGGCTGCGACTTGGCGGCCAGCAGCTGGGAAATTCCCGTGCCAGCCGCTTGGATTAGCCGGCTTTCCCACTATCTCTTCCTTTGAATTCTGGCCAATACAGATTTGGCCCCAGCCAAATCCAACCTACACCTGGAATCAATAAAGATGTGGCCTAATTTACATCCCACAACATCCAATTTTTTCACCTAACTTACCCCTTTTTCCTGTTGATTCACATCAACCGAAATACCCTCTGTGCCCCAGATAAGCTCAATATAACCTTCATGTAGGAGTGTGATGTGAGCTGACATCCCTGGCTTGAATCTGTATCTGAGCAACCAAACAGCAGAGGAGAGGCAGTTGAAAGTTTTGGCAGCAGGGGTGCCAACTTGAATAAAATGGGGGGGGGGGAGGTAAGTGGTCCATGCATAACATTGTTGGTCCACGCACACCATTTGAATGGCAATGCCTTTCTGCATGTTCCGTGGTTCGTGGGCTAAGGAAATGGTGTCCTTCGGAGGAATCCTTGGCTCCTCCTTTTCTTTCCGCCTGTTCCATGGTTCGCTGGCTAAGCAAATGCCGCCATTCAGAGGAATACCCAGACACAGCTTTCCCATCGTGCCAGGCTCTGACCACCAGGAAACAAGGCTGTGACTAGGCGGCCGGCAGCTGGGGTATTCCGTTCTGGAGGTCCGGTCTTAAAACAAAGTGGACTTAAAACAAGGCGTGCTTTCCTATAGAAAGTAATTGAAAATGGATTGATCTGTTCTAGACAATGAAAAACACCCCCTAAAACAGCAATTTAACACGAATTTTACTGTCTAACGAGACCATTGATCCATGAAATGAAGGCAATAATCAATGTACTGTACTATAAAATAAATAAGACAGTATTGTAGATGAAAAAGATTAACATTTCTTTTTTTCCCTTATGACGATAGCCATTGTTTGGATGGGGGACTTTTATCCATTTTTGCAGTCACACAATCAACCAGTAGCTGAACTCGGTTCCACACAGTCACAAAAACTACATCACAAGCCACAGTCACAGGTCAGTCCCATAAAACGAAGCCACAGTCCAAAAACCGAAAAAGCCTCACAATGAAAAGCGACCCCTAAAACAGCAGCTGGAGCACTCATTTCCAGATTGCAATTGGACTTAGTCCAAAACGACTTATAATAGACTGGACTTTAGTCAAGGTTCCACTGTAGTGGGTGATGCTAAGAAATAGGAGGGTTTTGGAATTAGAATGCCATGATTTGAGGTTTGAATGACTATGTCGTATGACAAGGTCAAAGTGAATGTGGACTTGAAAAATCATTTTGTTAGACGCACTATATTGAGAATCTGGAATAGATAGGTTTCATTTGAAAAGAGGCGACAGGTAAAGAGAAATGGTTAGTTTAGGGAGGCCAGGTGACTCCACCTATTACAGCTTTTCATTGTATAGGTTTGTTAGATTTGTGCATTGCTTCCCACTAAGGAAGTCCCAAAGCCATGTACAGCTGTTCTTCTGGTGGGTGCCAGAATATTCCTACATCCCACTCTTCCTGAATTCTGGGTGAACTGGAATAATGCCTAAACCACAAATTCCAGAACTGCAGCACACGTGCTTTACTGCACTTTTAAGTTTCTTCCATTCATTCCTTTGCCTGCACACACCAGTGTGTTCTGCAGTTTAACCTGGACACAGCTCAACATGGACTTCCTCAATGACATTTCCATATCCTTCTGGGGCACAAATGAGCTGGGAGAATTAACACAGTTGTTCCCACAATCCTAAGGTGCAGCAAGGTGGGGGTGGGCAAGTGGGAAATTGAAACCCTCAGGATGCTTACCAAGCAAAGCAGTATACAGTGTCATCATGGAATGAGTGAGATGGGTGATGACCCTGCAATGATGCCAAATAAATTCCAAACAAGGCTGAACCAGTCGTCAACCTGAAATTTGGAAAAGGGTAAATGGCTTTCAAATGCAGCAGAAGTTACATTATTACCCATAGGAACAGTTTGCCAACAGTCACTGTGCAGAGCCGGACCAACACAGTTTGCCGCCTGAAGCAAAAACGGTGCCTCTCCTATCCCATTCCATGTACAGCAGCCAATTGAGCTGGCAGCTGATGAGGCATCGTCTTCCACAGCACCTGAGGGTAGCAGGCTCACTTAGGAGGTGCAGGACAGGCAGAATGGCACAGCAAGGTGGCGGGGGGGCAAGTGGGAAGATGAAGGTCACAGGACCCCTACCAAGCAGACATTTTGCTGCTGCTCCTCACTCTGGACCATGATGCTTAAGAACAAACAACACAAAACGCCATGGAATGGGCAATGTTAGTAAGATTATTAAAAGTCAGAAAAACTAATGATTGGGTAAGGCAAAGATCAAAAGTTGCGAATGTAGTGGAATAGGCCACTAAGTCAAAACTGACCACCATGTGCATCATGGAGTGGCTGGCTCAGTGATATGGCCAGATGGTGATCTGCAGACCAGCCACACTGTGGTCCATGGCTGTGTCCCAGGCACCAATCAGCTAGGCCAGCTGAGCTCCTGGGGGTGGGACCTCAGGGCAGACTGCAGGAAGAGCCTCTCCCCTCTAGTTTGGGTCAGCTCCAAACGAGAAGAGCTGGCATGCCTTGTGACAATTGCCATCTTCGCCCTGAACGTCTTGAATTCTTGTTTTGCAGCACTAAGCCTTTGCTATGGAGAAAGGTTGGCCACCGGTTGATGGGACTGGGCATTGGAGGAGGGGCTTTTGCCTTCCCCAGAGCACTGTTATTCTTGGCATGGATGTTACATTTATTGATAATGTTGTCCTTAGTTTCTGGCAGGTGCTGCAGGCATTGGGCTCCCTGCTTCTCAATGGGGACTCTCTTGAGGAGGGTGTTTGGGTGTTGCTTCTGGACCCAGACCAGCTTTGGCCCTGGAATGCCTGTGACCTGCAGGATGGCAATAGTGGCTCATGAACTCAAAGCTCTCTGACCTTCCACTAACATTTCCCAGCCTGCAGATTGGCTGTGTGCTTCTGCCCAGAGCTGGGCTGCCTGATATTTGGATCCTTGCACCCTCTACTAGGCCAAAGTGGCTTAGTTGTACCCAATAAAGTTCTGGCCATTTCTCTTTCTTTGTGGAATTCTTGCTGTCCACACTCTGAGCACAAATGGTCAAACTGCAATTTGCTACATTCCGTAGTCACAAGGAAATCAAAACATTTTCCTTTGTTTTCTCAGACTCAAAAGCTTTATTAGTTTGACTGCAGATCAAACAGAGAGGAAAATTCTAATGTTAAATTCATTTTTGTAATAACTATAAACAATTACAATTACATGTAAAAAAATTATTAGAAACCATTTACATATAAAATGGTTTTGTCCTGTAGTAGTCTATGGATCAGTGATAATCAAAAATTAACAATAGTCTAATTTAGCAAAGCGTATTGTTATATTAATACAAAGAGATGGTTGGTATAAGTAAGAAATTCAGGAGCCTTATATTATTTGTGTGGGACATTTGCAAGAAGCATTACACTTTTCCATTATAGGATGATCACATCCCACTTGATCCTTTAAGCTTGCGCAGTTGGTATAAAGATTTTTTTCCGTGCATGGATTGGCTAAAAATGAGAGAGAGAGAGAGAGAGAGAGAGAGAGAGAGAGAGAGAGAGAGAGAGAGAGAGGGAGAGAGAGAGTGTTACAAACTGGAGAAAATTTAAACAAAACAAAAATGACTCTCTCGGAGAGCCTCCTGCTGGATCAGACTAAAGGTTCGGCACCCTGTTTTCCACCATAGCAAACTCTGGGGCCCAGCTGGTGTTGAATATTTGTTTTTAAGAGAAGGGTTATGGTTTTCATGTACAAGGATTAGTTGGATAATTTCACAAACTTCTTTAAGGGCACTCAGAGTTTGCCAGTATCTTTTTGCCTCACAATAGTTTAACATTCTCAAACTTACTGCACAATCCCTTGTCACAATCATTTGGGCAGCGCCCACAGGGTTCTCCTGCTTCGTAGGGGGTGGCAATCTTGCCTTTGATGTTCCCTCTGGAATGATAAATGAAAACCAGCAGTTTATATCTTTTTTCCCCTCTGTCTTGAGAGATGGCCTTCTTAAATGGCACCAGTTGCTCAATCTTCCACACAACAAATATGTTGGGGGGGAAGGGGCTGTGTGGGGTATAGAAGAGAACAGCTGGCTAGAGGGGTTGATGCCCACTCCAAAAACAGATGTTGGCCACTGCATCAGGGCTGTGGGATCTTTTCCAGCCCAAGGGCCACACTGCATTCGGGAGAGCTTTCCAGGGACCACATTCCAGTGTTGGTTAGGGCCAGTACCATTAACTTAAAGCCTACTTTCAACACATATTCACACACCCCTCTATCATTCATCTAGGCACCAAGCGAGTAACTTGCTCCAAGAAAGGCTGGGGGCAGACTGAGGCCTTCTATTCAGGCGCTTCCTTCAGGCTCCAGAGCTGCTTCAGAGCCTTAAAGGGACAACCCCCTGGCCATTGGCACTCTTCCTTCAGTCTTTAACCTCACCTCTGGTTTGCTCCTGGCACGCAGCGGAATCGTGTTGTTTTGCGATGCCTGGGGTGCCTGCACATGCATGCCAGGCAGAGGTGGGGTGCCGAGGATGAACAGACCCTGCCACGCCAACCCAGCCCTCACCCCTGGAGCCAAGTGGGGTGTGCTGTGCTGCTTCCCCCCAGTGTAGGGGCCAGTGGCGTAGCGTGGGTTGTCAGCACCCGGGGCAAGGCAAGTAATTTGCGCCCCCTAACCCGTGGATTTTAGTAGGGGCAGAGAGCTGCGAGTGCGAGCGCGCCCCCCCAGATGTTGCGCCCGGTGCGGCCGGCCCCCCCTGCACCCCCCACGCTACGCCACTGGCAGGGGCAGCCCAGCTGGCTGACACAACCCTTGGTGGCTGATTCTCCCTGCTGCCCACAGAGAGAAGCGCTGGGCTGAGCCATGCTGGGGTTGCCCCTTGCCCGCATCCCTCTGTCCAAGCCTGCTCACCAAGCAAGGAGTGAGTGAGCACGGGCTGGGCAGCCATTTAGTGAGGGGGCCAGGGACACAGCATTGAGGCTAGGCCCAGAGACCCCTGGCAGCAGGCAGGGCAGGATGGGGGTCCTTGGGGGGGCACCTAGTTTGCACCCCTCAAAATTGTGTGCCTGGGGTCACGGCCTCCCTGGCCCCACCATGCTATGCCCCTGGTGGAAAGGGGCCTGTGAGGGTCCAGGCTCTGGCCCTATAGGCCCTAGTGACCTGGGGTGTCCCTCTGGGTGTTCTTGTCCATCTGCAGCGGCTGTCTCCCCATCTTCCATAGTTAGACTGCCCTGAACCCTGAGCCAGAGTCAGCTCCACACTGGATGCCACTGCAGCCTCCAACTGTCTGTCCGGATCAGGGACACATACAGGGGTCATAACAAACACTGTTTCGGGTGGGTCATGGCCAGGTTTGATCAGAAAAATCAACAACACTCAAACAAAGGAATACAAAACAGAACAGAACATTTTGTGCCTTGGAAGTTATGGGGTGAGGAAACCAAACCATATTAGCTACTTTGGGCAAAAAGAATTCACAGATTTTATTTTACTGTTCCAGTAACCATCCAATGAAATCCACATGACCTTGGCCAGATCATTGCAGCTCCCAGCAGAGGACTTTGCTACCCAAAGTTTAACTGGCAGGCACTGAAGATCAGGGCTTAATCTAAGCTAAGGTTGAAGCCCCAAACTTCTTTTCTTAATGAGAGGTCAAGTCTCAGAGCTGTGTGTAAAGTGTTTTTTTGAGGATATGCCGATTCATTGCTGTTGCTGTTATCGAATCATATTCAGCCTCTGCATAACTGCGATTAGAGAAAAGGGTTACAACAGCCCCTTCCTCACTCTGCAACACGGTTGCAACGCCCCATAGCTCTGGGAGCTCAGTCTGCCATCACCCTGCAGTTCACAGTGCCACCTGCTGGCAGCCAAGTGAACTGCCACGAGACAATACTTTTACCTGTTTATTGTGTAAGATATATTCAGCAATGAATATGAGACATAGGGTAGATTTAAACACAGGGGGGAAACGCTATAAACTAGTCAGAAATTGGATCATTTTAACAAGAGAAAAAATTCCTATGAGAAATGTAGTTTTAAACAATTACTGCTCTCTGGCGCCATCTGGTGCTGCATGTTTAAAACACATTCAGTTCCTTGTTTCTTTACTAAGGTAGCTGAGTCCCTAGTGACATATGAGGAAGGCCACAAGTAGGGAAGCACCAATATGAATAGGTAAACAAAACTAGTGGCAGGTTATGTGCTGCACCCAACTAAATAGATTTATTTTGCTTAACAATTTTCCTATCCTATGAGGAAACCACCACATAGGAGCAAGATGCTGCAGGCTGCCTTGAAAAGAAAGGAAAGCAGTTACTGAAAAGAACTACACAGCAGTAGTACTTTGAGCATATAATACGTTTTGTTTGCGCTTTGGAGGTCAAGATTGAAATCTGCCAACTGTGTAGGATTGAGCCCTGCAGTCGGCTGCCCTCATGGAGTTGTGTCATTCACATGCCACCTCCAGGCACAGGGGACCACATTATGCAGAACACATTATACTGAACACATCCAGCCACATTATGCAGAAGAAAATCCCAGGTGGCTGCAGCCAAGATAGAAGGCAGAGAAGGGAAACTCATTCCCATATGCACCAGAAAAGGATCCTTACTGTACCTCTCAGTACTGACAGAACATATAAATGGCATGAAGCAGACTCTGGCGGGCAATATGTATAGAAAAGGGGTCGGCAAACGAAGGCCCATGGGCCAGATCAGGCCCCACGGCCTTCAGGATCTGGCCCGCGGACTGTTTGTGGATCAGCGTGGGGATTATGTTCGTTTGGGCTGCGCCATTCCATTGCCCGCTTCTCTCTCACACACACCGCGGTGGCGCCTCCTCCCTCCCTCCTCCTGGCTTCTCCCTGCCCTGCCTAGAGGAGGAAGGGGGCTGGGCTGAGCTGGTTGAGCACCATTTTCAGCAGCCCCTCTCTGGAGCCAGCCCTTTTGCGCCGCTCATCTTCCCTCCGCCGCCCTGGCCCTGTTGCTCCTGTGGGCCAGAGAGTGGAGCGGATGTGCTCATCTTCCTACCCATGAGAAGAAGCAGCGGTGGTGGTGGTGGTGGTGGCAGCCCCAGGGAAGGTAAGCACAGCGGCTGTGGCTGGGGGGTGGGGTGGGGAGGAGGACTACTTGCCCCCCTTGCCTCTTCTTCCAGCTTCCCCACTGTTCTGCTTCTCTGGCCCACCACAAGGTCTGAGGGACAGTGGACCGGCCCACGACTAATTTTTTTTGCTGACCCCTGGTATAGAGCTTGGAGGAAACTGGAAGCAGCAGGGTGGAATCTGGCTGAATCTGGTTTTCCAGTCCCCTGTGAGGATTTCTCAAAAAAGTACAATGTTATTGGTCAATGGTACAGAACACAGGTTGGCTGCTAACCCTAAACTTAAAGATAAAAACAGCATTGCAAGAGGCAGCAAGTTTTTCTGTTAATACATACGCAGGACTGTACTGGCAAACATAGTAGTACTGGTATTTTTGGTCTGGGCAGAAGGCAATAGCACATCCGATTAGATGCGAATTATACCAAACCACCTGCAGATACACAAATGAACATGAATGTGATCACACTGTAAATCTGAGTGCACACCATGACAACCTTAAGGAGTATTGAAATGGGCCCTTCACATCCTATCTCTGTGCTGCAATTTTATTGCACAGATCCCACCTTCCCCTAACATGTACAGTGCAATAGGTTTGCCTTTAAATGCAAACTGAATAGAATTCCTCTCCTACATTTCTAGTAAATAATAAAGATGATTCATCACAAATCAGTCTAAGAGACATGCATTGATGCAAACCTCTCCTATAGAATCGGCAGTTTGTGTAATGTATTCAAACTTACTTCCCATAAAGAGCTGTTCAGAAGTAAAAACCTCTCTGTCTACCTTGCAAAGGCATTTGGGTCCATGTGATTTGTTTTAAATACTCTTGTGAACTGCTTTGAGAAATTAAAGATAGTGAAATAGATTATTTTTAAAAAATAATTGGAAACCTCAACAAGGATGAAGATGTTAGCCAGGTAGTGAACGTAACTTTTACCATGGCGCAACATTCAGCAAGGCTAATGCATTTTGGATATTGTCATTGAATTTCAATCTTAGGCTTAACTGATTTTGAAATTTCTTGACAGTATCCTCAGTTACATTTCTTGGGCTTTGAGAACTGACATATTTTGCTGTATTTGTTCTGCTATAATAACTGATATCTCTGCTTGCTAGTCTGCCCCTTCCAAACACTTTTGAAACAGCTAGTTAAATTTGTAAAGAAATAGTTCAAACTTTTTAACCTCTGACCAGTGTCATAGTACCTGAGTGTAATGGCCAATCACGGCTCCTTCCGTCTTTGCTCCAGAAGCATACAGAAAGTCATGTCTTTCATTATACCAACTCAGAATGGCTTCAGTCCAACTCTTGAGGGAAGTTGACATGAAGAGATTTTCACCACAGGAGGTGCCATCTGCAAGTGGAAAAACAACTATTTACAAGATAGGCTTGCCTACTTCTGCATGTGCTTCAGGAAAAGTAGCATTTATACCGTCTAGGACAGGGGTCTGCAAACTAAGGGCCACGGGCCGGATCAGGCCCAATTGCCTTCAGGATCCATCCTGCGGACTATCTGTGGATCGGCATGGGGATTCTTTTGTTAAGGCTGCGCCATTTTTTCCCTGCGCCATTCCATCCCCCCCCACTGCGGCAGCGCCTCCTTCCCCCCTCCTCCTGGCTTCTCCCTGCCCTGCCTAGAGGAGGAAGGGGGCTGGGCTGAGCTGGCTGAGCGCCATTTTAAGCAGGCCCTCTTTGGAGCCAGCCCTTTCGCGCCGCTCATCTTCCTGCCCACACTGCCCTGGTGTTCCTGCAGAGCGGACAAGCTCCCTCTGCCTACCAACGAGAAGCAGCAGCAGTGGCCCCTGGGTAGGTAAGCACAGCAGCTGGGGTTGGGGGGTGGGGAGGAGGACTACTTGTCCCCCTCACCTCTAATTCCAGCTCCCCCCCGGTGCAGGTTCTCTGCCCGCCACAAAGTCTGAGGGACAGTGGACTGGCCCGTGGCTAAATTTTTTTGCCAACCCTGGTCCAGGACTTAGTTTCTTTTCTATAAATCTGTAATGACCTTGCCCCTAATTCTTTTTTAAACAAAACTTATTTATTGGTTTTTCACAAAAAACTACAAAATTTAACATTCTTCCTTTGTTGAAACCTCTCCTTTATCTTTATACTGAGACCTGCTGCCTCTGACAGTAAACATAAAACATAGTAAACATAAATCATAGAACTGTAGAGTTGGAAGGACCCCAATGATCACTGTGTTCAGCCCCCTGCAATGCAGGAATCTCATCCAAAACATCCACGACAGATGGCCAACCAACCTCTGCTTAAACACCTTCCGTGATGGAGAGCCCTCCACCTTCCGAGGTGGAGATCCATTCCACTATCAAACTGCTCTTGTATGTGAATGGAGTCCCATGTATTGAAAGAGCCAGGAAGTCTCCCCCCTCACATTACATGGTCTTGCAACCCCAAATCTTTCTGACACAGCACATATGGAAGGCCCTGAGGTGTCGCTCTTGGCGGGTGTTAGTTGCCCACAACTCACTTCCATGCAGCAGTGTACTGAACATGCAAGCCTGCTAGACTTTCTGCTTGGTGTTGATCATTAGCACCCAATTCTCCTATACCCTTTTGGAGAGGCGAGCCTTTGCCACAGCTGCCTTGTCAATATGGTTGCCCAGCTTAGTGTCACTGGAGAGATTACTGGTTACGGTGGAACCCAAGTAGGCAAAACCATCTACCACCTCAAGCATGTGGTCACCAGTGCTGTTTACGTGGAGTGCTGGTGGTCTTCTCAGCCTATCAGTGTATTTGCGGTGAAATACATCCACCTCTAAATGGCAGAGGTTTCTGCATACAGGGTACACAGAAGTATGCTCACTTGTAAAAATTGAAAGGAAATAAATCTAAATAGGCGCAAACCAAAATAGCCTGACAAGGACCGGCGATCACTGTCTTGCAGAACACACAGAAGACTGGAAGCATGGGGCCATGGAATATTGAGGGTGTTGGCAGAGAGACTTAGAGGGAGAGAGAATAGGGGCTCGTCCACACTTCTCCTTGTCTTGCTGCCTCCCCCTGAGAAAACCTGCTGTTTACCACTGAATCAGAACAAACAACACTTGGTTTTTCTGCAGAGTGGTGACTCAAGGTTTCAGGAGACAGAAGAGGACAGAAGAGGAAAGGGAAGGGGGAAATGTTCCCTTTCATACTCCTTGGGAAGTTTCTCCCTGCTATAGACCAACAAAAGGCTCAACTTCAGGGCTGACACCTATCTCAAACTTTAGAACTTCAGCACGTTTACATGATAGTGGGGTCAGCTTTCAGGATGGTGGGAAGGAGAAAAGTGTTTTTTTCCCCCTTTCCCCTTGGAGATCCCCCCACCCCTGTTTTGTTAGACCCCCTTTCAAGTTATGGCAACACTGCAAGATTTCACTGTAGTTCCTCACTTGGGCATTCATATGTATAAATGTATAACTTACAGCACCCAGGTTGTTACCTGGATACCATTTGCTATAGATGGCAGAGATTACAGCTGCTGGAAGACTTATTGGAATATAAGCGAGACATTTCAAGGAGCACAGTCTTTGGCTTGGTTCGAAAGAGAAATATGGATAGGTCTGTATGTACAGGGCAGCTTCTGTGGCTCCAGTTCTGAAAAGGTATTCCCAACCCCCAAACTTTGGGAGCAGATTCCAAGACCTGCATATAGTGTGGTATGAAGATATAAAACATTCAGCTGCAAAGGCCAATTGGCATATTTTAAATGTGCCATTCATGCGTTTCTTTTGATATTGGACTGAATTAAAATGAAAGTTCAAATTAATTTTTTCAAAGAAAAATGTTGCATTAAATATTTGTTATTCTCTTCTTCAGCAAATAGATTTAATGTTTTCTTACAAAATTCGACTTTAAATAATCTGTTTGAACTCACATTTGCTGGAAGATGGGTTCTTTACTTACTTAGTTTTCTATCAGATGCCGCACTGTGTTCTAATGTGCATTGGTTTGCCCACCATTGTGCAATCTTTCGTATATCATCGCTCCACTTCTATGTACAGATAAAAATACATTAGTGAGTTACAAGTTTATAGAACAGTGATGCATCAATTACCAGTGGGTTTTGTAACTATGGTGATGTTGATATTTTAGCTAAACAATGAAAGACAATTTCTCAGCTATTGGCAGAAGCCTGGTTCAATAAATCATGGCCAATGGTGGAAATCAAGCCTTTTTAAAATTATAGGTATTTAGAAGCACATTATGTACCCAGAATTTCTTTCTATGCTTCTCTTACTTATCTAGTCGAATCAGATGCATTTTTGGTACTGCATTTGGATCTTAGTCTATTTTTGCAAAGAAAGAAAGAAAGAAAGAAAGAAAGAAAGAAAGAAAGAAAGAAAGAAAGAAAGAAAGGATGATTTATTTAGCAATGTTTTTGATATTTTTTTTCTGTAACCAAGCATTTGAGAGTGGAATTTGGGTAAACAGCAACTGCAAATAGGTCACTTCATAGGAAACTCATTGCCAGAAATGGCTAATGTTGCCAAATTCATTCATTTATTATGTATGTTTGTGCATCTTGACTTTCCTCCAAGGAGCTCAAGGCAGCATATGTGGTTCTTCTTCCTATTTTAGCCACACAACACTGTAAGGTTAACTAGGCTGAGACCCAGGAGGCTGAGCCGTGGCTTCATGGTTTAGTGGTACTTCAGCCTGCATCTCCTTAGGCCTAGTTTGCCGCTCCAATCCTTACATCACTTTGGATTTATTTGTGTAGTAGTTTATGTACTCATCATCTGTTAATGGAGATAGTTGTAGCTCTGTTGGTAATAATTACATTTTTACCCACTTTTTTACAAAAAACAAAATTTCAGAGTGACTTAACTAGATAAAATGCAACAGGTAAAAACAAAACCACGTTGCAATATCTTGTCCACTATATTTTACTCTGGTTTCATCATTTTCCTACCTTAACAAATGGTCCCCCCCCCCCCCCAGGAATTAATTTTAAAAATGCCAGTATTGTTCCTGCATACATTTCTGTTGGGTTTTCAAAATGGGTCTTACCATCTTCACCATGTTGCTAGCAGGTGGTTGGACTTCTCTCCGTAGCTTATTGTGTGTGTCCACAATCTCCTTTTTCTGGTCTTCATTGAGGGTGCTCAAACTAGCGAAATGGTCAGAGACCTGCAACCAAAGAGACAGTGGCTAAGGGTTCAGATGCAACCATCTCAGACTGATAAACCATGGCCTGTGTCTGTGTGTTCCCTCCTGCTCTGCCTCCTCTACCTTTCTCTCTCTCCCCTTTGCAAGTTTACTGGTTTTGCTAAACCACAGTTTCCCATAACATCAGAACTAGGAAACTGTGAATTAAGCATCAACCAAATGCTGGTTTGCAAACCATAGCCTAACCACATTTACAACAAGCCACACTTTTCTAGTTGAGGCATAATGGGAAACAATGGTTTAGTAAACCCCATAAATCTTACACCAAGGCTTGCAAGAGAAGGGAGGAGGAAGTACTCAAGGCATAATGCCCTGGTCCAATAATGAGCCATTATGGGGTTTTTTGTGGGGTATGTGTGTGTTCATATTTATGGAGCAACTTTTAAAATGTGAACCATGTACACTATATACAGAAAGTGAAACAGAAAGAAAAGAAATTGAGACTGCGTCCTTATTGACAAGCTAACATAGGGATGTAGATAAGAGTTCCCAGCAAATAAATCTTTTTAAGTTGATAGGTCACATGAAAATAAACTCAGCCCAGAATGGTTTACATTTGGAAACATATATTTGAACCAATGGCCCAAATCTATTAAATATAAACTTATAAATTAACAGTTAAAAATAGCATTTAATTTTTACAGTAGAGAAGAACAAGAATTATGTTACAAGAGAATTATCAAGGAAAACTTGATTATAGAGAAAAAGAGAAGAAAAACATGCAGACTGTAACCACAGATGAAGTATGGGACTTTTTATTTAGGAAAGAAACTTTGTGGAGAAGTAAAATATTGGGTAAATGGGAGGGGGGAAATTGTTGCTTCTTCAAAGAAAAGAAAAATGACTATTATCACATGAGGGGTTGCTGTCCTGAGGCAGAAAATGGTTTGTGTATGGTAATTGCGGTTATCAACGAAGTCATCCAAACTGGAGTACAGTATGTTAAGTATAATTGTTTAAATGCACATTGAAGTGGAGGATGTTTGTATGTATGTCACAAAGGGTTTAACGCTGGAAAATTCTACTAAGCTAGAAGGAAACTCTCTCTGAGCTCTAGCTGAGTTGTTGTTCTCTGCCAGCGTTCGTGCGAGTGTTTAACTCTCCTTGATCATGTGATTAAGATATTCCATTGCGAAGTCACCATTTTGAAAGGGAGCTGGCTTGACCATTTGCTCCCAGGCATTCGGCTCGATGCAGGTGAGTGCAGGCCATGGGAAAAACAGAGCCTTGATTTCAGCTCTGATCGTAATTAAGTTATATATTTAAGAAGAAGAACCTATGCTTGAATATGTGTATGTTTTATAAAACTTTCTGGATGAAAAACATGGATGTTTTTGTACCTGTTTTTGAAGAAGTTCTGGTTAGTAAAACTTTGAATAATACTTATGAGTTTGGACAATTTTTGTTCCAAAAGGACTCAGTTTATATGCATCCAATTGCTTCACGCTGCACAATATTAATATCTGCAATACAGTAATATCGCAACTTATGCACGTTTAACTTGTGTGCATACAGATTTAAACTTGTGGCAATAGATAGATAGACAGACAGATAGATAGATAGATAGATAGATAGATAGATAGATGATAGATAGATAGATAGATAGATAGATAGATAGATAGATAGACAGATAGAGGTGGAAAGGGGGCAAGGTTCCAGGAAAAAAATCCCACCCACCTTTGAACCCAATGTGCTTTGACTCTACATGATTTTGGCTTTAGGCATGATCCCTGGAATGTAACCCCTGCTTAAGTTGTGGGCTTACCGTAATTATTAACCCATTCATGCATCAACTGAACTTTGTAAAGTATTCTGTATCTAAAAAGCACTAGACATAAGTCTTGTATATATCCTTTGAATGGATGTTATATGCTAAAATGAAAGACAGTAGAAAACCAGCTAAAATAGAATTGATCAGAAAATTATGGGAACCGTTAGGAAAAATAAAATTGACAACAATGATGGGGAGAAAATCAAGGTGTATAAATATATGCAAAGCAATTGAGACCCTGTGATTAAAATTTATCAGTTAAATTCATCAAATAAATGTTAAGGATCTCAAGGACAGGAATCAATTTAATGCTTTTATTTGGTTTTTGTAAGACAATAGCAGTGTTATAATAAATCTAAAGTGTTCATAGTTGGTTTAATTTGTAAAGTAGCTTATTTATCCTGTATTACTGTAACAATATTATTCCCTGTGAACTCTCTTGTAATCCTTTTGCCTTCTTTTTGAACATTTTGTGTATTTCTTTGGAGAATAATAGAAAGTCATTTATAAGTTAACGCTAAAACAGCAGCAGGGAACAACAAAAATACAGCAGAAACAAATTTTTTAAAACTACAAAAACTGGAGAGTTAAAAACAGAAGATTACAAACCTATAATCTGGATGTAATAAATGGGAATAATTAATTTTAAATTCCTTTGGTCATTTGTTGGTGCTCTGTCCTCTGGATGCGACTCACCAGAGAGGTATGAGCTGTGAAGTCAGTTCTCTGAAAGTCTTCTCTGAAAGAAGCTCAACTAGATTCTTGTCTGCTGGCATAGCAAAGGCAGATGGGTTCTATCTGCAGTCACCAGCAGGAAAGCACCTTGAGTCTGGTCGGGGCAGGATTTTGCTCTCTAGGTAGCAAAAAATATGGAGGGAGGAAGAGGGAGCAAGTTGGGCACCTGCCTGGCAGCTTAGGGCCATTTTACCCAGACATGCTCATGTCAAGCTTGGCCAGCACAGACCTCAATGAACCTTGAAGGGTGGGTGTGAAAGTGCTTTCCCACTCTCTGGCAAGATCTCCTTGGATTTGATTAGTATAGGTCGACTTAGCAAAAGCGTCAGGAACCAGTTTGCCTTTTATGAACACCCCACATTCTACAAATAAACCAAGGTCCTACCTGTGCAGCAGATTGATGCAGACCTGCAGCCAGGCATGCACACAAAATGAGCAGGATCATGGCTGAAAAGCAAAGAAACCAGGACACATTTGTCATCTTAACTGCAATATATCTATGCCACTAAAACATCCACCTTACCTGTGTAATTTGAAACTACGTGAGGGGGCCCCTTAGGGCTGAGCATGCTAGCTCTGCGCCCCTGCTTGCCATTTTCATAAGCCTCTGTAAGTTGGTTGACCTTCTGAAACAGGGAGCCTGCTTTATTCATTGAGTAAATTTCAAAGATAAAGATTATCTGCTCCAACCCATCCCTGATTTAGAAAACTCATGGCTACAGCAGCACACTGGGCAGTCTAGCTAGAGTAGAGATTTCCTTCAGGGATCATTAAAGCGATTTGAGGCCTCTTCAGTAAGTCAAAATATATTGTTTTGAACGACAAAATTTAGTGTTAAGAGAAAGTGTAAATATTTGACCGTGGTACAGCACAATCCTAACCATGTGTCCTCAAACTAAGGATGGCAGTCTTGGTTACCATGTGTCTAAGGCTTTGTTCACACTTCTACCTGTCCCGTGTCTAGAAAGCACAGGTCCAAGTGGTTTTCCACTTGACCCACAATTTCTAGGCACAAGTCTGAGCAGTTTCCCCCTTGCCCTGCTCCATTCCCAGGGAAAACCTGCTCTTTAGCTCCAAATTGGAACAAAGAGCAGTTTGTGAGAAACCTGATTTCTATTTGCTCTGATTGTATGCTAAAGAGTGGTTTTCCCTGGGGGAAAGTAGCAGAACAAGAGGAAGTGTAGATAAGCTCTTAGAGTTACAAAGACAGGGCCTGGCTGAGAGTTATTATGACCCACACTAGAGAACACTTGTGCTATGTTTCCATGTGAATTTTTGGGAAATTACCTGTTGCTACATGCAGCCTAATCTCTGAGTGGCAAGAGATTCCTGGGATGCCATTACTTATGCAGGTTTAGTTTCCTTGGAATGAAGGTCAGCATATGCTCCAACATTTCCCAAGAAGAAATCGGGTCATCCTTCACCACCCCACTGTTGCTACCACCGCTGGCCAGCTCACACCATACCCCCCCTTCCTGCCACTGCTGCTCACTTGCCACCTTACCAGCTTGTGTGTGTCCGTGCCTGCCACTGCATGCCACTCACCTGCCTGCTGCCGTCGCTTGCCCAATGCCACATACACAAACACACGAGGGGCCGCAGTGATGAATGTCCAGAAGTGGCCTTGTACTTCAGAATGCTGTAGCCCTCCGTGTGTGCGTGTGTGTGTGTGTGTGTGTGTGGTGGGCGGTAGCAGCTGGGCAGCAGGCAAAGGTGCAGAACCCCCTTGGCTGAAATCACAAGACATCCTGGGATGGAATCAGAACCTGGGGCAGCTTCTGTAATTCTGTAATGTCATCCTAAGAAGCAGGGGATAGTCTAACACCCAGTCAGGAGAAAGGCCCACTCCCCACTCCTCCTGGGGCATCTCAGTTGTCTGTCTGGCAACACATCTTTTCTGCGCTAACACATCTAACAAGTAAATGGATGTCTACCAGCCCCATTATTGTATCAAAAGAGACAGGTTCAAGCAGCTCAGCAGATTCCCTCTACTAGATTCAAAAAAATCACAGGCTTGGCTGTGATCCAAGGATATAATCTAAACCACCACAACCCCAATCCTATACAATATACATAGTAAATCCTTAATGTAAAAAGGTAAAGGTAAAGGTACCCCTGCCCGTACGGGCCAGTCTTGCCAGACTCTGGGGTTGTGCGCCCATCTCACTTAAGAGGCCAGGGGCCAGCGCTGTCCGGAGACACTTCCGGGTCACGTGGCCAGCGTGACAAAGCTGCATCTGGCGAGCCAGAGCCGCACACGGAAACGCCGTTTACCTTCCCGCTGGTAAGCGGTCCCTATTTATCTACTTGCACCCGGAGGTGCTTTCGAACTGCTAGGTTGGCAGGCGCTGGGACCGAGCAGCGGGAGCGCACCCCGCCGTAGGGATTCGAACCGCCGACCTTTCAATCGGCAAGTCCTAGGCGCTGAGGCTTTAACCCACAGCGCCACCTGCGTCCCATCCAAATCCTTAATGTAGAAGCCAGCTATTTGAAACACACACACACACACACACACACAGAGAGAGAGAGAGAGATCAGGAATTCACAGTAATTCAAATCTTTTGATGTTTTATCGCTCTCTCCCTCCCCCCACCCCCCACCTTCAGGTAAGAGAAAAAGGCTGCCGCAGAGCAGTAATCCATGACTGCCCTCTACCACTCCGGCCTCTTCTAATAGTACAGCAGAACTTTGTTTCCTTCTGAGCTGGGAACTGTAACTAAGTACTATAGGTAAGCAGGAATCTGAGTTTTGTTCTGAGCTTGCTGTGTCATGATGAGCCCTCTGCAATGATCAGAGAACCTATACTTCTGAATGGTTAATGCTAGTTATTTGTTCCACTAGTGACATTTTTCATTAACCGAACCTGCTCTCCTTTGCAGCTGCTGATGGAGAGTTATTTGAAAAAGAAGGGTTATAATAGGAATGAGTGACAGTGGCGTTTAGTTCTTTTTTATTTTTAAAATGTATTGTCTGTTGAGGCTCTGAACATTTTGGAAATATTTTGAAAGAGGTACAAAATGTCAATAACAAGAAATTGAGAACAGGATCATTCACCAGGGCTTGTGTTATTTTTGGGTCTCCAAGTTAACAAGTTGTTGTGGTATTTATGAAGAAAAAGTCCTTGCTAGCACATTAAAACAGTAGATTGAGAGGTTTTACTCCATTGCCAATGCAGTGTCACTTTTTATCACTGAAAAATATTTCTGATCTATCCAGAAGCTTGTAAGTAGTAGATACATTTTCTAAAAGGAGAAAAAAAGTTAAATAATCATATCAGTCCATCCTCATGGATAAAGAGTGAACTTAATCACAATTCTGGGTTTAGATGACTCACTAAGCCAAACCTTGGCTTAGCAGCTGTCCTGTATCAAATTAAAAAGCCCCCCAAATGGGTGCAAGCACCTCTTTGGGAACCAGCACATCCATGTGGCATGCTCTCCTCAGGGAGGCGCACCGGGTGCCTTTGTTACATATCTTTAGGCACCAGGCAAAAACATTCATATTTGCTCAGGCCTTTGGCTAATTAAATCTATGACTATTTAAACTATACAGGTAGGAGGGACATGGGTGGCACTGTGGGTTAAACCACAGAGCCCCTTGGGCTTGCCGATCAGAAGGTCGGCGGTTCGAATCCCCGTGATGGGGTGAGCTCCCGTTGCTCAGTCCCAGCTCCTGCCAACTTAGCAGTTCGAAAGCACGTCAAAGTGCAAGTAGATAAATAGGTACCGCTCCAGCGGGAAGGTAAACAGCGTTTCTGTGCGCTGCTCTGGTTTGCCGGAAGTGGCTTAGTCATGCTGGCCACATGCCCCGGAAGCTGTACGCCGGCTCCCTCGGCCAGTAAAGCGAGATGAGCGCCGCAACCCCAGATTCGGTCATGACTGGACCTAATGGTCAGGGGTTCCTTTACCTTTATACAGGTAGGTACTGTTTTTGTTACTATGGTATGCATTTTTGTGTTATATTATAAACTGCCCTGTGTCGTCAGATGGAAGGTGGTACAGGAATAATAATAATAATAATAATAATAATAATAATAATAATAATAATAATAATATGGCCATGCTCTGGCTTACAGTGATGTGTCAACCAGGCCATTATCCACTTTAAATCTTTGCTCTTGTTAGCATTGCTACAGACCCAGCAAATCCAGTGGTGACAATACTATAGAACAGCATGGAACTTTAGTGAAAATTAGTCTAGAAAGCAAAATTGGTCTAGGGGGCAAGCACCTCCAAGGCATCTTTAAGGCCAGTAGAGCACAAGCTATACCTGTGCAACCACATATATTTGGCTACTAATATTTTTTTTTAAGTGAGAGGCACCACAACGTGACAGACTTGCCTTCTAGACAAACGCAGGATGCGCTGCTACAATCTCAGTGCAAGCCACAGAGTCCATTGTCTCAGCCATACACACATCAGAATATTCCTGTGCAAAATGATTCAGAATCCATACTTCTTTCATTTGCAAAATAAGTCCCGTCCCTTAGTCCAGTGGTTTTACCATCAATATCCATAACATTGTGGGGGTGCATGAATGCGCTTCCTCAAAATGTGCACCCAGGGCCAAACCCCCCTTCCCCGCCCCCCACTATGGCTCTGCACTACCTGGAGCTTCTAGGAAAAATGGAAGTTTAAAAACATAATACTAATTATAGAACACTGTCTGAGTTAAGCGATATGCACCACAGCAATGTAACTTTGGTGATATCCCCAAAATAACTTACCTTTATTTTTCTAGGGAGTTCAGAAGAATTTGTTGTACCTTTAGGCAGCTTCCTTCCTTTGAAAATGAGTGGATTTTCTTGCTTCAGTGAATATATATATATATATATATATATATATATATATATATATATATATATATATATATTCTCCACACACCCCCTACCTCTGTTGCTTCCTGCTTTGCAATGTGAGTCACAGAAACGGCTGTGTGAAGTAGGATGTGAGAATTGTGTCACTGTCTTCTTGCAATATTTGTTTTTGTAATAGCTTTTATTTCCTGATATTTTCCTGGCTGTGAAAATGTTGCTGCTGTTATAACCCTACAGTTGTGCTAGATGAGGAACAACTTGGTTTTCCTCTGCAAAAGACAAAAAGGAAAATAAATCAGGAGCTATCCATAACGAGTGGCTGAACTGGACTAAAAGTCACCCCCAAACGAAACACATTTTTACTAGAGGCTGGGTTACCAACAATATCAAACTAATCCATTTTTTAAAACTTAACATTGATTATTAATTTTTAGCTAAGTCAGAGTGCACTTTTTGTGTTGAGAATATAAGGAATTCTTCACATAATGAATACTGCATGAGGAATAGGATACTGATGGCTAAGTTCGTTTTCCAAGGAGAATTTGAAATAGTTCTCTGTTTGGCTCATGTCCATTTTACTGCCGTCAAACCTGGTTTGATGGGAAGGTCATTTAGGTGTTTTTTTTAAAATATTTATTAAAGTTTTACAGAGAGAAAAAAGTTACAAAATAAAAACGAAGAAAAAAGAAGAGTACAAAAATACAAAGAAAAAAAATGCAAAATACAGAAAAAAAAATAGAAAACAGTTAAAAACAAATCAATCTTTTCATATCTTAAATTTCATTTACTTATTTCCCTGACCTCCTCACGCTTCCCTTTTTTGTATTCCAGTTCACATGGTTAATTCAGCAAATCCTTGCCCTCTTTGTTTTTATCTTAATTTCTATCTCTTAACGTATTATAACTTTATATTTTCATTTGTTATCAACCCATTTATACATATTCTTTTTAGGAACGTCATTTATGAAAGCATACATTACTGTTATCTTTCAAACATAATGGCCTGAGAAAAACTTGTAGAACTATTTTGTTCTGTCTGTTATGGTATAATTACCAGCGCAAACGTGACTTGGTAAACAAAGGGGATTGTACTGTATAAATAAGGCTTATTGTCAGGACTGGGCAGAGGAGGAATGGTGGAGACAGCCTCCCCAGCCTGGCCCGTCCAGAGAAGAGGAAGGCAGTTCTGAATTACAACAGGGATTTGAGGGGGGTCACAGCTCAGAGGCAGATGAGAGGGAAAGCTGGGAAATAATGGGAGAGGAGGAGGAGGAAGAAGAGGCACAAGGGGGGGGGGACAGCTGATGGCACAGTGACTTTAGAACGCATTCCAGACCCCCCTCCCAGAACCCAGTGAGCCTGGAAAGTAGGAGAGCAGAGAGCTCAGAGGCAGAGGACACATCTCTGCACCCATAGGGATGACGCATAATGTGAGAGAGGGAGCGGGTGGAGACTCAGGGCAACGCCACTATTCCCAGAGGCTGCATTTCCAAGCCTCTCCCTGTGAATATTGAATGAAAAGCAGTTGGTAATAACTTTTCCTTGTCTTATCCATTCCTGTGGGGATTGGATCCACTGCCACCTGACACTTATACGTGGCTTCCTCCAGCTTGCCATGGCTCACAGTTTTTGAAAAGCAATTTTGTATGACTCAATTACTCACCCCCCCCCCCTGATTTCCTCCTATCATCTTCTGTAGTTGTTTACAGTCTGGAAGCACATGGAACTTTCGTATTTCAGATTCATGTAACCAAATTCATCAACTCTGACTTCTCACTTTTTCTGGATCCTTGTAACACTTCATACAACACAGTAACAGTTTTATGAATTGTTTATGCCTATTTAGGGAACAAGCCTTCAGGGATGGCAGGTGAGGGACTGTTGGAAGAGAGCCACAGGCTGCTGTCTCCCTAGTGCAATGGCTGAAAATGCCCAAACCACTGGGGATTCTCCATAGGCAGTGGGACTGAAAACAAATGTGCTAGATGAGGGCCTGGAACTGGTGGATCCAAAGTCTCGTTATTCCCAGGATACACCCTAATGTACATCACTCCTAGAGCTGGAATAGCTATCTTTCTTTACATTAAGTGACAGTGGGGTGGATTTTTTTTAAATGCTTACCTGGGAAAGCACAATTATCGATACAATCCTATATACGTTTCATTAGAAGTAAATTTCAGTATTTTCAATGGAGACTAATACCTGGTAAGTGACTTTATGATTGTCACCTATAAGGGTTAGGACAGGCACAAACATCTACTCTTCTGCTTCATGAATTATTACAGATTCAGTGTTTCCTTATAGCCTTGCTCCAGTGCAAAAAAGCGGAAGAAAGAGTTGTTCCAGATAATTTGAGTATCGTTGACTGGCAAATGCCTCTTACGGGGGCTTAAAGGTGCCCGGCATTTTCTTCCTCAGAGTGAGGTGGCTGCTTCAGGCAGCAGAGATGTGCAAGCCACATGATCTGCCTGCCCCACACTGAGGCTGTTCCATTGCCAGAGCTGAACTGAGATTCAGCTGCCAGTTTAGCCAGCTTTGATACATGGAAGTAAGGTTTGCCATCTTGTGCTTCACCTCCGGCAGCAAGATGCCTTGGGTCGGCCCTCGTGACAATGAAAAAGATCTTTAGAGATAGATCTTCTGGATATGTTCTTAGTTAAGCTGTCTGGTGCATTTTGGCGATGCTTTAGCCAGCAAAGCTTGTTGACCTGAGCTTGTAGCCTAGACAGAGATGTACTTCTAGCACACAGTGTCCTGAAAGGCTGCACAGGTTTTGTTCTCAGTTGTGCCTCCAAGCAGCATTTGGGTTTCCTTATTTGTCTCAGTAGCAGGAGGTGTGGAAGAGGATTAGTAGTGATTTCCGTTTTAGCTGACATTACTCAATTGCATGATTATATGTCTTCAGGAAGGGTTCTGTTGTTTTATTCATTGTGAGTGAAGGGGAAGACAAAATATCCCAATTGTAGCTCCCGCATGGCCTTTTGAAAGGCTTCTGTTTGTGCAGCTCATCTCTGCTGTAAGGGAGAAGGGAACCATGCAGGCAAGACTCACATGTGCACAGTTCCCAGGCAGCTGGGCAGACATGCACTGAATCTGGTTTTTCTGTGCATAATGTCCTTAGACTCATAACCAGTAATCACTGGTTATGGTCAATATCTGAACACAAGAGGAGATCTTTGGCTTGAACAGTTCCTCCTTAAACTTACTTTGCAGCTGGAACAATAGCAGAAAAGATTTCAGTGAACAGCCTCTGTCAATAACGTGATGGGCTTTTGTTTCTAGGAAGGGTGAATATTCTCACAGAAAAAAAGAACAAAGTGTATTCATTATGTTGCAATATTGCCACATGTTAAATGTCAAATACCTAATTAAAGAGGATTTTCTCAGGGTTGCTCTGCTGCGGGTTGCATGCCAGTAAGGGGTGAGATAAGAACCAGATCCCAAAGTGTACAGGACATGTGGATCCACCCCTTTTATCCATAATTATCTCGCCCATAAACACCCTTCACCTTTATTCATTCATTTACACACACACACACACACACACACACACACACACACACACACCACACACACACACACACACACACACTTTCTCTCTTCCCTTCCTAGCTAAAACCAGTCTTGATCTCTCTGCCCTCTACACTGGCACCACTATATTATTATTATTATTATTATTATTATTATTATTATTATTATTATTTCAATTAATTAATTAATTAATTACATTTGTATACTGTCCTTGATCCGTAGATATCAGGGCAGCTTACAGCATAAAAATACAAGATAAAAAGACAAAATACATTATTAGAACAAGAACAAAACCAAACCAACCAATAATCCCCCTCCCCCCTCCCACATGCACATATTAAAATATATAGGATGTTAATCAGCCAAAGTCTGGTTGAAGAGGAATATTTTCACCTGGTGCCTAATGGTGTATAATGAAGGCACCAGGTGAACCTCCTGGGGGGAGGAGCCACTGCAGAAAAGGCCCCTTCTCATGTTGCCACCCTCTGAACCTCTTGTGGAGGGGGCACAAGAAGACGGGCCTCAGATGATGATTGCAGAGTCCAGGGAGTTTCATATGGAGAGAGGTTTTGAGGTCCTGAGCTGTTTAAGGCCATTTAAGACTTTATAGGTCAAAACCAGCACTTTGAACTGGGCCTAGAAGCTATTTGGCAGCCAGGGTAGTCAGACCACGATTGGTGTAATATGACTGGCCACCAAATTCTGCACCAGCTGAAGTTTCCAAACCATCTTCAGAGACAGCTATATGTAGAATGCATTACAGTAACCTTACCTAGAGGTTACCAGAGCATAGACAACAGTAGTGAGGCTATCCCTGTCCAGATAGGAGTACGGTTGGGTCACCAGCTAAAGCTGGCTAATTGTCATAAGGGGGGCGCGATGTGCTCAGAAAGAAACAATAGCCACGCACCTCACTAATCACCCCCATAGGGAAGGTTACCTTTTTTAAAAAAAGACTTGAAACCAAGATAATAGTCTCCCCATAAGCCTAGTTGCTGTGAAGTGCGTATGTACGTAGATCACAGTATGTAGGGAGGGATGATTCTTCCCTATCTAAAAATCACCCCACCCCCCAGCAACTAGGCTTAGGGGAAAAATTCCCCTTAGCATTAATACAAGCTATCCCCTAAAGCCTAATTAGCATGCCGTGGGGAGATAATAAGAATTGTAGAGTTGGAAGTGATGCCAAGGCTCATCTAGTCCAACCTCCTGCAATGCAGGAATCTCAGCTAAAGCATCCATAACAGATGACGATCCAGCTTCTGCTTAAAAACCTTCAAGGCAGGGGAGTCTACAGCCTCCCGAGGGAGACTGTTCCACTGTCAAACAGCTCTTACTGTTGGAAAGTTTTTCCTAATGTTGAATCGGAATCTCCTTTCTTGTACCTTGAAGCAATTGGTACCGATCCTACCCTCCAGAGCAGGAGAAAATAAGCTTGTTCCCTCTTCCATGTGACTGACAGCCCTTGTGATATTTGAAGATGGCTGACATATCTCCTTTCAGTCTCCTCTTCTCCAGACTAAACATACCAGCTCCTTCAACTGCTCCTCATAAGGCTTGGTTTCCAGATCCTTGATCATCTTGGTTGCCCTCCTTTGCACACATTCCAGCTTGTAAACATCCTTCTTAAATTGTGATGCCCAAAATTGGACACAGTATTCCAGGTGTGATCTGACCAAGGCAGAATAGAGTGGTATTATTACTTCCCTTGATTGGGACGCTATGCTTCTGTTGACGCAACCTAGAATAGCATTAGCTTTTCTTTTCTTTTGCTGCTGCTGCCTCACACTGTTGACTCATGCCAAGCTTGTGGTCCACCAAGACCCCTAGATCCTTTTCACATGTACTGCTAGTACATGTCTTGCACTTAAGCTTCCATTTCTCCAGCCCTCTTTTAAAGTCATAACGTAGAAAGTGTGGCCAGCTGAATGTTTGCCAGTAACGTTTGGCTTGTCACGAAGTAGTGATCCTGTGAGCAAGGATTGCTGGGTGGGGCCCCTCAGGCAGGTGGTAACAGTTAGTCCCCAAAGTGGGAGCATGTGATGGGGCTGGCTGGTTGCCAGCACCCCCCAGCCCCTATAAATCTTTGAGTTAAACTGCTGGGGGAGGGAGAGAACATGCCGTGTATTCGACTTGCTGTTTGATGTTCTGTAGTTGGTGCCTGATAAAGCCTGGTAACCCTTCCAGTGCCTGCGTGTGATTGATTAGTAGCTTGGAGGGAGGAGTCGGGAAAGCGACCCCCTTTTTGACATGCTCTGCTGGGGCTTATGACTTACGAGGGAAATGGACAGGCCTGGTTAGATCAGGTTTCTTCACGGCAGTCAAGTCCTGGAAGGAATCAGTACCCTGGACAGCTCCCAGTGAGCTCTGAAAAATGTTGCCCTAACGAAAACCTGAACTCTTCTGAGTTATGAAGGTGGGCAGTAACAGTTCTGCATTAAGCCTTATTGGTTTCTTCCATGACATGTACATTTCTTTATTACACATTCGAATATAAACACACACACACACACAGAATCTGAACAGCAAGCAGGAATCCAAGCCATTGTAGGGGAATTCCTTGGAAATGGGTTGCTTTATAAATAGCTTTCTAATTGTGACCAGATAGGGATGTACAGGATAACTTTGGGTCTCTAATACATAGGTTTGCTGACAGAAAGTTGTGATTTGAATTAAAAGTTTACCCCAATAACCCCCTGCCCAATGGCAAGTTCAATATCCATCCCCTGTACTTAACAGAGAAAGAGAAATACAGTCTGGAATAGGAGCAGCAGTCACCCTATGTGGAAAGAGCTTTTAAGCTCTCCACCTTGCCTGCTGGGTAGGAAACTCACTGGCTCTGCTAGGGGTTGGGAGTTTCAGTATGACAGTCCTGCTTTAAGGCGATTTTTACAGGCGTATTCTGATACACAGGTTCTGTTTGTGAATGGCAACACGGGGCCAATGCAGACTTGAAGGAACCTTGCATGGTGGGTACAAAGGTGGTTGTTCGTTCCCTGACAAGATGTCCTTGGATGTGATTCAAATAATTGGCTTAGCAAAATGAACAGGAACCAGTCTTCTGGGAAGAAGTCTTCTATGAATGTCCAAACTGGCAAATTCACAAAAGTCTTACCTGAGGAGCAGATTTGTACAACACAGTAACCAGCAATGCTCACAATCAATTTCTAGTGGAAAGCTTGTCTTAAAAAATAATAATAGGGAAAATATAATTATTAGCGATCCTTTCAAAACGGGACCTGCAGCATAACATTTTAGGGTGACTGCTATTCAGGATTCCATCCACTACCCATGTCCTTTTCATGATATTCTATCTGCTCTCCCTTTCCCCAGTTTTCTACTGTTTGGAAAACTGTGTGTGCAGCTCCCACTTCTGCATGGGAGAGGGGAGCTCTGGAGGCAGGACACCTCCACAGTCGATGATTGGCTAACAGTTGACCACAAAGAGAGATCATGTGTCGTAATCAACTTCTCCTTAAGTGAATGAACAATAGGGAAAGAGATTTCAATGAGCTTACAAGGGACAACATTAACAGTCTCTGACAATAACGTGATGGGCTATTTGTTTCCAGGAGGAAAGAACAGAGTGGCTTCATTATGTTGCAATGTTGACTTAAGCTGGTATGTTTGAGAATTCAAAAGCATACTTCAAAGTAATAACATAGAAAGTTTTCTAAGTTATCTAAGTGCTTGCCAACAGTGTTCTGCAAACAGAACTCACAAAGCTCTATTCTGCAGGACCAGCTCTGCCATGAGGCACGGTAGGTTTCTTGGCTCAGGCAGCACTTTGAACATTAAGGAGTCTCTGCAGGAGTTACCATCAGTTTTGATCATTTTTTGAACATTCCACTGTGCTTTTATTTGTACAATGAAGCCAGCAGTTTTTAGTCACATTTTTCCTCCCAGTGGATCATTAAATGTGATAGTTGTGTTGATTAATTGTTGCTTCAGATTAGGAGTTGTAATTCATATTTGTCAATCATGAACATTCAGCAAATCATTGGTCACATCATTATATCCATCTGATTCTGTGACTTTTGTAGTTGCTATTAAGACTCTGCACAGCCCCCTCCATCCGACCTGAAGCTTTGATCTGGGGGACCCGAATCAGGTAGACCTGCCTTGGGGCTACCTGACAATCGCCTGCCCCAGATCCAGTCCTGAATTAGTTTGGGGGGCAGGGCTATTGCTTAATTAGTTTTTTAAAAAACATAATTAAACATATAGCCTCTAAAGAGACCTTATTAACTTGCTCCCTTTGCTGGAATATCTTGCTCCCTTTGCTGGAATATCTTTAGGAGATAAATGGCGAAAGAGTAAACCCTACACAAATCCAGGGTGGAGTCCCTAAGGCAGTTGTGTGGCGCTTTGTACGCCTCCTTCCGGCAACTCCTGCAGCCAAGCTGGTGCTCCAGCTTCCCCTGTAAGCGAGGCTGACAAGGGCCCAGGACCTCCAGACACACTGCCAGGCTTGCAGTCTCTTCCATTGTCTCTTGACCAGTGGCAGAGTGTCCCCCTCTGGTGTCTAGGGTGGGTGTGCTGTGGGGGCAGGTGCACCGCCGGAGAGACCCCTACCCACTGGAGCCAAGTGGGGTCACGCTGCCCAGATTTGCAGTGGGAAATCTGGGTGGCTGACATGGCTAATGCCACCCTGTTTTGCGGGGCTCATTCATGGCACCCTGCGAGCCCAGCGCCACTTTGTAAGACCCACAAAAACAGAGCTGGGATCCCAAGATGCTGTGAGCTGTTGCATCCTTCTCAAGGCACCCTCCAGCTGGAGGACAGTGTGAGACGGATGCAACAGCGCATGCTATGGCAGGGTGCCATGAGGAATGTGCCCCCCAAACTGTGCCCGGGGCAACAACCCCCCCCCAGCCATCTCACCCAATGCCACTGCTCCAGCTGGAGGCCACAACAGCTCATGGCGCCCTGCGCCCCCAGCACTGCTCTAGCAAGCCTCGCAAAGCAGCACTGGGCTTGCAGGGTGCCGTGAGTGCGCCCCTCAAAGCAGAGGGGAGTCAGCCATCTGGGCTCCCACTGCATGGCTGGGCAGGCAGCACAGTGTGGCCCCACTTAGCTCCACATCAGCAGAAGCCATCTGCTTCCCTTTTCCTGGCACCCCTGCTGGCACCGATCCAGCAGTCACCCACTGCTCTTCATGCATACTCACATTCACTTCCAGTTCCTCCTGTTCCCCAAATCGAGACAGCTCATCCTTCTCCGAGATGCCATCTTCCCTCTCGCCTTCAGCTACAGACTGCCTTTCTTCACTGTCTAAGCCCCTCAGCTGCTCTTCCACACTCTGGACCTCCAACTGGGGTCTTGGGTCTGTTGAGATGCAATTGACGGGGGCAATTGGCAGGCCCCCAGTTGGCTCCAGCCTACTGGCCGGCAGCCGGGCGAACTCCAGTTCTTGAAACAGCATCAAAACTGTGACTCAAGCCTCAGAGACCTTTAGAGACTGAGCATGCAAGCCAGCAGAGATAAGAACTCTTTGCAATGGAAGAGCAGACAGAGGCATATGTAAGGATATTTACAGGTATTTTATTCAGCAACAGGACAAAGAAAAACATGTCTGCTCCCCTTCGTGTCCAAGCAAAAACCCATAAGCACAAAGCAAAAGCAATACACAAATGGAGGTTCCCAGCAAGCTGTGCTGGAATGTAAACAGACATGTGACATACAACAGCTCCACACATCTGTTTAGGTGGAACGGAACATCAATATCCTAACAGGGTGACCCCCTTGCAGGATTTTGTAAGGCAGGACTCTCCCCTCACATGCAATCGCAGTTTTCTCCCCAAGGAGGCTTCTCATGCACTCTGCTTGCAGTTGCTTCGTTTCACCGGACCAATAGTTCTGCCCCTGCTCCATTTTCTCAAACTGCTCCTTCTGCTGCTGGCTTGGCTGCTCCAGTATCAACCTGAACTGCTCAAGGTGTGTTGCTGTTTCTCCCCCCCTCTCTCCCTCCTTTTTTGCCCCTTTTACTTCAGGCACACATTGCTCACAGGCCTTTTCCACTCGGAAACACGGATCCCACCCTGACGCCAGTGTGACAGGCCACCCCAATCTTTGCCCAGTGGTGTGTGGCGTCATGGGCCTTGGCACTTGACCTGTCACCTCTCCCCACCATCTTCCCTCCCAACCATGGACATTCCCCATAAGCTTGGTTTCACTTACATATTTATATTTACTATAAGAAGAACACTGTAAATAGTGAGGTTGGAGGGAAATGAAATAAATGGGAAAAGGCACTTTATTTTCAATCTGGTGCATAATGTGACCAGCATCTTATCTACTAGGAGTTTTTTTTTCTTTTTACAATTAAAAGGAACTTAAATTTTAGAAAATAAATTAACAAAAATACCCAGCACCCCCCTCCACTGCTTTTCCTCTTTTCTTCCTAATGTCTCAACAAATGAAATTGATTTGTAAAAATGTTACATGGGGGGGGGGGGAATACGAGAGAAAGAGACATTGCACACACTTTTGTAAATCAAGAAAATCTTTAATTAAAAAAAACAAAAACAAAAAAAAACAAAATACCCAGCACCTATTTTATTCATAATACAGTGTCCCTCATTATCTCTTACACTTGCTAAAAACTAGAAATGAATTGAAGTTTTAACATATATTAGCACACCTCTAGTCTTAGCTGTCACACAAGAAACATAGATTTGCACTAGCTAAGGAGGTTTCATATAGTCTTGTTGCAACTCTTTCATGTGAGTGTCTGCAGAAATATTTTATTGCCTTTCCCCTTTTTCAAGAACTGCATAACCTGCATTCTTTTAACTGAAGGGTTACCGTAAGTCCTTTGACATGATGACTGGCATCCAGTGTCTGCCCATTTGCACAATGGAGCCTCCTTTCCACAACAGTAGTTCCAGTTTCTTTTCTCTCCCCTCCAGCTGCTCAGATGCCTCCAAAATCTGTTCTGGAGTAGGTTGCAGGGCACAGTGGCGTAGCGTGGGTTGTCAGCGCCCGGGGCAAGGCAAGTAATTTGCGCCCCCTAACCCGTGGATTTGCGCCCCCTAACCCCCAGATGTTGCGCCCGGTGCGGCTGGCCCCCCCTGCACCCCCCACGCTACGCCACTGATTTAAATATACCTTTGTTAAGAAACCGGAGGCCTTCCTCTTGGGCATTGTCGGCCAGAAAGTGTTAAAAAAGGACAGAAGTTTCTTTATGTATGCGACAACAGCAGCAAGAATACTTATTGCAAAGTATTGGAAGACACAAGACTTGCCCACACTGGAAGAGTGGCAGACGCAATTGATGGACTATATGGAATTGGCTGAAATGACTGGCAGAATCCGAGACTTGGGAGAAGAAACAATGGAAGAGGACTGGAAGAAGTTTAAGGACTATTTACAAAAACATTATAAGTTGTATGAATGTTAAGTATTTGCACGATTTAGAAAATATCAGTTCCAGCAAATAGACTTTGTAAAATAGAAAATTAAGTTATAAGTAAGAAAAGGTCGAAATTTAAGGCAACACTACGTTTAATTTTAAGGTATGAGCAATTGATAAAAATTGTTTTAAATTTAGAAGTATAATATTTGGAAAGTACAAAATAAGGTATGAAACAAGGTAATAATTTGCTGACATTCTTATTATAAATAATGCAGGGTAAGGAGATGTGAGGAAGTCCAATCAGTTATATAAGAAAAGTTGTACTGAATGGTTGGTTATATTTTTCTCTTTTTTCTTTTTTATTTCTTTCTTTCTATATGGCTCTTTGGTATTTTGGTTCTGGCTTTTTGGTGTAGGGATCTTGTATTATGTATTTGAAAATTTAATAAAATATTTATAAATAAATGAATATTTTTATGGGTGTGGACAATGAGGAGCGTTTCTTATGCTTAATATCTGCAACACATTGAGTGCTCGTCCAGAAAAGTTGAGACTCACCCTCCAGTGCTATGCTCATGAGGCGCTTTCCTTCTCGTTGCTTAGGACTCCGTAGCAGCGGGGGAACCGCCAAAAAAGCCCCTTCGGGCGCACGGGAGGAGCGAGCCGCCCGCTTTCCCGCCCTCGCCGGCCTCCTGGGGCGCACGCAGCGCTCGCGCCCTCCGCAGCCTGCCCAAACGCGCGCCAATGCCGGGCGACGCGCCCCCTCCGGGAAGCGCGACGTAGGCGCCGCTCCTGCACCCGACGGCCTTTTCTGCAGGGCTTCTAGCTGCAAGCGAGTGTGCGCGCAGAAGGCGGCGCCTGGGCTGGGGAGCGCGCAGCCTCGTCCTTTCCTTCGCAGCCTGCACTGTGTGAGAGAGAGTGAGCCACCAGGACCAGGTAGGGGCAGAAGCTCCGAGTGCGCCCCCAAAAATGTTGCGCCCGGTGCGGCTGGCACCCCTTGCACCCCCCACGCTACGCCACTGGCAGGGCACAGAAGGTTGAAGGGATGGGGGGAGTCGAAAGAGAAATCCCATTTCAGAGGATACCTGCTTGCACTGCATTGGCCCGCACCCTAAGACTCAAACATTTCGTTTCACTCATATTTTTTTCTTAACAATATATTAGGGAAAAAATATCAGCGATAACTGATTTTTCTTTAAAATTATTTCTTTAATATATTTTGATTCTTTTCTGCTTCCCAGGTCAAGCCTACTGACTCTCAGACTCCCTCCAACACTGTCATTTCCATCAGTTTGCAACTAATTTTTCGTACTTAAGTCAATTAAATATAATTTTGGGATATTTGAAAAATTAGTGATAGTACTACATTGGACAAATGGAATATGTGAATCATTTAATGCTTCAATCTCAGTTTGATTTAGCTCAGAGTAACAGGAAATGTCTGCTAGGAAGTTGAACACATTACCATCAATTTTAATATCATTAAGATGTTGGATGACTCTTAAAAACATGTCTCTTGAGTTAATGCTCTGAAATATATCTTGACTATCTCTATCTAGCTTGTATGCACTATTTTTGAATTTAAATAGTAAGCTGCAGCAATAATTTTATTAGCCAAATCTACTCCTGCTATGGAAACAATTAAGTCAATGCGATAAGAAACTACATTATCTCCTCCTGCTTTTTCAGTTATCCTTTTAATCTTAATGCAGTCTTTTCTACTATTTCCCATTTGTTCTAAGTGGTCTCCCATTCTATCAATAAATTGTTTGTTCCTTCATTAGCTTCGGTCATCACTAGTTTGGTCTGTAGGTTGCATACTTCATTGTTCATTCTATTCAGCTCCTCATTAATAAACAGTGAAATCTGTTTTCCAGTCACTAATTGTTTTTGTAGCCTTCCAGTGCCTACAGGCTACTTTGCTGAAAATAGGAGGAGGTAAGAGGACTAAATTCAGTCCCCTTAGTGACCCTCCCAAACAGGTGCTTGGCATTATTTTAATTCCTTTGGAAAGTGTTCTGTGTGCACAGCTACATCTACTGGTTAGGAGTGGAGAAGAGCAATGTGGGCGGCATCAGATGAACATACAGGCTGGTCAGAGTAATCAGTGTCATAGAATCATAAAATTGTAGAGTTGGAAGGGACCCAGAGGGACACTTAGTCCAACCCCTGCAGGGCAGGAATGCCAACTAAAGCATCCATGACAGGTGGCCTTCCGAACTTGGAGAGTCTACCACCTTCCAAGGAAGTCCGTTCCACTGCAGAACAGCTCTCACCACCAGAAAGTTCCCCTTCCTTTCTTGTAGCTTGAATCTGTTGGTTCAGGTCCTACCCTCTGAAGTAGGAGAAAACACTCTTCTTTTATCCAGACTAGCCACATCCAGCTTTAGCCTTTTCCCTAAGACACATCAACAAATGACTGGTCAACAGTGATGACAGAGGGAGAGCATTACTGGTGGAGGAGATTTCAGTGAGTGTACATGGGGAAATAGCAGCCAAAGTAGCCATTAGTTTTCTGGTGACAAATGGCAGCAATGCCTGGTTGTGTGGTGTGATAGTCCCCCACTGAGATCAATCAAAGCAATAATTGGACAGGTTGTGAAACCTCTGTTTCCTTTTGCCTGCTCATCCCTGGGGGCCACAAACCTGGCTTACTGGGCCTATCTACCGTATTTTTCGCTCTATAAGACCCACCAGACCACAAGACGCACCTAGTTTTTGGAGGAGGAAAACAAGAAAAAAAATATTCTGAATCTCAGAAGCCAGAACAGCAAGAGGGATCGCTGCACAGTGAAAGCAGCAATCCCTTTTGCGGTTCTGGCTTCTGGGATAGCTGCGCAGCCTGCATTCGCTCCATAAGACGCACACACATTTCCCCTTACTTTTTAGGAGGGGAAAAGTGAGTCTTATAGAGCAAAAAATACGGTATGTTTGTTATGATATAGTGCAGAGCTTCAAACGATAGAGGTATATTCACTTATGCTCCTATGACTGCTTATTCTAAGGACAGTTTGTTCATCTGTTGGCACACTGCTACTCCTTAGTTACTTAGCCATATTTTGCAACCTAGGCATACAATTAGTTTGGCTGGAGGTAGGGTGTGTGTGTGTGGGGGGGGGATCTTTCCGCTTTCCCTTCTACATTCAGAAGTTTGTCCCCACCTTTTGGCCTTAGAACCCCCTTCTTTACATGGTGTATTGATTATATAGAGAAGGAGAGGGGGCACTTTGGTTGCTCCCTTGTTTCAGTTGTGTACCTAAACTAAAAGCTCTTCAGGAGATATCAGCACACTGTACAAGAGCCTATCTTTGGAATTGCCTATATACTGCATACAGCACTAATGTCTCAGAACAAATGTAACTGATCTGTAGAAAACGCAACCTGAAAAAAGAGACAATGCACATACTTTTGTAAATCAAGAAAACCTTTAATAAAAAACTATTATTTTTAAAAAGGAATTACCCAGGAAAATATGCCTTATTTTTTTTGCATAAGTCACATACATTCACAAGAGCAACAATAAGTTCTGTCTCCCTCTCTTCCAGTGTGTAATGTTTGCCCAAGTCAGGCTGGAGGGATGTTCCAGAGAATCAGCACACAGCTGGAATTCACTCCCACAAGATCTGACAGCTCCCAACCAAGGCAGCTTTAAAAGGGCATCAGACAAATTCAGAGAGGACAAGGCTGTAATAGGCTTCTACTCATGATGGCTTTGGGCTACCTCTGTCTGTTGTTGCTACATTTTAAGTGCCAACTTCGTTTCGATACTTGTTCAGAGATTTTCATGCCATATATCCATTTGTATGTGTAAATTAAGATGGGTGTGTTGATGTTCATTGCATTGTGAAGGAATTGCACTTTAAACATTAACATTAGACTCTTGCATAGGGACACAGGTGGCACGTGGTCTAAACCACAGAGCCCAGGGCTTGCCAATCGGAAGGTCGGCAGTTCGAATCCCCGCGGCGGGGTGAGCTCCCGTTGCTCAGTCCCTCCTCCTGCCCACCTAGCAGTTTGAAAGCACGTCAAAGTGCAAGTAGATAAATAGGTACCACTCCGGCGGGAAGGTAAATGGCGTTTCTGTGCGCTGCTCTGGTTCCGTGCGCTGCTCTGGTGCGCCAGAAGCGGCTTAGTCATACTGGTTACATGACCCGGAAGCTGTATACCGGCTCCCCCAGAGTCGTCCACGACTGGACCTAACGCTCAGGGGTACCTTTACCTTTACCTCAAATCTTGCATTTAAACAATTAGCACATCGTGGAGAAAGGCCCTAGCCTAGACCTGGGCTGCATCTACACAGCTATAAAAACGCTCTGAAAATGTTCTGAAAAAACAGTTTTAAAGCCCACAATGGAAAATTTCAGAGTTCCAATTTCAACTCTACTGTGCCATCTGGTGTCACAGTGTTATAACACATTACAGCAACATTTTTTTAAAAAAACTAATATAGCTGAGTCCCTGATATATACATTTGCAATGTTCAGGGACTGCTTATTATGAAAAAAACATTAAACAATGCAACCATTGTCCCACTCATACAGTACTCTGATGTTATCATGTGTTTTGGCTCAGCGTTCCCAATGTGAGCAGTGCAAATGCTAAACAGTCCGTGTGACTTAAAGCACATTTAGGTATCTGCTGGATATCTTCTGCATGAGGCTGACTGCAGCATTTTGATGATGTTAATAGCTATTAAATGTCAGCATGACCACCATGAACTTGCTCTGCAGAACAGCCAGAATGATAGCATCAAACACAAATGGACTTATGGCACATGGTGTTCTGAGTGGTTGGCTGTCTGTTGTTTCTTCGATTGGCATTTAAGTTTCCCTATTTGCACCACAGGGAGCAGGCATGGAAGGGGGTCAGTACCGATGTCTCATGCTCTACCAACTCAGCTACTCTCTTTATTTTCAATTTATTTCATTATACACAAACACACATCTCCTGTTTCTCAGTTAAAAAAATATTCATGGAGCTTAGCAAACAAGTTAACACACAAAATAAATCACTCATAATTTATTACTAATCGATCTTTATTTACTAATGAATACATATTCCCTGTAGGGCCTCCAAGCGTCATCCCCAGGAGTGGGAAGGCTGATGTAGGAGCAGTCAGTCAGTCAAATGCCCTGTTCCTTTTCCATAAAGAGTTTTATAGGGAATCTATCTAAAAACAGCAATACCTTTTCCCCTGGTTTCAGAACTGAGGAAAAAAAAAAACCAGATGGAAATGCAGCCATCTAATTTGCACAATCCCAAAGCATCTGAGTGAATCACCTAAAGTGTTTGTAGTTCTACAGTGTCCTGTAGCAGCCATTGTGAAATAAATAAAATGAACAAAAAGTGAAATAAAGGACTTCAAATCAAGTGTTTGTTTTGCTGCTCAATGACTGGGAACAATTTTGGTCATGAGGCAATGTCAGCATCATCAAGTGCAAAAAGCCTGAGTTAAACAATTGCTTAAACATCCTTCTGGTCTTCTCTGATAGTTTTCCCATTCATTAGAACAAAAGACTGATAAATCTGGAGGTAATCCTGCAAATCTTTTTTAAAATAACCTAGGAATTTCATTTGTTTTGCCTGAGCTTATGAGGATCATGAGATCCTCCTGAAATATATCCACATCCCATCCTCTATTTGCTCAGTTTTGTTCCCTTGTGCATTGTAGTTGCTCAAGCTTCTAGCACAAGCATTTTCTTCTTTTTAGGAAGATCTGACGCCATTTGGAACTTTTCATGCACCTGATCTTCAGGTATAATTAAGGGTTTTGATGCTGAAATGTCTTTTATTAGGCATTGTTGAATAAATAAAACAAGCAAAAAGTGAACAAAGGACTTCAGATCAAGTGTTTTTTCCGGTGCATAATAATTGGGAACAGTTTTGGTTATTCACTTTACTGTTGTTCTTTTAAAACAAGTAATGCTACATGGTGTATAAAATTACAGTCTGACTACCCATTGCACTTAGCAGAGAAGAGTAGCAATGTGTAAGCCAGATGTGGGCTATTAAGAGTTTTAAAGCTCCCCTGGAAGCAGGCAGAAAGCTGGAGAAGATCACAGGCAAACACACAGTGAAGCAGGAGCTGCCTTGGCTGAATTTTGTTATTTCGCTCTGCTTCCTACTCTATCCCCTTTCTGCCTCTTACAAAGGAGAGTAAGACAAGCAGAGGAAACGGAAGTCCCATTGTGCTAAACTGGATTCTAGGCAGAGGATTGAGGATAATTTAAGGAGCAACAACACAAGACAGATGTGGCAGGGGATTCAGCATATTACCAACTACAAACCTAACCTTGGTGCTGTCGACGGTGACCCTTTGCTGGCGGAGGAGCTTAACCTCTTCTTTGCTCGCTTCGAGAAGGAGCCACCTGAGACGCCGGTATTACAGCCACCAGCCCATAGGGGCCCCTCATTCACTGTAGAGGAGCACGAGGTGAGACAGGTATTGAGGATGGTGAATCCGAGGAAGGCTGCTGGACCTGATGGCATCACTGGAAAGGTGTTGAAGGGCTGTGCGGATCAGCTGGCGAGGGTCTTTACTAAGATCTTCAACAAGTCCTTACACCAGTCTATTGTCCCACCCTGCCTGAAGTCGTCAACTATTGTTCCTCTGCCTAAAAAACCCACAATCAGTAGTTTGAATGACTACAGACCAGTTGCACTGACTCCAATCATCATGAAGTGTTTTGAGAAACTGGTGCGCCGTCACATTATTTCCTGTCTTCCATCAACTTTTGAAAACTATCAGTTTGCATACAGGGCAAATAGATCCACAGAAGACGCTATCACCACCACTCTCCATGCTGCTCTGTCCCATCTGGAGCAGCCGGGGAGTTATGTGAGGCTGCTGTTTGTGGATTTTAGCTCTGCTTTTAACACTATCCTCCCCCATAGACTGGTGTCCAAGCTAGAGGCGATTGGACTCTCCAACTCCACCTGTCTCTGGGTTTTGGATTTTTTGTCAGAACGTTCTCAGAGGGTTAGAGTAGGGTCACATATGTCCACAGCCCTTAGCCTTAACACCGGCTCACCACAGGGTTGTGTGTTGAGTCCCCTGCTCTATACTCTCTATACGTATGACTGTACAGCCATCTATTCCAGCAACAAAATCATCAAGTTTGCTGATGACACTACGGTGGTGGGGCTCATTTCAGGAGGGGATGAGTCCGCCTATCGGGACGAGGTGGAGCGGCTCTGTGTTTGGTGTGGAGAGAACAATCTGGCTCTTAATACGGCTAAGACCAAGGAATTGGTGGTGGATTACAGGAAAAAAAAGGCGGACATTCAGCCCTTGTATATCAACGGGGAACGGGTGGAGAGGGTGGCGGAATTCAGGTTTTTGGGAGTGACTATCGATCAGGGCATGACTTGGAGCGCAAATACCACTGCTCTGGTGAAGAAGGCCCAGCAGAGAATTTATTTCCTCAGACTTTTAAAGAAGAACAATCTGAGTGAGAGACTGCTGGTGTCCTTCTATCGAGGCTCCATAGAGAGCATTCTCACATACTATATTTGTGCTTGGTTCTCCAGTTGTACAGCTAGGGAGAGGAAGGTGCTCCAGAAGGTCATAACCACAGCCCAAAGGATTATTGGTCATCCTCTCCCATCTTTGGAAGAACTGTACGGTTCCCGTTGTCTTAGGAAAGCAAACAACATCCTGCAGGATTCATCTCACCCGGGATACAGTCTGTTTGCACTACTGCCTTCTGGCAGGAGATATAGAAACATCAAGTCAAGGACAAATAGACTGAAAAATAGTTTCTATCCAAGAGCTGTGGCCTTTTTGAATGCTGTAACTCGATAGTGTGACCTGGGAGTTTGATGGGTGTGGGTGTGGCTGGAATGTGGTTTGTTTGGTTGTTGTTGTTGTTTTGCTTTTGTTGTTTTTTTAAGGGATGGCATCCAATTTCGTTGCACTTGTGCAATGTTGCACTTGTGTAATGACAATAAAGAATCTATCTATCTATCTAATGGAGCTGTGCGCCTGGATACAAGGCAGTTGTGAATGCAAGTCTGGCCCCTAGCTTTGCTTAAGAAGCCAATTAAAAGCCTAAGGGCCTTAGCAGGAAGTGAATGGTGAGCAATTCCTATAAGGTTTGATACACCTGTATCGCATCTGTTAATATTGCATGTGGCAAAGTTCAGCTCCCTTCCACAGCATGGGATGATTAGTTCACCCAGCTCAGTATTGCTGACATGGGCTGGCAGCAGCTCTCCAGGGTCTCCGATAAAGAGAAAGATGTGGGAGAGGGAGGCTTAGTGGATTGTGGTTCTTATTCTCTTTATTTTTTATGGTGTACTTTGCATTTTATTATTTTTATTTTTTGTAAACTACCCTGAGATCTGCAAATGAAGGGCAGTATACAATTTTGATAAATAATGATTGCAATTTTCCTAATGAGGGGGTATGGTCACTGCCAGGGCAAAACTGCCCAGACATGCCACAGGCACTTCACAGCCTTTTGCTGCCTTTCCTGTTTGACAATGCCTTTCCTGTATACCCATGTTAACTTATTCCACAATATACCTGTTATTTGACATGACATGAGAGCCTTTGCTTTTATGGAACATATCATTCATGGATCACAAATGTAGCAGAAAATGTGGGTGGAACCTTTAATCAAATAACAAAAAGCAAACATTCTTATTAAAGGTTAAGTCAACACAGTTTTCAAATTAAAGGACAAAGCTGAATAGTTCAATCATAAATAGGGCTGTGATAAAACCTCTTACAAACACCCTCAGGTTAAGCAGGCTATTCAGTAACCTTGTAGCCCCCAATTTGTATGCATTTGCAGCTGAGGAATATATTTAATAAATCTGATGGACTCTAGCATACCTTCCAACATTTCTCTGATGAAAATTTTATTAGTTATTTAGTCATTTTGTCGTGTCCGACTCTTCGTGACCCCATGGAACAGAGCACGCCAGGCCCTCCTGTCTTCCACTGCCTCCCGCAGTTTGGTCAAACTCATGCTGGTAGCTTCGAGAACACTATCCAACCATCTCATCCTCTGTCGTCCCCTTCTCCTTGTGCCCTCCATCTTTCCCAACATCAGGGTCTTTTCCAGGGAGTCTTCTCTTCTCATGAAGTGGCCAAAGTATTGCAGTCTCAGCTTCAGGATCTGTCCTTCCAGTGAGCACTCAGGGCTGATTTCCTTAAGAATAGATAGGTTTGATCTTCTTGAAGTTCATGGGACTCTCAAGAGTCTCCTCCAGCACCATAATTCAAAAGCATCAATTCTTCGGTGATCAGCCTTCTTTATGGTCCAGCTCTCACTTCCATACATCACTACTGGGAAAACCATAGCTTTTACTATATGGACCTTTGTTGGCAAGGTGATGTCTCTGCTTTTTAAGATGCTGTCTAGGTTTGTCATTACTTTTCTCCCAAGAAGCAGGCGTCTTTTAATTTCGTGACTGCTGTCACCATCTGCAGTGATCATGGAGCTCAAGAAAGTAAAATTGCTCACTGCCTCCATTTCTTCCCCTTCTTTTTGCCAGGAGGTGATGGGACCAGTGGCCATGATCTTAGTTTTTTTGATGTTGAGCTTCAGACCATATTTTGCACTCTCCTCTTTCACCTTCAATAAAAGGTTCTTTAATTCCTCCTCACTTTCTGCCATCAAGGTTGTAACATCTACATATCTGAGGTTGTTGATATTTCTTCCAGCAATCTTAATTCCGGTTTGGGATTCATCCCGCCCAGCCTTTCACAGGATGAATTCTGCATATATGTTAAATAAGCAGGGAGACAATATACAGCCTTGTCGTACTCCTTTCCCAATTTTGAACCAATCAGTTATTCCATATCCAGGTCTAACTGTAGCTTCTTGTCCCGCACAGAGATTTCTCAGGAGACATCTGATGAAAATAGGGACATCCTATTCCATAATGATAGTTTTACTATTTATACCCCATGCATCTTATAGTGGGCTGCCCTTGTCACTCTGGGTGGCTTTCAACATATATAAAAACACAATGAAACATTAAACATTAAAAAAACAACTCCCTTTACAGCGTTGCCTTCAGACGACTTGGGGGTTAGATAACTCCATACCCTCCAGCATTTCTCCAGTGAAAATAGCGACATCCTATGGAAAATGGGACATTCTGGAATCAAATCAGAAACCAGGACGGCTTCTCTAAATCAGGGGCATCCCTGGAAAATAGGGGCACTTGGAGGGTCTGCACTAGTCTTCCAATGCTTAAGTCATATTAAAACTGTTTGCCTTTAAGGTGCCACAAGACTTGTTCTTGGTTTTGCTGCAGCTCAGATGGGCACAGCTTCCTCTCCGGACATTCCAAATATCAATCCTCTCCCTCCAGGTTAGATTTGGTATTTGGATTTAAGAACAGAAATACAAAAGATTGGCCTTGGCCCAGTATACCCGAAGGAGCGTCTCCACCCTCATTGTTCAGCCCAGACATGGAGGTCCAGCACCGAGGGTCTTCTGGCGGTTCCCTTGTTGCGAGAAGTGAGGTCACAGGGAACCAGGCAGAGGGCCTTCTCGGTAGTGGCGTGCACCCTTTGGAACACCCTCCCATCAGATGTCAAGGAGGTAAAGAATTACATAGCTTTTAGAAAACATCTGAATTCAGCCCTGCGTCGGGAGGCTTTCAGTGCTTGAAGCTTTGTAGTTTTAGATATTGTGCTGGGCCCAGGGGTTAACCCGAGCATCACGGTCCAGGTCCAGTCCCAAATCCAAGGATTCTACGAGGAGTCAATCCAACAGGGCCAAGGCAGGAAACCAGGCTGGGTCAGGCACAGGGTAATAGGCAGATTCCAGCAAGCACAATGTTGCTCCTGCAACCTGGGGTGGGGTCCGGCAGACTTTTATCTCTGATGGGGTAATGGCTGGTCCTGATCCCCCGGTGACTCACCTCCCTGTCTCACCCGAAGGCGAGCACTCCTCCTGCGAGTACTCAGGTCTCTCCTTCTCTCAGACCTGAGTCTGTGCAGCTCGGGAGACGTCGGTGGGTTACTAGACCCAGAGGCCACCTCAGCCTAACCCTAACCCTGACCCAGCTGGTAGTGGAGCAGCTGTAAGTGATAGCCCAGCTGAAGGCAATGAGGTCATCCCCGCATCTGGAGCCAGGGCAGGCTCAGGTCCCTGACTCGGCTCAGCTGGTGCTTGTTGCAGGGGAACCTGTGCAGACTGGGGCTCTTCAGAATCAGGCCCCAGACTCGGTTCAGATGCCGCCTGAGGCAGAGGAACCGGTGCGGACCGAGACTCCTCCGGTTCCGAGTCTGAGCCCGAGTCCCAGGCCATCACAGATATACTGTAAGCTGCTCAGAGTCGCTGGGGAAACCCAGCCAGATGGATGTGGTAGAATTATAATTATCATCATCATCATCAGGCTCAATTCACTTGCTAGACCTAATGGCAAGGTATTGAGGGGTCTTTATCCCACATTCCTCAGGACCATGGGTAGGCAAACTAAGGCCCGGGGGCTGGATCCAGCCCAATTGCCTTCTAAATCCAGACCACGGATGGTCCGGGAATCAGCGTGTTTTTACATGAGTAGAATGTGTGCTTTTATTTAAAATGCATCTCTGGGTTATTTGTGGGGCATAGGAATTCATTCATTATCCCCCCCCCAAAAAAAAATATAGTCCAGCCCCCCACAAAGTCTGAGGGACAGTGGACCGGCCCCCTGCTGAAAAAGTTTGCTGACCCCTGCTCAGGACCCTATAATACAGAGGCACTTCCAGTCTGTTCTAGTTTTAATTTGTTTTTATCTGAATAGTTTTAACGTCAGTTGACTCTTCATACGTGTATAGCCAGGCATCCATTGCTCCCAGAATCTTGTTTTCTTCCCTTCCTTGTGGATGCCGTTCATTACATACCAAAGTCACAGAGCAAATAGTGGCAGCCGAGTGAAGAGGCAGCCAGTGTAGGGAAAAGAAAAGTCATTCAAAGCACTTGAGCATGTGCAGAGCTCTGCAGGCAACTCCTATCCTTCGTGCCCCCTTCCACTATTGGAACAGTTGAAGTTAGAAGTTGTATTCTGCTTTTTTTATATATATAATATTTTATTAAGTTTTACAAGAGAAAAACAATACAAAAGAAAAACAATACATATTAAAACACCAACAAATACAAACAATTAAAACACAACAAAAAAGAAAAAATATAGCAAAAACAGGAAAAAAGAGAGATATTAAAAAATTTAACAAAAAAAGAAAAAAGAAGAGAAAAAAGGGAAAAACCTCTTTTTAGATTCTTATCATTCATTACCTAATTTTCCTGACTTCCACCCACCTCCCTTTCTTGTATTCCACTTTAAAATTGATCAGCAAATTCATTCTTATTAGTTTTATTCTTAAATAATTTCCCTCACGTATTATACTTTCCCGATTTTCATCCAATATCTATCCCTTCTTTCATACTCTTGTTTCCCTTATTTACTAGAACCCCATCATTTCATTTCAATGTCATCAGCATTCAAAAATAGAAGTTGTATTCTGAAGGGGTCGGGCAGGGTTCAAAAAGAATGGGAAACACTGCCATATAGAAATCCCTATTAGGAGGCAAAAGTATTTAGGGCAAAAGTAGATAACACGCCCTAGACATTCCAATAATTCTAAACGTCAAACACCATTTATAACCATTGGAGTTCATTTGTTTGCTGTGACATGCTTAACTGAGCAAATAGCATGAGGCGACTTTCTCCTATATGTTTTATAGGAGCAAGTATTTTATCTCTCCCCTCGACTTTTACAAGATGGCTATTGTCTTTTAGTAAATAAACAGTTATTCCTTTTAGACAGCTAATAAAACACAGTGTGGTTTCCATTTATAACTTGTATAATGTATTACAGAAACCTCCAATGACTCACACATCTCTGTGGAGCGAGCATTTCCCTTCCCCCTGATGGATTCTCCCCTCACGTGGCCTCGATGTGTTTCTGAGGTGTTTTTTGTTGGGCACCCTGAGCCCTTTCAGATTATCTTTCCCATTTCCTTAATACATTCAAGCAATGGAGATCTCTGTGTGTTTTCTGCATGGAAACAAGCTGTGATTAAGCCCCTTCTTCTCTACATAACATTCATGTGGTATTTGTACTCTTCACCTCCACCCATTCTCCAGAATTTTATACAAGTGATCAAAAATACTGACATTTCGCTGTCATCCATTATTACCAGGAAACATCTTATTGGTCCTCCTGCCCATGGAAAATTATATTAAACCAAATATCAAGCATAGTTAGTCTTCTTTCTTATGAAAGCAGTAAGACAAATAGTTGCTTCCCTTCCCTTCCACCATAGAAACCTGGACCCAAAATGAGCAGAATGTAGCACTTATGGAACACTTGACTCACCATCGGAAGGGGATAAAAGGAATAAGAAAGAAATATGGGGTTGATTGTATGGTCTCGATTTATACCATTTCCCTTCTATCTCAATCTCAGCAGCTGCTATAGAGAAATCATCTTACTGCTATAGATTGAAGTATGCCTAATGGATGCAAGCTGAATTTGCAACGTAAAAGATTCTCTAAGTCTGTTTGGATGACTGGATACAAGACTTAACATCTGCATGTGTATTTGTCTTGGAAGACAACACTTTGTGTTTGGTAACTGTTTTTTAAATTTTCATAAAGTTGATTAAAAAAAAGAAAAGAAAAATAAATACTGACATGTATGTGGATCATACACAAAAGCTGAGTTTTAGATCCATGTTCTGATTTCCTTGGAAAAACTCTCAGCTCTCAAACTTTTCTGCATATCAAAATTATATAGGGTGAGAAAAGAAGCTGCAAGGGAAATGATTGGGCGCCACCTAGTGGATGTTCAATTACATTTCACCCATATATATATATATATATATATATATATATATATATATATATATATATATATATACCGTATATATATAATTCACCACCCAAATGCAAGATGCTGTGTCATGGTTCAGTTCGTTTTGGATTTTACAAGAATTTGGGGAACTTTCTGCTGGTTGGTGGGGAACCCATCTGTGGGCAGATGTGGGAGCACTAGACCAGAGGAATGGTGGCAGGGCTGAGTAGAGAGATGCTTTCACCCAGTCCAACGCCACTTACCTGGGACAAGGGGGATTTGCTCTGCTGTTTTCCCATAGTCTTATTTGTTTTACAAGATCAGACAGAATAGCTAGGTGGTTTCTTGCCCTGGAGTAGAACAACTGCAGTTTTGTTGAGGACTAGTTTGTTGCGTGTGAAGACCCCCAAAACCACACCCCAAAATAAATACACAAAATTTTAGTTTAGGCTTTTTGGCAACAATTTGGCCACAACTTTATTGCATTACAGCATGTGAGTGGTTGCCTAGGCATTGGTTCCTGACTACCTGACCTTGCACTGTGGCAGGAATAGACTGACAACTGGACACCAGCAGAGGTCAGTAAGGGAAAACATTCTGGGGGAGCACGGAGTTCAGTGCAGGCTCCAGTTCACCCCATATGCTCCCAGGGACTCTGGCGTGGCCCTAACTTCTGAAAGGGGATCAGACAAAAGCAAGGTGAGTCCCTGGATTTCTTTAACGGAATTCCCTAACAGCAGCAATGGAGGGGCAGGCACAGCCAATCACTTCCCCTCTGCAAAACATTGAACCAATGCCTAACCACCAACCTTACAAAGTTGTGACGATTTGCTACATGGTAGGCAAAAACCAAAAGGCACCAGCCAATCAGCCAAATGGCAAAATTCCCACCGGGCCCCTGCTCCAAAACAGACGACCCCTAGACAGGCATAGCAAGGCCAGAAGAACAGCCCTAAATATAGGGTAAGAGGGTGGGTGATTCGATGCACGTCGCAGGAAGGAGAAAGCTCCCGGCAATGTGCAGCAGCTTAAATAGCCCCTCGGTAGCCAAAAATGAGCCAACAGGCCAAATTTCTGTCCCAGCAACTGAGGGGCAACCAATGGGGTGTTGTGGCTATCCAAACGGTCCTGCCCCACAACAGGGAGGCAGTTTAGGTGAATTCACTGCAACACATGCTCTCCATGATGGACACAATTTCTGGTTGTTTTTTCCCCAGAGTTACTGGCAGTGGGCAAAAATGCAAATAATTGAAAATTAGTTGTATTTTGGTAAATCTCATTTAATAAGTTAAGCGCTGATTGTTTATACTCTCTTCCAAACAGAAAATGCAAAGCCCCCAATAAAACTTACGGCATAATAGATTTGCTAGCTTCTCTCTTCTGCTGAGAGCCAGTGTGGTGTAGTGGTTAAGAGCGGTAGATTCGTAATCTGGGGAACCGGGTTCGCGTCTCTGCTCCTCCACATGCAGCTGCTGGGTGACCTTGGGCCAGTCACACTTCTCTGAAGTCTCTCAGCCCCACTCACCTCACAGAGTGTTTGTTGTCGGGGAGGAAGGGAAAGGAGAATGTGAGCCGCTTTGAGACTCCTTCAGGTAGTGATAAAGCCGGATATCAAATCCAAACTCCTCCTCCTCCTCCTCCTCCTCCTCCTCCTCCTCTTCAGTGCTCTCTGACCATTGTTTCCTTTTTGCTGTAAGCCATGGCTAGTTGGCTAATCCTTTCATTGAAAGGATACCAGAACAACCACATAATGTGCCAGTGATAGAGAGGAGGAATTCAAAGTTAGGTCTCCAGATCCTTTGGTATGTTTGTTTGAAACATAGGAAGACAAGGAGGGATCTGGCTAAATGGCTTACTTAGAAGAAAAACATGCAGGCAATATTCTATCCAACCAAAGTATGTTGCAGTTTAATAGGTTTAACTGTTAGCCCTACCAACTCCTCATAAACTACAAGCTCTTCTCACAGAGGAACAATGCTTAGGAACTAAGCCTCAGAAATAAAGGGCTTGAACATGCACAGAGTGCAAGTGCCTCACTGTCGAGACACCTCTGTTTGTATTTAAGAAGGTAATTCCACAACAGGTATCCTTTGTATGAACAGTGCATCTTACCATCACCACAAAAGAAGAGCTGGCTGAATCAGGCCAAATACCCATTTAGTCTAGCATCCTGTTCTCATAGTTGCGAACCAAACATCATGCACAGATGTGCGCTCACTCGTGTGCTCTCCCTCCCTCCCTCCCTCCCTCCCTCTCTCTCTCTCTCTCTCTCTCAACATTTTTAAACCTAAAGAAAAAACAGGAATGCAATACCTCACTACTTCTCTCAAATCTAAACAAGCACACCAAGCCTACCTTTGCAATAAACAGAAATGTTTACAGCTGCAGCACACACAAGCCACCCTCCCTTTCTCTTCCCAGTAAAGGTAAAGGTAAAGGTAAAGGTACCCCTGCCCGTACGGGCCAGTCTTGACAGACTCTGGGGTTGTGCGCCCATCTCACTTAAGAGGCCAGGGGCCAGCGCTGTCCGGAGACACTTCCGGGTCACGTGGCCAGCGTGACATCGCTGCTCTGGCGAGCCAGAGCCGCACACGGAAACGCCGTTTACCTTCCCGCTGGTAAGCGGTCCCTATTTATCTACTTGCACCCGGAGGTGCTTTCGAACTGCTAGGTTGGCAGGCGCTGGGACCGAGCAGCGGGAGCGCACCCCGCAGCAGGGATTCGAACCGCCGACCTTTCGATCGGCAAGTCCTAGGTGCTGAGGCTTTAACCCACAGCGCCACCTGCGTCCCTATTCTCTTCCCAGTCCTCCCCCTCAAATGCAGAGGATCAAGTAGAAATAGTCCTTTGAACCCTGAGATGTGTTTCCAGGGCTCACCTCATTCCTATGATTTTAATCTGCTTAAACTATTTTTAATTTTTAATTGTTCTAACCCGCCCTGGGACCTGCTGGTGAAGGATGGGCAATGAATGTAATACTACTACTACTAGTATTTATTATGAAAAGAGACTTGCACTATGTCCACCATCACTCACTCTTAACAAATATTAATCAAAAAGAAGCTGCTCAGATGGGCAGACATATCCTCTTTCACCAGCTGCAAAAAAGATGTTCTGAGCTGTTTGTGGGTGTGGCTAGAGAACAGGAGTTGTCAGAAATGTTTCCAGAGCATCTCTGAGTCCAAACAGTTTAAGATGTCTGAGAGATGGGAAAGGATGTGTGGGTCTGTGATTTTGTGTTGAGGGTCTGATATACCCACATGGTGGAAGTTGCCCCTAGTTCCAGTCACCACACAGAGGCAGTTTAAGGAGGACCAGAGCTGTGATTCCCGCATTGCAGGGGGCTGGACTGGATGACCCCGAGGGTCCCTTCCAACTCTACAATTTTATGATTCTAAGGTCTAGAATCATTTACTGCTGCAGAAGGTCAGTAATATAGTTTCAAACATGGACACACACACACACACACACAGCTTGTAGGCTTTGCAGTTGCAGTACAAATAGAGAATATTTCTGTTGCTCCATCAATTCAACATGTAACACAGACGCCAGCTCACCTCACAAGAGTCATTGACTGACATATGCTACTCACTCTTTGACTTGCTCATTATTTTGCCAGCCAGCCCTAGAACTTCATCTCTTGTCACCTCTAATTCATTCAGTTTTTATTTATTTAAGACATTTCTATACCACTTCACATTTCTAAATGGTGCCCATAGAAAATGGGGACAATAAAACAAAAATAAGAACAAACATGAAACCAAAAACTACCTTGGAACACCCACTGGAACAAGAAAGTCTTAGCCATGTACCTGAAGTTCAGCAAGGGGGATGCCTGTCTAATCTCAGGTGGGAGGGAGTTCCACAGGCTTGGGCTGCTATACTGAAAGCAGTGGTATCTTCTCAGAAACCAAATCATCACCAGTAAAATAGAAAGCAGCAGATCATAACGCATTCCCAATGGAGCTAAAAGCCAGTTATGCTCCAAAGCCCTCAACAAATAAGCGAAATTTTGTATTTCACCTGAACGTTGCTACAGCAAGGGAGAGCCTGATGAGGTGCCACTGTAGAGAATGCCCCGTCTTATGTTCCTGTCCTGTTTGCTGTCCCCACTGATGGAACTGCAAGCAGAGCCCTTCCCAATATCCTCCCAGAAAAACAAAACTAAATGGTTCAGGAGTGGCCATCTGCACCAAAGACTGACAGAAATAATTAATTCAGCTTCTCTGCAATCTCCATATCCAGTTTTAGAAATCATTTCACTCCTTTGACGACTAGTGGCACAATGGCTGCCCTGGCTTTTCCTCCGCTACTGGTTTATTGAAACGTTTTTTGTTTTTTAAAAAAATTGTTTCTTTAGCAATGAAACATAGGTTAACCCAAATATGTGCACCACCTTTTAAACAAGAGCCCATATAGGTGAGATGTGGAAATGAGGTACACTGGTTTACTGGCTTTATTAACATTAAACAGTGAATCCCAGTTCAGATCTCATCATTTGCATGGAGTTGCTATTTGCAACTCCTTAAACAAGCTGCTGTTCTCTTAGTCCCAGCCACCTCTCTGCCCACCTTCAACGTCAATATGATAATACAGGCCTATGTTATAGATTTGCCATTAGGATTAATGAGTAAATGCACACAAACACTTTGAACAGCATAAGTCTCTTTACAAATACAATTTTCACCATCATTATTGTTGTTGTTGTTTAGTCGTTTAGTCGTGTCCGACTTTCGTGACCCCCTGGACCAGAGCATGCCAGGCACTTCTGTCTTCCACTGCCTCCCGCAGTTTGGTCAGACTCATGTTGGTAGCTTCGAGAACACTGTCCAACCATCTCGTCCTCTGTCGTCCCCTTCTCCTTGTGCCTCCATCTTTCCCAACATCAGGGTCTTATCCAGGTAGTCTTCTCTTCTCATGAGGTGGCCAAAGTACTGGAGCCTCAGCTTCACGATCTGTGGTTGATTTCCTTAAGAATGGATAGGTTTGATCTTCATGCAGTCCACGAGACTCTCAAGAGTCTCCTCCAGCACCATAATTCAAAAGCATCAATTCTTCGGCGATCAGCCTTCTTTATGGTCCAGCTCTCACTTCCATACATCACTACTGGGAAAACAATGGCTTTAACTATAAGGACCTTTGTTGGTAAGGTGATGTCTCTGCTTTTTAAGATGCTGTCTAGGTTTGCCATCACATTTCTCCCAAGAAGCAGGCGTCTTTTAATTTCGTGACTGCTGTCATTATTATTGGAGAGGTATAATTTAACCCCTTTTCAATCATTGTTCAGGTGTAGCTCCTGAACTGCTACTGTCTTGCCAGCTTCGCCTTCTGCAAACTCTGCAGGTAAGATGCATGTTTAAAATCACATAAATCAAGATGAATGCACTTTTAAGACAACTGCGCCTTCTTGCCTTGATTGCATCTTCCCACATTCAACCACAGAAGCTTCAGTTTTCAAAATACCATTTCTTACAAATGGATGCTCCTCACCCAATTCTTTCCATCCATAAGAAGCTTAATAAATCAACCAGTACATTACAGCTTCATGCCATGTTATCACCTTCATGATGGAATTAAATTAGGAAAACAAATAATGTCATCCAATTGCAGAAGATGCTAATTACCCACTCTGCCTGTAAAATGAGGCATGAGTGATGTGTGATGAGCATCTTACCGAAAGAATCATGAACACTTGGAAATGTAACACTTAAATAATGTCTCATGCTGCTTAGGCGTAGGAAAATGAGAAGGCAGCAGGCAAGGAGCAGCATATGCTGTTTGGGGAAAGAGGTTTTAAGGAAAGTTGGAAATCCAGATCTTTTAATGGGATAAAAAAAATAGATCGGTTGGGAAATTGCTTACAAAGAGCGATCAGATTACTTCTGTAGTGGGAATGTTAAGAGATAAGCATGCCATTTTTTACTGGGCACCAGTGGCCATCTGCTTGTGCCTAGAGGAAGCTGAAGACAGGCTCAAGCATTTATCTCCAAGGAGAATGACCGCTATGGAGGCTGCTTGGAGGTTAGGGGGAAAGTCGTGGCAGTGACCGTGTGACACAGAACTGGTTGTTTTTAAAGCTGGCTGAAAGAAGCAGCCCAGCTTCTTCTTCTTCTTTTCACTTTTGGGAGTGCATGTGGAGCTGGCTCTACATTTTCCAGCCCAAAGGCCACGTTCTTATGGCTAATCTCCCAGGAGTACAGAAAATGATTCTGGAACGTAGACTACTGCCCCCTGCTCATACAGCCCCTAAATGTGATATGGTAGATAAGTGATTAGGATCTCCCACTTTTTAAAAAGGATATGGATTAATTGGCAGTTCCACGTGACTGCTTTGAAGAATGGGGAAAGTGGCACTCTTGGAGAGTCTGTTTAGCTCTTTCCTTCTTTGCTCTTTCCCTGAGTTAAATGGCTTTTCTCCCAAAGCTGCTACCTGCAGGACAGAGGTATAGGTGGGGAGACAAGAACAGATGCTGTTTCATTAAGGTGGGGTTCTTAATGATGTCTGTTTACCAATACATATTTCAGATTGTGGAAAGTGTACTGGCTGCTGGGAGCACATATGTTATCTCCTGAAAAATGACACCAGAATGGTCACTTGACCATCTTGGGGCTAATGTACTGTTGTGTGCCACCCCAACCTCTGAGTGGTGCAAGAGGGACTTACCTGGGGTTTGTGTTTCCTGTGGAGTGATGGCCAGTGGAGACTGTGGTGTCTTTATGATATATGGTTTATTTACACATATATGCAACCTGAGCCTATGGTGGAGGAGTTCACAGCATTAACACCCCAAGAGAGTCTTGCGTCATCCATAGTCACAGCCTTGGATGTGAGCAGAAATCAGGCATGTCTCTCCCTCAGTGGCTTCAGCCTACTTCTTCTTCCAGCTTCTAGTTTACACACACACAACTCAGCTTTGTCATTTCTAACTAACTACCAGTGAATTGAGGGGGGTTCTGCCATCTGCCACAGAACCACTTCCTTTGTTGCCTTAATGACCCATATTTAGAGGGTCATTATCAAGAAGCTTGTCTGGCTATTACAACAATTTGAATCCTTGCTTAGATTTTAACACTTGCTGGATCCTGGAATTAGAAGGGTCTCGGCATACAGCCTACCCACCTTCCAAACTGATAACATCATTTTCTGTAGAGAGCTGATACTGTATATCAAAAATGTCTTTATCAAAAAATACGTCTGATGGGAGATTTTATTTCTCCCCACCCTATTTAAAACATGCTACTACTTTAAGTGGGACGTATACATTAATTTAAGGGAAATGAACAAGAAAATAGTTAAAAGAACAGAATTTAGATAGGCTTAGCAAAATTGTGCTGTTATTGTTGGTTGTGGTGCACTATGACACTGGTTATGAATAATAGTCATTAGACAGGAAAGGAGGAGATCATCCCATTTTAACACATTTAAAAATGTGGATCAATATTCAAAGTGAAATGCAGCTTTCTTTTGAAATACACGTTTCCAAATTTTGTGATGCAATCAGAAAAGCATACAAAATGTGGATATTGGGGACTGCGCACTTATTAATGCAGATGATAATGCAATAACAAAAAAGGTATTATATTAAGAGACACTGATTGCAGAAATGCAGATGTTCAGAATTAGGAAAAAGGCTAATGAAAATGTTAATGAATCTTTGTGAGGACTTTTTCTTTCAGTTTTATTTTTAAAGTGACAAACTGATGTGGAAATGAGGCAAAGTGACCGATATATTTGTCCATCCTGATTTAAAACTAAATTCCACAATGTGGGCATTATGGCTATAAAGTAAGGGCAGAGTTATTTCCTACTGCAGGAAAAACACACACCACCCAATTAAGCCTTTCCCCCAAAATCAGGTAATCTGCAAAAAGTTTTAAGTAGGTACAAAGAAATACAGTATGTTTAGAGTTACATTACATATCCCTCTGTGCATTGTTCCTGACATATTGCGGTAATATGTTGAGACAGCTGTCACAGTGTAGCAGTATTAGTATAAAACAATGTAAAAAGAACGGTTCTCTAGTGCATTGTGCTTTTTTCCCTTTTTGGTTTAAATCCTTTTGCTAGGAGATACAATTCTGAGGAAGTTAGCAGCCTGCTTTTTTGCAACTTTACAGAATTAGTTCCGAAATGGATTGAAGTATTTTCATTCTGGCGTCAATGCAGCTGAAAGACCACCTGCTGTGAAATAAAGGAGTACAGACCAGCGGTTATTATAGCAATAGCCCATAAGTTTACTGTTTATCGGTACTAAGCTTAAATCTTAGTAATTCTGAATTACTGAGTTAGCTTAGATTTATGGAGATGCAGGATCATTTAGAATAGCAGTCATTCCAGAAGGAGATATTATCCAAGCCAATTTTCTCATCGTGGTGCAATTGCAATTCCATAGTTATGGTTTTATCAGTGTTTTCCATTATAAACCTCGACTTTCAGGGCCTTATAATTTGGTCATAAAAATGCACTCCTTGTTGAAACTTAGCATATTAGGTTTGAGCTTGAGAGCTATTCCCCCCTCCCTTTAACATGAAAAACAACCCCTCAGCTAATTTAGCCACCGCATCTATCCCACTTCTGTTTCTAAATCTGCAGTCCTATCCCAGTCATCAGAACTTATACTGGAACAAGGTAGTGCACTGCCTCTTAAATGGCACCCCATTGTTGATATAGCTTCTGTCCTGCTCGCCCCGCTGCCTCCGCCACTGGCTGAGAAGTGGTCTCACGGCTTCCGGCAAGAACTCGTAAGAGCTCACTGAAATCCCATGAGATCTCATGTGCTCCAAGTAAGGTAGGCTTCAAAGGTGGCAGGGCAGTGGTGGCAGGGGGACGACACATTCCTGTTTTGCCTTAGGCAGTGATGTTGAGGGCTATTAAGAGCATGAACAACTGAGATCCAACTATCCTAGTCTAGGAACAGCTGTAGCTATCAAACTGGCTGGGCATAGACACTCCTCACCACTGAAGCCACTTGGGCCTCTAATTGACTGCTTGGAACTGAGGCAAACCCTCAAACTATGCACCTGGTATGCCAAAGGGGAAACATGTCAGCTCACCAAACCTCTAAGAATCTTGGATTCTTTGAGTGGTTTTATAGAGATGTTGTGGATGTGGGACAAGATAGAGCCATAAGGTAAATACTGTGGGTCCAGACAGCAGTCCCCCAGTGCTGTTACCTAGTGTGGCCCTGCTGGTGGGATCAAAACCACTGTAGTATGGTGCCCCCAACACCAAGTAAAATACCCAAGCCAGAAGTCAGATCAAAATGAATGTAGATAATCTGCTTCATCTAGTTACATCTGCAGTTGGCTAACCACTAAGTCACTCAACCAACTTGCCCCAAAATGACTAAACACTCACAAAAAACAAAACAAAAACACAAGGGACCAACAACATCTGTAAAATGTTTGGTAAAATAAAGAAGTCTTTAGAAGCCACTTAAAGGGGAATGTGAGAGGGAAATAAGCGGAGTTTCCAGGGGTGGGAAGTGGGGCCACCATTGAAAAAGCCCTGTTTCTGGTACCTGCCAATGCAATCAACTTTTAGTAGCAGGAAAGAGATCAGCATCTTCATTTATGTGCTGAATCGATGTGGGAATATTTGCTTTGGGATTCGGTTGAATCCAGGGCATAGCTCAACCAGCGCTCCCTGCCCCTGATGTCTTGCTCGACACCCCAGACTTTTCTAGAAGCAGAGAAGCAGATGCAGAATGCAAGTTGAATTTCCTAATGTGTATATGCATTTGTTATTAAAAAGCGCTCTTTTTTTTGGCCATTTTTGAACTAGTAACTCCAGAAAAATGCTAGAAGCAATGTAGAAAACACACATTCCAAAGCACAATACAATCAAACAAATGAAAATAAATGAATTCATTGTTTAAAAAATCAGTGTAAGAAGTTCAGGCATAAAATGTATGATGCGTTGATAACTCTCTTTTGCAAAAAAAGCAGCATTTCATAGACATTCTCTGCCAAAATTCTCTTTGAAAGCAGTTTTCATGATAGGAAGCTTGTTTTCCCAATAAAGTAGGGAACTGTTTTGCTCTCAGAACACAGTCTTAACACAGCTGTGCACTGTGCCATTCCTCTTCCTGCCTGAAGCCATGCATCATTCGCTGGCAATATGTTATCTCTTTCCCCTTGTTTTCTTCTTATGGGCTTCTAAATAATTGCTGTCTCCCCCAAGTCTCATTCTTCTTTTTCTAAGCAAGCTTGTTAGAGAGACCATTCACACAGCCAGCCAGGCCTTGAGCCAAGAACTGGTCTTCTCCTTAGTCCATCATGCCAACCAAAACAATTCTCTTTTGCCAGTCAGTATACAATCCTGCCAGTGGGCTGGGAACATTGTTATATTGCAGTGGAGCAGGAAGGGCAGTGTAGGTCTGCTCTTCATTAACAAAAAGTTTTATAATTCAAGGCACAACATACTGGCCTGATTCACATACAATGCTATGTCAGTTTGTTTAAGCTATGAGTTAACCACAACTTGACCCACAGAAATCAAACAAACTATGGCTTGTTTCTCCAATGCTTGATTGGTTTACCAGCTGTTCTTGCCTAGTGCCTTTGCAGCTTAGTAAGGAAGGGTGCTGGGTTCCCACATAGTGACAGAGCATGGATTCAGATGAACAAACCACAGTTGAGCTGCTGGGCATGGTTCGCATAACTCTCAACCATGGTTTAATAATGCATAGTTTAATAAACAATGGCTTAGAATTATATGTGAACCAGTCCAACGTGATATACAGTAAACAGGCGGGAAAAGGCAGAAATGGTCCATCCAAAGTCTGCAGTCATGTCCATGTTGAGGGGAAGGGCACTTAAGACATAGTTATGTCTTTGTCTATGATGTTCAAGGGTTTGCTGTTCAAGCTAATTTTTAATTCAGATGAACTTTATTGATGGCCAACTTTTCAAATATAGAGGAATTTGTTGGGAGTAAGTTCAAAGGCCATTGGGACGTGGGTGGCGCTGTGGTCTAAGTGGTCTTGCTGATCAGAAGATAGGCGGTTCGAATCCCCACAATGGGGTGAGCTCCCGTTGTTTGGTCCCAGCTCCTGCCCACTTAGCAGTTCAAAAACACGTCAAAGTGCAAGTAGATAAATAGGTACTGCTCTAGTGGGAAGATAAATGGCGTTTCCATGCGCTGCTCTGGTTCACCAGAAGCAGCTTAGTCATGCTGGCCACATGACCCGGAAGCTGTCTGCGGACAAACGCCGGCTCCCTTGGCCTATAGAGCGAGATGAGCGCCACAACCCCAGAGTCGTCCGTGACTGGACCTAACGGTCAGGGGTCCCTTTACCTTTACCTTTAAGTTCAAAGGCACAGTTAGGTGACTTGGATAAATCTTTATTTTTATTTTTATGGGAGACCAAAGCAGGAATTGAAATAAGGCAGGGAGCATATCACCATGCTGGAATATGCTGAAAACTATTAAGAATACTAAGTGTGGTTGGTTGTTGAGTTAAAGACTTCTAGTTTCCCCTCAGATTTTATTCTTCTCTTGCATTAACGATGCGTTCAACCATCAAATTGCAAAGAAATCTCCCAGGAAATCAATGAACTAAGCCTGCTGTTTTCAGGAAGTGGCCCTGAGAACAGCCCTACTCCCCCTTGATGTCTAAAGCCTTTTTTCAGACTCTGAGGGTATATCCACATCACAAACTTTTGTTTTCTATAATGGCTTTTTCCCACTTGTTTGGAGACAATGCTGAGAATTCTATCAAAGACCCCTGTCCTCTTCACAGATCTAGATTTCCAAGGGTTTCCTGCAGTGAAAGTAGGATGTTAAACAAAAGTGAGGCCTCTCTGAGTAACCCCACTGCCTCCCTGGCACCCAAAGTGTAGAGCAGCAATGCATGCATGAGCAATGTATGTCTGGCACAAAAGACCTGCAGATTTCATGCTGTATCTGTGGGTGCCAAGGCAATGTGATGTGGGGGCTACTTGAAGCATTCCCACTCATTCCTCTACCCTTGAACATGACTCAGATGCGATCAACTTCTTGTGTTCATTCTGTAACTGCAGAAAATGGGTTCTGCAACTTGTCATTCTGAAAGCCAACATTTCATCATTTACAAGACTACTGTTCTATGTCAATAGGTTGTGTCTCACTCACCTAGGGTAATACATAATGATTCTAGCCATCTTTCATCAAGCTAGGAAGATGGTGCAACTTTTTGTGGTTTATCCATAGCCATTTGTTCTTCAATTGTTTTTAATGAAACATTGCAACAGGACATTTTCAAGTTCATCGAATATGCTAGTTCCTCAAAGCTTATCCCCTAATAAAGTTGTCAGTTTTTCTATTATTATTTTTTAATATAGTTATGCTCTGTTATTTGCCTTCAATCATAGATGCTGCATTTGATATGGCTACTATCCATTGATAGAAATGTCTTCATTGTTTGTCTGTTTGTTTGTTTTGTTTGTAGTTTTACACCTAGTGGAACCATAAGTGCTAATGAGTTCTATAGGCTATCTGGTGTGTGAAGAAACGCTTCCTTTTGCTTGATGTAATTCTACACAAATCAATTTTATTGTGTGATCTTGGGGCATAGCATCAATGTTTGTTAGCCAAAATGACATCAGGCAATACTTTTCTTTCTTTCTGCAGTCACATACACTGACTTCTATTGGGTTTTTTGAGTTTTCAGTGTTTTAGCCCCTTCCAGCTAATTTTTTGGGGGGAGGGGGAGGGCAGAGAGAGAAAATAAGCCCATCAAAATTATAATTGGTGCTAACCTATCATTTGTTCCCTCTCCTCTCCCCACCTCATTTAGCTACTGCGGCAGCTCATCTTTCTCCTCTTCCACTCTGCTTTAAATCCCAAATGGTGTCAATTATCCACAACTCTCACAGGGCCTGTACCATCTGAATAACAATTCATTAACCTTCACTTTCCTCTGCTGATTAGCACCCCCCACCACATCCCTAATGTGGGAGACAGCATGTCAGAAACTCAACCAAACTTTTTAATTATGCAAATAATACAATACCCGGAGATAATTATTTTGCTGGAGACCTGCGGCTCCACACTTCCTGCTCTTGCAGGTTTTTAATGTCCCATTCTCCCCCCGCCCCCCTTTGTATTCTCTGAACACTGTCAAGGAGAATGAAGGATTTTCCACTTAGTTCCAGGTAGGTGATCCCCAAGGAGACCAAGTACACAGATAGCCCATTGGTTTAAGAATGGATATCAGTTTTTTATAAGATGGATGAGGAGCATCAAGTCTAGACCCAAGATACTGCCTATGAGTGCAAACAACTAGCAAATGTGTTCAAATATTCAGATGGGAAGGGGATCAGTTTATTTTTTAATCCAGATATGTTTCTGCCTTACATACTGGAAATACATTTTTGTCCTGCTCAGCTAAAGTAAAATACCTTACCCAGATCTTATCCTTTAAAATGAGTCCTTCCAGATTCAATATATGCTAAACTCTTATGGACTAAATGCACACTATTTCCTCTTATTCAACAATTCTTTTTATTGGCGTCAGCTTGCTTCTTATGGGAAAATACTTGCATAGATGTGTTTTGTTTTCACTAGTGATATTAAGAATATAATTTTGTCATATATGAGCCCCTGCATCGGAGCAAAGGCATATTGAGTCAAGCATCTTATTTCCAACAGTGACCAAACTGAGGTATGAGAAGCCCACAAACAGAATATGAGTACAATAGCACTTACTTGCTAGTGACCAATGTACAGAGTAAAGTTCCAAGTGACCAAGGTACAGAGGCAATTTTATTTTTGATTTCTTTTCTAATGCTTCCAATGTGGAATCCACTTTTTTCACAGCAGTTTCATTCAGGATTGTTTTCTTATTTTTCTTTTAATTAAGATTTATTTTAAAAAGATAAAACAACTACAGTGGTACCTCCGGTTGCAGTTGGGATCTGTTCCGGAGCTCTGGTTGGATCCCAAGGTTTCTGCAATCAGAGGGACTGCTTCTGCACATGCACGCATGGCAAAAACATGGAAATATACTTCCAGGTTTGCCGCTTATGTATCCCGAAGTTTACGTAACTAGAGGTATACGTAAGCGGAGGTACGACTGTACTTAAAATCGGTGTGTCATCTCCGAATACACCACAGATCCTTGTAAAAGTGTATATACTAAAATCATTGCAATTTTAACAAACATGAAATGATACACAATAACCTCCATCACTTGGAGTGTTGTTCAGAAATGAAAACATATGTTGTATCAGCAGCAGTACTGGTCTGCAAGGTTTATACAAAGACAGGATGAAAGAAGAACAATCTTTTCATTGAGATATCCACCACAACTCCAAGATCCCTTCCCTGGTCAATTACTGCTAGCTAGTGCGGGTTCCAACGCAGACCATTGGGAGAACTCTCTGTTCACCTCTCTCCTCTGCGAGAACTGCCCATTTAGACTTAACTCTGTGCTACTTGTTCTTTAACTAGCTACCAATCCTTAGGAGGATGTTTCCACTTAACCCATGAGTGCTCCGTTTGTTCAGGATATTCTTGAAGAACTTTAAAAGTTTCTTGCTGAAGCCATGTTGATATAGTCCTTCTATATGTTTGATATTTTGCCTTCAGTAACGCTTTCCATTTTACAACAGTGTCAATGAAAAAGGTGCAAGCTTGGAGGCCATGCAAGATGCAGCTCAAACACTGCCTGGTTTGTTTATTTATTCCTGTGTTTATTTTTGCACACACAAAATAATCACTTTCTTGGGCTGGGAGTTGTGCAATGTCAGAGAAAGCTATCCTACAAGCCTTATGAATCAACCGAGGTTTGATCTGCATAGGGGTAAATAGTAATGTCTGTTTTACCACATTGTTTGCTTGTTTACTTTATGGCTAATCCGCATTTCCCTTTTATACAGGTACACTTTTAAAGATTGTTAACTGCAGTTAACAAACAACAACAACAACACTTTTATATGGCGCCCATCTGACTTGGTTGCCCCAGCCACTCTGGGCGGCTCCCAACAAGAAACAGTAAAAACAATACAACATCAGACACTAAGAACTTCCCTGAACAGGGCTGCCTTCAGATGTCTTTTAAAAGTCACATAGCTGTTTGACATCTGCTGGGAGGGTGTTCCATAGGGCAGGCACCACTAGCAAGAAGGCGCTTTGCCTAGTTGCCTAGTTCACTGTGAGGGAACTGCCCAAAGGCCCGCAAAGCTGTGTCCGGGCTGGACAATGTAGGAGGAGACACTCCTTCAGGTATGCAGAGCCAAAGCCATTTAAAGGTTAGTGCCAAGACTTTGACTTGTGCTTGGAAATGTACTGGAAGCCAATGTAGTTCTTGTAGGACCGGTGTTATATGATCCCGGCAGTCACCAGTCTAGCTGCTGCATTCTGGATTAGTTGTTGTTTCTGAGTCACCCTCAAAGATAGCCCCACATACAGTGCATTGCAGTAGTCCAAGTGGGAGATAACCAGAGATGTACCAGAGACAATGCGCAGGCAGGTAGGGTCTCAGCTGGCATACTGGTAGACAGTTGCCCTGGACACAGAATTAACCTGTGACTCCATAGGCAGCTGTGAGTCCAAAATGACCCCCAGGCTGCTTCCAATTCACTCATTCCTTCACTGATTCCAATTTAAACGAGAGGTTTAAATTGTAATACTCATTACAGACACAGCACCAGTGAAGAGAATGTAACATGTATGTTTAGGTCTAAAATAGATTACCCACATTTCAACTATCTGTTTTGCACCTGTACCCATAGTGAGAAAGAGCATAAGTGAAGATTATGTGCCCCATAGCAATAATTCAAATATCCTTATAGGCAACTGTGCACATGACTGAAACCTTATTAGTATACAACTGCTTGTATAACCTATGAGCACACCTGCGAGGAATTATCCATGCTGTCAAACTATCTATTAACTCCAGGTGATTTTGTTGTTTCACTATCCAACCAGACTGACCTTCAAAACACAAAGTTTAGAAAGAAGTTAGTTAATGTGCGCCTACAAACTTGCAACATATTTTTATATAAGTGCTAAGCTAACTCTGTTTAATTGATTTTTCCAAGCTGTACACGAAGAAATAGGATTTTTATAGCTCTTGAATAATTCAGAACGCTGGTTCCTAAGGCAAAAAATGGGCAAGAAATAAGCACATAATTATCACTGCAGCAGAGGTCAAAAGGACAAGTTGGCCTTAAGTCCATCATGTGTTTGGTCATCTGGATTCTTTGCAGACCTCAGTTACTGTGGAATATTACTCTTCTGAAATAATATTACAAAAGGGGAAAAACGCACTGCTAGGCAGTTTGCTGCAAAAGAAATAGAGGAAGTGTTAATTTTTAAGCAAGTTTGACAAAGATTGAGTTTCATATGACAAATACTGTCAGCAAGACAGGGTTCTGTCAGTGGAAGAAGTTTAAACATTAACAATTTCTGTCAGGCTGTTGACACAACCACGGCAGACATTTCCCAAGATGCTGAGATGACTGCTGGCATTTGTCAACAATCCTGTCACAGTGACAGCAATAAGACCATGTCTGGAAATGTGACAGTTTTGGTTTTGTGTTCCCCTGAGCATTGGCCCAGGTGTTCAGAGAAAGTGTGGGAAAAACCCACATTTCTGCATTGTCATTCGAAAGCAGGGGGAAAAAACCAGGAGGAAAATGAGCTGTCACTCCAATTCCCATGATGCTTTTCTGCTTAGCATAACTGTACTCTGTGGCCCAGGGTCCGCTGGTCCATACGCTGACAGATAATTAAGAAAGCAGCAGCTTTTCTAGACGGCTCTTCTTCATGATTTGCATTTTAGCCAGAGGCGACCAGTTATAAAAAAAACATGATGGAAAGATGGTAAGAAGGCAATTAGATGGATGGATGCCTGACTGACAGCTCTCTGGTATTGCTATTCCAGATTCCATCATACACAGCCTGGCAGTTTTCTGCAGGAACTAACTTTTGCACTTTTGAAATCTGGTAAATGTAGATCTATATTTAGATTGATATTGTTTTCTTTCTACATTTTTCTGAGATAAACATAAATCATTTCCATCAAAGTCTATGTCCATTTTTAAAAATAATAATAATAATAATAATCACCTATTAAAAATAATGATATTTAGCTCTTTTTACCTTCTGTACCTTGTATGATTGTTCTCTTGCAGAAATGATTCCTAAAAGAGAACTCTGGGAACTGCTTAAAAGGGACAGTAAAGTATAGCCAAAGGAAAGTTATCTAATAATTGCAGCTGTGTTTTCAGGGCATCATTTCTGTTTCTGCAAGCTTGGGTAAAACATGGATTCACTTTAAGAGAAACTGCATTTTGAGTCTCCTTGCTTGTGCACCTACTTCATACTAAGTTATTTATTAGGCAGGAAATAATTTCATGCCAAGTTATTTATCACCAAAGGGTTTTTGTTTTCCAGGAGATCTAATTATTGTGAAATTATTGTGAATATTTTGTAAATGCCTCAAAACAACAACACTACTATGCCAAAACATAGTAGTTGTTCCTGTATTGCCCTCTGGAATGACAGCGCTAATCTGATGCTTGTGTACGTTTAATGTTGAAATATGTTTTTTATTTATTTGTATTAAATATTTCAGATTATTCTAGAAACTGGACTATTTTTGTCATGAAAAGCAGAAGAAGCTTTTCAACTTTTTGTTTTCCTTTTGACATATCAAATTCAAGACATTGTGGAGTATTAAATGGAACTTTTGCTTGAACTTTAAAAAAGAAAAAAACCCTGTAAAGTATTTTTTTTTTGCTATGATTTTTATAAGTTTGTTTGTTTACTAAAAACAAAACAAAAAGAAAAACAAATTTCCACCTTCCTAGCATGAATAGCATTCAAGGCAGCTTACTTCCACTTCATTAAACATCAAAACATTTGTGAGAAATATAAAATGTTATACAAAAAATAAGAGTGCATTGTTGCAAACAAACAGAAAAGCAGGTAAAACATTCTAGGAGTATAAAGCCAAATAAATATAATACAAGCTAAACAGACAGTTGAGGTGAAGAGCAAACTAAACACAATACCTTAAATTACCCACCAAAGACCCAGGTAAACAGAGCAGATTTCACATGTCAGTTAAAAGCTAGAGAGAATATTAGCACGTTAAAGATAAAACAAGTAGTACGCTTGACACCGAATCAGGCCTGGGTGCAGCCAGGATTTTTTTTGGGGGGGGGTTATGTTAGAGGGGGCAGAACCAAATTATCTGCGACACAATTGGTCAGTTAGTTAAGTATTTTTATCTATTTACTTGATGGGGGGCAGCTCATTTCCTATGAATGATAAATTTCAACAGCAATTGTTATATGACTTACACAAACATTTGAAGAATGAGAAAGTCTGAAAAGATTTTAGTTGCTTGCCAATTAGAATTCAGTGTTAAAGTTCCTACTTAAAAGCTTGGAGGAAATCTTAAATAGAGGTCTCTTAATTTACCTACCACTTGGTCTCTGTGAACATGGCACCTCACAGCATCCTTGTGACGCACGGCCATACTAATGGCTCGGCTGGTGGAAACACAGAATTTTACTGCTCTGCAATAATTTGACATTTCCTTATTTGAGCTGACGTGACTTAGCCATAGTACAAGTTCAGCCATAGTAGTGCATTTTAGAAATTCAAGGTCTCCCGATTAAGGCACAGCACTAGCAGTGAGGAAGATATCATTCCCTTGGGGATTTTCCAACCAAAAAGGAGCTGCTGTATAGTCCTTTCCGGCAACATACAGTATGCCATTCTTGGAACTGAAACCACAACCAATGCTTTGAGTTGTATCCGACTAAGAGGTTTGCCCCTTGTCCCATCCTTCCTGGGTCTGAGTGGTTTTTTGTTTCTCCCACTGCTTTCCCCCAGGAAAGCCCTCTGTTCATTGCTGAATTGGAACAAACATCAATAGGTTTTTATGCGATTCAGCTGTAAACATCTGGTTTTCTCAGGAGGAAGTCGCAGGACAGGCAGGAGTGTGGTTGAGCCCTAAGTCACAGTCAGAGCAGACGCAGTGGACTTAAGTTCACCTAGCTAGGGTTGCCATATTTCAAAAAGTAAAAACCAGGACAAGTTCTTTTTTTTTTTTACTTGCCAAAGGTCCAGGACAAACTGCCACCTTCCAGAAATTCCCCCTGGACATCACTTCTGCCTTTGAAATCCCGGTAATGTCTGGAGAATGGCAACCCTAACCAATACTAATTTCAATCCATGGATTTTGATGAGTATGACTTCGATACAAATCTTGGATGTTTTGTAACCAACAGAAAATCTGGTCATAAATGTCCATTAAAATGATGCCCAATGTTCTGAGCTGTTTCAACTAAAATATTTTCAGTGACATCTGTGAATTTGAAGATTGTTGGTTCATTTTTCAATCCCATTTCACAGTGTATAATCCAGCTTCATAGTTCTGTAGTTCTGGACCTTTTCATTCAAGGAAACCAAAGATTCCAGTCTTGAGCTGGTGCTCAAATTCCCTTTTGTATGTGGCAGCCCACACATTTCTGTACATGCTTCAAAAAGAATTTATAAGAATATTTGCAGAAATAACCTTTCTATATTATCATCTTCTGTTATTTCCTAGCAAATGATTTTCTGTGAGAATTTTACTATGAATCCTGTAACACATTTAAGAAAGCCTATTATCAAGCAGACTTTCAAAAATACTTTATCAGATTCAAAGGGTTACATACAGATATTGTTATACAGCATGTGCAGAGACGAGAGTGAATACTTTTAAATTGGAAACCAAATTGTTTAACATTCTCTCCCCCCCCCCCGTCTAAATTTAAGGCTTAGTTAGTACATGTTTCTTTTTTAAAAAAAGTGTTTTTGTTAACAAGTTCCACATAACAAATTAGCAAAACATATCATATTCATTATTTCCCTCTTCAAACCCTCTCACCAAAGACTTCCCTCAGCTCCTTTCTCTGATTTCTCAGCACACATTATTCTCTGCATGTTATAAAATTATACATATCCTTACATTATCTACCATGTTATCAACTAATAAAATTGTGTATGTTTATTCAAAACCTGCCAAGGAGTCCAATTCGTTTTGTTGTCTTTTTTTGATAAGTAGTAAAAAACTCCCATTCTTCCTTAAAGTAACAGTTGTCCTTGTCCTGCAATTTGTATGTCAGTTTAGCCAGCTCTGCGTAGCTCATCAATTTTTCTTGCCGCTGTTCTTTTGTTGGGTTAGTACACGTTTCTAAGTTGAGTTGCACTGGAGCAAAGGCTGATGTAATGCTTGGGCAATACCGGCCTTAGACTGGGAGCTCTTCCTTACACTTAGCATTTAAGAAGACTTCAGACAACCCAAGGGGCATTCCAGAGTTTACTGTGTTGTTTTTCTACCCTCCCAAACTTATTAATGATGTCACACCCCACTTAAAATGAAATTACACCACCGTGCTGCCTAACATGGTATAGCAAAGTTCCTTTGAAACTTTCCTTTTTCTCTCTTCTCCTTGCTTTTCCTCCTGTACCTCCTCCTATATTGTATCTTACCTCCCAAAGAAGCTTGAGGTGTCAAACACATCATATATACTGGCAAGCCATCTACTACAAATGCCCAGATGTAACATAACCAGACATTGGAAAGCAATTTCAGGTGTGGCAGTGGACAACTTGGTACAAAATACTCTGAAAAACAGACATTTTATTATTTATTTGTGGGGTTTTTTGCCCTTCAGTGCTTTTTATTTAGTGGTACTCTCATTTTGACTCAAGAAAATCACCATTTTATAGTTCAAATCAGAGAAAATAAATACAGTAAATGGACAAATGGACAAAGATTCACAAAAAGTTTAGGGGTATGCGTACCCTTGCGTCCCCCCAGAAAAAAAGCACCGCTGCCCTTCATCCGTAGATCTCAGGGCGGTTCACAATTTAAAATATTGACACAAAGCAATGGTATAAAACGTTCTAAGGCCAGCTTCAGTAGCTTGCTTCTGCCTTCACTCAGAGCATGCAGGACTTTCCTAAGTAGTTCCAGAGAAGGTGGAGATGTCTTTAAGAAAGACTAACCAATAAATTACAGCTGCCCCGTGAACAGATTGTAAAAGATAATTTCTCCCCAGTGTGGTTTGACTTTAGAATGCATATAAAATGAGCAATCTCTCCCACCAGCCTAGTCTAGCACAATCTGGTCGATTTAAACATGTGCTCCCATCCAGCCACACTCATATGTGCTCCAATTCATCTTAACTGCAATGCAAATGGAAAACAGTTATTAAATAATATACTCGAAATGACAGCCAATACTTTCTTGCCACATACAATGTATTAAACTCAAAGTGCACTATACGTCTCAGAGATACCAAACTGCATACTGTTGACTGTTAATTGTTGACTATTTACAATATGTTCTTTTTATTTCCCTTTAAAAAATATTTACCAAGATGTACTGCAATGGCTGTAGAAAAGGAATTGAGCCTATTGTCTTTAAAGTGTTCTTAAAATGCTTTATCTTGCCATGGACAAAAGATAATAATTTTATTGGTTTGTTTCTGATACTATTTGTAAAATTTAATAAAAGAAATACACCCCCAGTCATATATATGAGTTGCCAGGAACAGTATCTTCCAGCTACCAGATGCTTGGGTAGGAATGTATTCAGTTTCCTCCTGAAAGTCAGTGATGGGGGAAACCGATTCACTTCACCAGGGAGGGCATTCCACAAATGGGGAACTACCACTGAAAAGGTCCTATCATGGGTCAACACAGACTGGGCAGCCCCCATTGGTGGTGCCGCTGAAAGGACTCACCTGGCCGTCATAGGGTCCATGCTTGATACAAAGGAAGGTGCTCTTTAGATTCTTTGCATGAAACTAAGACATTCAAACTGGTGTAAAAATCCTTATTTCTGAGTTTAAACACCAGGAAATGAAATTGAAAGAGTATTCTACATACAAAAATCTCAGAAATAAATTTACCAGCTTTAAAAATAAACTGAAAAAATGGAACATAAAAAGTGACACAGACACAGAATTCTCAAGATAGAATTAGCACAGTACTGTTTGGGAAACTGAACCAGGAAGGACCATCAGGAGGATAGCAGTGTGACTGCTGTCTATAGGACCGTTAAAGCTGGCATTTTGAGTAGACTTAAATTCTATAATTAAAGCTCAGGGGAGACCTGCAGAATAGGAACTATAATAATAAGTCTAAAAGACCCAACAGAGGAAAATGTCTCATTATGAGATAAATTCTACAGGCTAACAATGGTAAAATGATTTATTCCTTCTCCCTTTCTCTCTCCCTCTCTCTGCCTTTATCGTTTGGAATCTCATATTGTTTTAATGGCAGTCTGAATGAATATTGATACATAGCATCACCATAACTGAATCAATACAAAGTATAACCAAAGTATGACTCATAACCCCAGAGTTATGCATATGAAACCCCATTTAACCAAGAAGTCACATTTAGTTTCACTTGTTTGCCCATCGTCTATGCTATGAGTGTGTGGGTATCAATTGTGCCATTGACTAATGTTAGTTTTGTTTAAGTCTATAGCTCGTAATAGTGAGTAAAACTGCATGGTTTTCCCTTTGTAGGATTACAAGGGCTCATCCTTCCCCAACCTGGTGCCCTCCAGATGTTTTGGACTACAACTCTCACCAGCCCCATCCTGGTAAGGAATGGTGGGAGATGCTGTCCAAAACATCTGGAGGATACTAGATTGGGGAAGGATGAGCCATTGTATTCCTACAGAGGGAAAACCATACAGTTTCCCTCGCTGTTATGTACCTATCACCTGCCTAATAAGTGAGGAGCAATTTTTGTTAGGCTTGCCTTGTCTAAAACAAGTGTTCATCACTTTCCAGCCACTTGGGCTTGGATCTTCAGAAAATTTGAAGTAGTAGCTACTGGATGGTGGAGACCTGCTGAATAGTAGTTATTTTACAGAGAACTCCAAATAACTGTTTGGAGAATGGGGGAGGGGGCTGAATGACGTGTCCATTTCAGGCTTTAAGAAGATTTGAAGTTGTTAAGATACAAGCAGTGATGATCTGTATGTTATATGGTGTAGATGTTAACAGAGCCAGTTACATCTTGAACAACTTCAGTACGATTGCCTCTCACAATAGTTGGGAAAATCTCAACATTTCCTTCTTTTAATTGTATTGCATTGGGTCACAAGCTTGTGCTTATGTTACTGGGAAGAGTGGAGAAGAAAACATGAAAGAAAAACAGAGCTGCCACTGCTTCTATTCCTGACATGAAGATAATTTCTTTAGGTGAAAAAGGTAAAGGTAAAGGACATCTGGATGGTTAAGTCCAGTTGAATTTGACTATGGGTTATGGTGCTCATCTCGCTTTCAGGCTGAGGGAGCCGGCGTTTGTCCACAGACAGCTTTCCGGATCATGCGGCCAGCATGACTAAACCGCTTCTGGTGCAACAGTTTTTTTGCATCTGGTCCTAAACAACTTAGTGGCAAAAAATGTCCCACTGAATTCAATGGAAATTATCAAGCACACATAGGATAACACCACATAGATTGTTCAGTTTGCTGTTAATGATAACAGCTCTGGATTATTTAAATTACTATCACTTACCAAGCTTTTAAATATTGCATTGTAAACAGCTTTCAAACAGAGAGAGAGAGAGAGAGAATGAGAGAGAGAGAGAGAGAGAGGGAGGGAGGATAAAATGTTTTATCGAACATAATTAAATTACCAAAGCTAATAAGAAACTGTGGTAAAGGCTTCAAAATTTAATGCAGATGAATGATATATTGAAATAATGTTGGGTATTATCTAGGTCAAAATATCTCTGAATTGCTTCAAAATCAGGTACTTGTAGTGATTTATCCATCACAAATAAAAGGAGTAATTTTTCCAATTTCTCATTCTAAGCTATTTGCGGGTGGTGGGCGGGAGATAAAAGCACTGGTGAGAGCCTCTCTTTTCTTGCTTAGTTCCTGTTCCAAAGAAAAACAGCAAGTCAAATGTATAAATAGCAATCCTCCTTTTTCATTGTACATGTCGCTTGTTAAAGCTCCCAATCCTTTGTTGTTTGTTTTTACTGCAGGAGAAAGTTCTGTCTTGGATGATTTTGGACATCTTGTTATATCCCATTCCAAAATCTGTCAAACACGGAATGACAACTGGGACATTGCAGAATACTCTCCTTCAGTTCAAGATCAACAACGCCCACATGGAAGATTTACTAAGCATTTTACATTTTCAGATGCAGCTGTGGGGCACACAACATATTACTGTAAAATCACTGTGTTATTCATCCAATTGGTTGTAGCTGTAAGTGTTCTCTTGAAACTTGAACATTTCTGGTAAGACGGGGGCATTTTACTGACAGAACAGCTCCTGGATTTTTCTAGGCATTCAGACCCAGAATATGTTTCAGAGGAGATAAGAAACCAATATTCTATCGACCTGAGACATAACATATTCCATTGCAAATATTCTGAAGAAGGGAATAAGAAGTCGAGCTGGTTTTATACTGGCCTATTGAATTAATGTTAAAACAGTGGGGAATTTGGAGTTTTTGCATAACATGTCACATAATCAATGGCACCTTTTCTTTATCTCAAAGGAAAGTGCTTAGTGCTTGCACTTCATGGAGTGTGGAACCCAGACCACATTCAGAAAAGTGTTATGAGCATGGCTGTGTTGTGAATGGGCCTGTCACAAAAGTTTGTTAACCTTGCAACAAATGGAATATAAAAGATTTAACAAAAGGAGTTTGATAATCTACCACTACCGCCGCCACCACCACTAGGTAAAGGTAAAGGTACCCCTGCCCGTACGGGCCAGTCTTGCCAGACTCTAGGGTTGTGCGCTCATCTCACTCTATAGGCCGGGAGCCAGCGCTGTCCGCAGACACTTCCGAGTCACGTGGCCAGCATGACAAGCTGCATCTGGCAAGCCAGCGCAGCACACGGAACGCCATTTACCTTCCCGCTAAGTAAGCGGTCCCTATTTATCTACTTGCACCCGGAAGTGCTTTCGAACTGCTAGGTTGGCAGGCGCTGGGACCGAATGATGGGAGCGCACCCCGCTGCGGGGATTCGAACCGCCGACCATGCGATCGGCAAGTCCTAGGCACTGAGGTTTTACCCACAGCGCCACCCGCGTCCCTACCACCACCACTACTACTACTATTAATATAAATGAATTCCTTTGGGGGAAAGGGCCAGGTATAAATTTATAGTAATAGTACCACCACCACTACTACTACTATTACTATAAATTTATACCTGGCCCTTTTCCCCAAAGGAATTCAGGGCAGTAAACACACCAATAACAATATCATTATAAGCTTTCTAAATCCCATTAATGTTCCGGCTATGGTATCATCTTCCAGGTCCAGCATCCTATTTTCACAGTAGCCGACCTGATGTCTATGGGAAGCCTGGAAGCAGCAGCACTCTCCCTACTTCTGATTACCAGTATGTGGTATGCTGAGGCAGGTGAGCGTGGTGCTTTGGTCTAAACCATTGAGCCTCTTGGGCTTGCCAATTGGAAGGTCAGCAGTTCAAAGCTGCACGATGGGGTGAGTTCCCATTGCTCGGTCCCAGCTCCTGCCAACCTAGCAGTTTGAAAGCCTTGCCTGTGCAAGTAGATAAATAGGTACCACTGCAGTGGCATTTCCCTGCGCTCTGGCACTCATCACAGTGCTCCATGCACCAGAAATGGTTTAGGCTGGATCCTAGACATATTGAAAATGCATTTCAGGAAAACGCGTTCTAAACTTCATAAAGGGAAATCACGTTGGTGAAAGACGGGACTCCACAGTGCCATCTGGTGTCTCAGTGTTATAACACATAGAAAGCACTTTTTCTTTGCCAATGTAGCTGAGTCCCCAGTCACATAACCTGGAAAGCTGTCTGTGGACAAACACCGGCTCCCTCGGCCTGAAGGGAAATTAGCACCACACCCCAGTCAAGTCAAGTTTGACTGGACCTAACTGTCCAGGGGTCCTTTACTTTTACTTATATACTGAGGCATGCTGCCTCTGACAATAAATGTAAAACATGCTTATAGAATCACGGAATCATAGAACTTTAAAGTTGGAAGGGACCCCAAGGATACTCCAGTCCAACCACATGCAATACAGGAATCAGGGCTGAAGCATCCCTGATAGATGACCATCCAACCTCTGCTTAAAAACCTTTAAGGAAGGAGACGCATCATGCTTAGTAGCCACTGATAGCCTTTTCCTCCATGAATTTGTCTAATCTTCTTTCAGAGCTGTTCAATGTGGTGGCAATCACTACATTGCATGGGAGAGAATTTTGTATTTTAACCATGCAATCTGTGAAGAAGTATTTTCTTTTGTCTGTGCTGAATCCTGCAACATTCAGATGTCTCCAAGTTCTAGTGTTATGAGAGAGGGAGAAAGACATCTCCCTGTCCGCTTTATGCACACCAGGCCTAACTGTATACATAACTGTTAAAAGCTCAAACTGACCAGCAACTTTGCTTAAGGTCTTCTTGAGTTTTCTAGTTGCTGGAAGCAACACAGGTCATTGGCTCCTTCCTTCTGATTCTAGTTCTTGCTCCTGAAAGGGCATTTGATAGGTTAGAATGGAAATAGTTCCTCCAATGTGAAACTCCCCCCCCCCCAAAAAAAAAACCAACCAAAAAAGTTTTGGCAATAAAGTTATTGGCTTTGTAATAAAATACATTCATTTCCATCAGTTTGTCTTTACATTGGTACCTCTGGTTGCGGACGGGATCCGTTCCGGAGCTCTGGTCGGATCCTGAGGTTTCCGCAACTGGAGGTGCCTGTTCTGCACATGCACGCTTCTGCACATGCACGAGTGGCGAAACCCAGAAAAATAGTTCTGGGTTTGCCGCTTTTGCAACCCAAAGTTTATGTTACCTGAGGGTAATGTAAGCCAAGGTTCTACCATATTAATAAATGGTTAATAAAAAAATATTAATATCGGAAGAAGAGAAGAGTTTGGATTTGATATCCCGCTTTATCAGTACCCTAAGGAGTCTCAAAGCGGCTATCATTCTCCTTTCCCTTCCTCCCCCACAACAAACACTCTGTGAGGTGAGCGGGGCTGAGAGACTTCAGAGAAGTGTGACTGGCCCAAGGTCACCCAGCAGCTGCATGTGGAGGAGCGGAAGAGATTCAGGACCAAGGCTGTACCTTGTCATCAGTACTATTTGCAATATCAACATAAATATTTGCACTCTTTGGTCTCTAGACAGAAACATGAAGTATTACTAAATCACCAGCAGTTGCTAGATAAATTTTTGCACATCACTGGAAATATCTTTGAAACAAGAATGGATGGAAAAATTGCGGGTCACTCTTTCATTAGTCAAACTGATGTCACTTTGTCAATTTTCAAATGCATTTCACAATGTTAATGATATGAGAACATTCAACCATTTTATAAAGAAGTGTGGCCAATTTGAATGGTTGTTTATGTAATTTTATTTAAAATATTTCTTGTCCACCTTTCCAGTCAAAGCTTGCACAAGTAAAAATGGCAAAATATTAGCATTAAAAAACCATAAAACCATCAAATCCCCCAAAACAGCAGACAATAAACATATGCAGCCAGTCAAGTAAGTTTCTTGGTGAATGCAGCTGGTGGGAAATGAAACAGACTTAAATGAATTCTGAACCAAATTCGGCAGCCTACAAGGCACCCCAGGACAGAGGTGAGTTGTATTCTGAAGTGCTCAGATGAGATCTGATCCAGTTCTTGTGGTCAGTGCATACCACTATTTTATATGTAATATATTTGCTAAACTTTTGATTCTTTTAGCAATTAATGTTTAAAAAACAAATGGTGGTAGAGACATGTTATGAACTGAAATCAGTCAATGCCTCCAACTATAGAACCTCACCTACTGCAAAGAGCATTTTCTCACTGACATCTTACAACTTAGGTAAATATATCAAGTAAATGCATGCTAGTCCCCCCCCCCCATTTTCTTTAAAATATCAAGAACACTTTTTATTATCAGTGTTATATCAACAATATTAGAAGTTGAGAATTTTGAGAAACCTTTCAATTAGCTGGCAATGATCGTGTTATGAGTGGTTGCATTTGGCTGGCTGGACAGTATACAGAGATACTGTTGACTTTTCCCTTATCTGAATGTGTCTGATTCACAATGTATTCTACACACATAGGAATGTATACTACTACAAATATATTCATTACTTGGACTGTAAGAAAAGGGACAGATGTTTAAGTGGAATAAAAACAGGAAACAAATCATCAACACACCTCACCAGTACAGTTCTGTTGGTTTCTGTGTGGCCTAAAGGCCTATTTAGATGTTTAATGTTTTATTATGTTTTTATATATGTTGGAAGCTGCCCAGAGTGGCTGGGGCAGCCCAGTAAGATGTGTGAGGTATAAACAGTAAAATTATCATTATGGAATGGGACGTCCCTATTTTCATTGGAGAAATGTTGGCGGGTATGTAAAGCACCACACACACACACCCCGCATGAATTCTGGGCACTGAACTTCACCCCTCAAAGGTTACAATCGCCAGCAACCTTTAAGAGTACCCAGAATTCTTTGAGGACAACATAAGCTTTGAATGTGTTTTAAAAGGTATAGTGTGTACACAAACCTAAGACAATCACCCTTTGGCTTGTGGAAGTTGTCAGGCTTGCATCTCCTCTACCCCTCCTCATGTTTTAGTTCCTGATTTTAGGATGCCCAAATATGGCTCATGATTTGAGTAAATCCTATGTGTTGCTTTCTGCACCTACTTACTTGCTGGTGCTTGAGGATTTTTTGCAGAGTCCCACACAAGAATGAACTAAATCAGAACATTTAGCTTCATTTTCTCTCACTCTCCTCGCATGGGACAAGGTGCCAAGCAGCGTATATTCAAGTCCAGTTTCTATCTTTGCTCCCTTCTTTCCTCCCAGCTAATTGTGCTTCACAAAATATATTTCTTAACTTTTAATAGAATAGTATGCAAAGCTCAAAATGATGCAAGAACACTAGGTGGCAATGTTGGTACAATTTGAAATAAACTCTCATCATCACCCTCAAATGCTATATGCAATTTCAAACCTGGAACAAGAGTTTTTAAAAGGTTGCACCTTTTTAAAGACACCATTATGTCTTCTGCTGCTAATTTGAAGAAAACTGAGAGCTAAGTTTCTGTTTTGCGATCGTAACTTTGCTGGGGCAAGATGACTTACTTCTCACAGGGCAACCTGAAAAACCCAGCTGTGGCGCAAACAATGAAGTTGATGCAGCCAGTGCTATTTTTCTAGAAAAAGAACACCTCACAATGAACACCTCCCTTGTTTTCTTATAATGGCAATGGTGCCCACCTGAGAGATGCCGGAACTCTGGCTGAAGAAAAGCCCTGGATGCAGCTGTGTTAAAATACCATCCCTAACAGGTTCTGTTGATAATATACTTCAGGGATT
>NC_138530.1:116957311-116992311 GCF_964234715.1 Podarcis melisellensis | reverse complement strand
TCATGATACTCTGGCTGTACTGATCTCTGGCAGGCAAGCAAGCTTCCGATAAGAATTAATGACTCCCTGCAAGTTTATGTACATTTATTTACAAAAGACACATCCCAAGCCCGGCTTCTCCCCTGCTCGCTTTGTTGGTCAGTCTGAAGTTTCACTCCTCCCACAACAGGAAGGACGTCAGACCTTCCTCTTCTTTCTCTTCTGTTCCATCTGATTTTATCCCAATGTCTAGATCAAGGACTGAGAGGCTGACATTCCATCTCCTGCCCATTCTCACTCAACCCAGCCTCAGATTCCTGCTTATCTGCTGATTGCCTAGCAACACCCTGGATGCCTTCCAACTCCTCCTCCTCTTGAGAGCTAAAAGAGTCTTCCCCATGGAGGGGGGCCAGACAGCCCTCTCTCAATTCTGTCAGGCAATTCTCATCTGTTAATTTCGAGTTAATTTCTCTTTCACTCTCTGAGTCTAACTCATCCCCTGACCTCTTGACACTAGCTATCTGAAGTGGTCCTAACTAGTTGATTATTGCATAGTTCACATTAATTTGGGAGTCTGTAAATGTATGACAGTTTGGACATATACTCTTTTTTTTTACCCACTGAAGTCATCAAGTTGTGTTTTTTCTGGTGAAACTGGTGTGCTGAACTGTCTTGTGAAACCCCGAGAGCTCGAATGGCAGATGAAGTTGATGGACTATATGTAATTGGCAGAAATGACTGGCAGAATCCGAGACCAGGGAGAAGAGTTGGTGGAAGAAGACTGGAAAAAATTTAAAGATTATTTACAGAAATACTGTAAAATTAATGAATGTTGGAATGAAGTTATTTGGCTTTAGCAGAAATGTTATAAGGATTTAAGTACAAATAGATTGTCAATGCATTAAAGGGAAAAATAAGGTTAGAATATGTTAAGATAAATTACAGGACAGAAAACAGAGGAAGATGGAAAGGAATTGCTGAAACAGTTAACTGAAGTGGAATACAAAAAGGGAGGTGTGAGGAGGTCGCTAAAACAAGTGAATGAAAGATAAAATTTTGAAATTATCGGATGTGTTTTTAATCTTTTTTTTGTTAATTCAATGCTTTATGTGGTGTTTTTGTTTTTGTGATGTATTGTATTGTCTTGTTTAATTGTTTCCCCCCTTCTTTTTGTAATCTTCAAACCGTTAATAAATATTTTTTTTTTAAAAAAAGTGAAACCCCGAGAGCTCCATCAGTAGAAGCCCTGCCTAAGGACTTCTGCTAGCACAATGGGCCTTACCTCACTCTCTTCTCCCTGCCCCACAAAATTGGCTCTGAGGGATTGGGAGAACCCCAGGAACAGCAGGCAGCAGGAGGAGAGGGGGGATAATTCCGTCTGGCAAGCTGAAATGCTTTCTCTGGTGGAACAATCACCTTAGTGTGACCTTGAACTCCTCACAAAGTGAATCAGGTCTACATATAACTCAGATTAAATGTGCCATACATGCGTATTGTCAAATACTCAAGTGGCTAGTGGATGATTTGCTTTTACAAACTTTTTTTTCCAGATAAACTTGTCTTCTCAACTGCTTATTTTAACACATGCATTCAAGCACATTATGATTTTGACAGGTGGTAAATATACATTTTGAAGAACCAGCTTTTTCAGTAAAGTCAGGTTTCATGCAGGAATCTATGTAGAAAACCCCTGGTTGGTTCTGCTTCCCCAAACCATAATGTTCTGATTGTCAGGCATAGGATAAAATGTAGATCACCGAATCATCTGGTCTTGATCTGATTTTCAGCCATGTGATAACTGAAGCACACACAGAGAGATTTTGACAGAAGAGCAAAGCAGAGATGAATAACGTGGAAAGTAAAATTGGAAGCAGCTTGAACAGAGTAAGTTTAAGAGACGGGTCAGAAGCGAAAGAATGGATGCTGCTGAACAGAATATAGCAGACTGGCAGAGTGAGTTATACAGAGCAATAAACATGGAGGATTTGTCTCATATTATTCAAACTTTTAATATGAATGACAGCTGTGATACAGTAGTATAAAATTCAAGCTGCTAAACAGCTATGTAAGGTAAATGTCATAAAAAATAAGTTGAATCCCTAGTTTGTGGGGTAGCTACACGTCAGTTTTTATGTGGTGCTGTCCCTCCCCATTGGACTACCTAGGAAGCAAATGTTTGACCTTGCAGCTGGGCTGTTTTTGTATGGCTGCAGTCACTTCTGTGATGTAGGTGGCTCCAGTAACTGTTGCTCCTATAGCATAAATCAAAGGAGCTGCACCACAAGTAGCCCATCATACAATCATTGGGTCAGATGCAGTTAACTGGTCTTTATTTTTGACTCTCTTGGGCTCAGGAATTTAACCTTAATTATTTACAATTTTGATTTAACCCGCAAGAAAGAAAGGCTTTTTCGCTGGCTAGGTTCAATTCTAATCCTTCTAACCTCCTTTAGGGTAGGTTTGTGGGTATGGCAGAAGGAGATAGGATCTGCCTATGCGATGCCCACCTGGTGGAAACTCTAGCTCACATGGCCCTTAAATGTAAAATGTATGATGATCTCCACCAACAATTTTTAGACCATCTATGTATTCCAACGGGGGGACGCAGGTGGCGCTGTGGGTAAACCCTCAGTGCCTAGGACTTGCCGATCGTATGGTCGGCGGTTCGAATCCCCGTGGCAGGGTGAGCTCCCGTCGTTCGGTCCCAGCTCCTGCCCACCTAGCAGTTCGAAAGCACTCTTAAAGTGCAAGTAGATAAATAGGGACTGCTTTATAGCGGGAAGGTATCAAATCAAATCAAAACTTTATTAGCAAAGCCAACAGGCCACAGCTATACAAGAGTTAAAAGTGAAAATAGGGATAAAAGGAAGAAAAGAACAAGCAAAAGGAGGTCCGTCAGATGAACAAGTCTGTCACTCAGATGGTGGCCCTCAATTTCGCAGCTCTCTCGATGTACCTCGCGACCTTCTCTGTTATCTGACTATCCGTATCAGATAATAGAAAATACAGTGTAATGTCTGGTGAACGGCTGGGGTTGGAGAGAATGAGTGGAGTAATAATCTCATTCCTTAGGTCTTTGTAAAGGGGGCAAGATAGAAGGACGTGGGACACTGTTTCCGTGTTACCATCTCCACATGGGCAAAGTCGTTTTTCAAATGGAGTCTTTTGGTAACGACCTTCGAGTACAGCAGAGGGAAGAACATCCCATCTAGCCAATGTAAACGCACGTCTGTATTTTGGGATGGTTAGTTTAAACAAATATGAAGCTGGAGAGTCAAAATGAGAAGGGGGAAAGTAGGTATACCATGGGCACAGTTTCTTTAAGATAATCAGGTTGTTTTGTCGTTCAATGTCTTTCAGGCGCTGGCCTATTAGACTCTTTGCTTTAATGAGGCCCATTGATAGTAGGGACTGTGAATGCAGACCGCATGTAAGGAGTTTTTGATGCACAGTTTTGAACCACTTGCTTTTGTGAGGGTCTTGCATTACTAGAGGCAGTAGACCAGGTGGATTTAGATTAAGACGAAGCCAATAGTTGAATGTTCTCTGCCAGGTCTGAGTTTCTACAGCGGGAAGGTAAATGGCGTTTCCATGTGCTGCGCTGGTCCAGGCTCGCCAGAGCAGCTTCGTCACGCTGGCCACGTGACCCGGAAGTGTCTCCGGACAGCGCTGGCCCCCTCTTAAGTGAGATGGGCGCACAACCCTAGAGTCGGACACGACTGGCCCGTACGGGCAGGGGTACATTTACCTTTACCTTTATGTATTCCAACACGGAAACCAGAGATGGAGGTTATATGCTTCTTATTACAGGGGAAAGACCAGGAACTCACCAAGACAGTAGCTAAATTCCTCTATTTGATTTTTTTTGTCACCAAAGTACGCTACAGGATCCTGCCCTTGCTGGAGACCCACAGAGATGAAATAGATTGCTCGCCTCTTCTTCCCTTTGGCAAATGACTGTACTGTTGAAATGGCGATGAGATCGCACTGGCTTATTTATTCTGAATGTTTGTAAGTGATGCCAATAAAGGTTTGATGATGAAATTAACTGGTCCTAGAAGAATCCCACACATTGGCTTTCTCTAATACAATGTGGATTTCCCCTTCTTCCTTCTGCACCTCCAAGAACTGGAGGAGGGAATGACAGGAGAGCCCCCAGAACAGCACAGGGAGGGGAAGGAGGGGAGACGGAGACCATTCCATCAGCCAAGCAGAAATGTTTGCGTTAATGGAGTGATCTCCTTGGCACAGTAATTCTCAAAGGGTGTGGTGCGCCACACTGGTGTGGCAGGAGAGGATGGCAAGCATGGTGGGAAGATACAAAGAAACATTGAAACATTTTAGTGTAGTATAGTATATATATATTTATTTGCAGAATATGAAGAGCTTTTTGTTTTCTAATGTATTTCTTATCAATAAAAAAATACAGTGTGGTGTGAACAATTTTTTATTCAGAAAGCCTGGCCCAGAGAAAGAAGTTTGAGAACTCCTACCTTGGCACTACATTGAATTCCTCCCACTAATAACACAAGAAGGGTCTGCTGGGTCAGGAAAATGGCCCATCTACTGCAACTCAGTGGCCAGCCTGATGCCTGGTTCAATGGCCAATCCCAGAAGCAGGATCTGAGCACAAGAGGCCTCTCCCTTCCTGTGGTTCAGAATGCCAGTTGATGGAACCACAGGAGACACTGAAAGCCCTCTCTTCCATGAAATTGCCCATTCTTCTTTTAAAGCCATCACTGTCTTCTGTGGCTGATGAAAGTTCTTGTGATACTCCTTTTCCCCTCAAAGAGTGACAATTCCCAGAGTTCCCAGTGAAAAGGGATTGATGGTTAAACTACACTAGGAATTGTAGTTTTGTGAAGGGAGTAGGTGCCTTATTCTTTGATGAAAGTCATGGCTGTTTAAGGTGCTATCATAGGGCTTTAGATGGATGGACTGATTTTTGCCAGATACTAACTTTTTAGATACTAGCTTGTCATCCACCAGACTGATGCTACATTAATGTGAAATTTGCATTTGTTTCCTTTTATACTGCTTTCCTAAATATGCTTTCACAACATGCAGTAAAATCACCCTCAGGTATCAACATTATGTGGAATCAAGAAATTGCACAATGACTGCAGCTTTCACGTGGAAATGTGAGCTATATCTCTACCATTTGGGTGAGGTAGCACTTTTACAGAGCTGCAGAAGTATTGACAACCACTTCTAATAAGAGTAGGAATTTTTGAAGAATGCTACAATTTCTTCTTGTGCAAGGACTTGGGAGCAGGACATATAGAAGTAATGTTTTCTTTAGTGTATTTCTGTTCAGGCTCCCAAAATATCAGTCTGTGCTTTGCTTCTCCCCAATGCCTGACCACTGGCCATGCTGAAGGGATCTGAGAGTCTATCAACATTTGGAGCCTCCTAGGTTCTTCATCCCTGCACAAAGAGTTAATCTAGTTCAGCATCTGTTTCCAAAAGCTAGATGCTTCTTGGAAGCTCACAAACAGAGCATGACGGTAATAGATAGTTCTCATTTGTTGATTTCCCCAGAATTTAGTCCTTAAAGGTATGTCAACTTAATAAATGCCTACAATGTTTTGTGTATCCTTTTTAAAAAAATGTAATACATGAAATAGCATGGAGAGAGATGGCAAAAAGAGGATTGTAAGAATGATTAGCATTGGGTTCCTCTGGTCCCTAAAACGTTGTTTTGTGTCAAATGTTTTATGCACATTTTATAAAGGAAAACAAATCAGCAAAGCATGCCAGTTTGTAATATACAGCACGATACAAGGTCAGATAGATGTAATCAAAGCCAAGAGAAGGAAGAAAGAGGGGTGGGTTGGAGAAAGACTCTGGCAGAGTCAATTTGGCATGCACATCACACAAACTACTCCAAGTAGGACTCCCCGAGTTTATGCTCTTTATGCCTCCAGTGAAAGGAAGCTTTTTTATAAGCTGCAAGAGAAAAAAAGTCCTCCAGCCAATGAGCAATTGGGGGAGCAGTCCTTTCAGTGTTGCAATGCCAACTACTGTACTTGGCTTCATTGTCCCTCTGCAAACTCCAGGATGCCAGGACAATAGTGAAGTGCAGCATAAATACCTGATAATTTTAAGTACATTCCTAGGACCAAATTAATAGCAATAAGGACCTCTGCCCAAAATGCAGTAACTACAAGACCAAATGGGATGTTTTAGTACACAATGCTAGCACATAGCCAAAGATGCAGTGCGCTTCCAACAGAGGAAACAGTGAGTCTGATATGCCTGAAAAGCAAGATTTTGTTGGATTAAACATAATCTAAGTCCTGGAGAATAAAACCAGCAGGGACTTGTTAAACCTGTTTCTGTTACCTGACTAGGATGATTAAGGATGTGGCTATTGGAGTGGGTCACAAATCACCATGGTGTAGTGGTTAGGGTGTTGGGCTACGACCTGGAAGACCAGGGTTCAAATGCCCACTTCTCTATGAAGCTCAGAGAGTGATCTTGGGCCAGTTCCAAGGTCACTGTGAGGATAACATGGAGTGGAGGAGAACCATGTAACCAACTCAAGCTCTTTGGAGAAAAGGTGGCATATAGATGTAATATTTTTATTTTTTAAAAAATAACCCAGTTTTGTAAGTCTGGTTTAACCAGTTTTGACATATCCAAGTCATCCAAATGAGGCAAACAAAGTAACTTTTAAACATTCTTTTTCAAAAAGTGCAGCACAGTATTTCAAACATGCATATCCCTTGGTTCCCCCAGTTTTCATTAAAACATTTAGCGTGCCTGTCCCTTTCAGAATCATAAATTCTGCTAGCATTACACGCCGAACTGATTTAAAGCAGTTGCTCAATCAAAAGAAAGCAATGACTTTAGATTTTAGTGCTCTGTAATGTTCTGAAGCAAGCCATAATCTTCTTTGATGGACAAACTCTGATTCCCCACCCCCTTTGGATTTGGATCATCAGGTTTTTCTCCTATTATGAAGAACATCATCAACAGCTTTTAAAAAATGTGCTCATTGACTGGTCCAAGCATAATTTATTTGAAATCTCCAGAATTACTTTCCCATTTGTGCATTAGGCTGGGGGTGCAATCCTAAACGCACGAGCGTTGACTGAGCTTCCCATTCAGTGGTGCTTCATCGGCACAAATGCATTTAGAATTGCAGTCTGGGATGCTATGCATAATTCAGCGTAGATGCATTTTCAGAATATATGAAAGGACAAGTATGCAGGCAGGTCCCACTTATTCTATGCTTAAAACTAAAGGTGATAAAAAGCATTTTCACTTTTTTCTCCTGCAATTTAAAAGGGGGTTACAATATTTTTTACTTGTAACTCTCATTTTAATTTTCAGGAGGTTGTTTATTATGTTTTACAGATCTGTTTTCATTTTTTAAAGTCACCCTCAAAATGTAGAAATTTGAGGGAAACAAGTGTACTTGGGGAAAAGGTTTTTGCATTGACAGCTGATCTTCTATTACTTTCTGCCAAGTACTCTAGATGGGAAACTAAGAATGTAGATTCCGTAAACTGAGGGCATACCCTCCAACATTTCTCCAATGAGAATAGGGGCACCCCATTCCATAATGATAATTTTAGTATTTATACCCCACACATCTTACTGGGCTGCCCCTGCCACTCTGGGCAGCTTCCAACACATATATAAACATAATAAAATATTAAACATGAAAAAAAACAACAACTCCCCTACACAGGATTGCCTTCAGATGGCTCGGGGGTTGGATAACTCCATTCCCTCCAACATTTCTCCAATGAAAAAAGGGACATCCTAAGTAAAAGTTGGACATTCCAGAATCAAATCAGAAACAGGTACAGCTTCTCTATATCAGCAACGTCCCTGGAAAACAGGGACACTTGGAGGGTCTGTGAGGGTTGTTTCAAACAACAAAATGCCTATGGAACAGAGTTGGGCAGTGGAAGAAAGAGGCATGATATAGCTTTAAAAATTGCAATTCAGTGGATTGGCAAGAACAGACTAAAGATAGGACCTTAACAGATTTTCTCTGGGACGACCATGTAAAAGGTAAAGGGACTCCTGACCATTAGGTCCAGTTGCAAATGACCCTGGGGTTGCGGCGCTCATCTTGCTTTACTGGCCGAGGGAGCCGACATTTGTCCGCCGACAGTTTTTCTGGGTCATGTGGCCAGCATGACTAAGCCGCTTCTGGTGAAACCAGAGCAGCATACAGAAACGCCATTTACCTTCCCGCTGGAGCGGTACCTATTTATTTACTTGTACTTTGACGTGCTTTCGAACTGCTAGGTTGGCAGGAGCTGGGACTGAGAAACGGGACCTCACTCCGTTGCGGGGATTCGAACCGCCGGCCTTCTGATCGGCAAGCCCTAGGCTCTGTGGTTTAAACCACAGTGCTACCCGTGTCCCTGAGACCTACCAATCTTGAGGGGCTGCACCTTGCCGTGCCTTGCCACAGCTAAGGCAGGCCCCACTGGGCCTCCCCATGGCAGTGGTGAGTCTCACCAGGGCTGCCCATCGGGCCTCCCCATGGCTGCGTCAGGCCCTGTTGAGCTTCCTTGCAGCTGCGTTGGGCCTCACAGCCTACTCCCACTGTGTGATGTCACCCATGCACATTGCATGCATGATGTCATATGTGAACAACCCACCCCAAAAGTTGGGCGGAACCTGGTGTCTATGCTTCCATGGAACTGATTTCTTAAGGTACCTGCTGGTGGAGACACAAGGGGCAGAGTCAAGGGGAAGGCACTGCTAGGAAAGTTCTCCACTCACTCTAAGCAAGAAGGATTGAACATGTACATCCCAGAGTCACTGATACTGCAACCCAAAAGACACTTGATTTCAAGTAAGCACAGAATTATAGCATGAATAAAACTCTCCAGCATCATTTGATAACTGATTCTTCCTTAAGGTATCCTGACTGATTTGCATTCCACCCAGAATATAAGTTTGGCTTATAGTTTTCTGAATAAAAATTTGGTTATGTTACCCAGTTCTTAATTTTTGCTTCGTTATAATTATCTTCCCTTCTTTTTAATTTTTCTTTCATCTCTTTCATGTCTCCAGTAGCCCCTCCGTTCATTTGGGTTAGACAATTTCCTATAGGAAGCATTACGCTTAATAATTTCATCTACCATCAAATTGTTCTTCTGACTCAAGAGTAATATGCTTTTTCAACATATTTCCCATGTAGCATTTTTATTTTAAACAGGGAGAGAGAAAAAGACTAGACAGCTGTGCAATTGACAAGCTGAGTTGGGACTCATCACATTGACATAACATGCATGGTGCTGACAAAGCTCAATGGAACTGATGAAGTCTGACAAAACATACCTCAGCACATTGCAGAGGCTTCTTTTCCCCCACGCACAAACACTTAAATAAAAGAGCGAACGGAAGATAGGCATGCCACACATGTGACGATCCAGGAGGGTGATATAGGAAGAAGATGGTTTATTAACATGCTCCCTTGCAAAGGGATGATCACCATCAGAGCCGCTGTAAAGCAGTAATTAACTTTTTAGGACAGGTGGGTATTGGCACACTGGCAGGTAGAGAGGGGCAAAACTGTCAATTTTGTTTTCTACCAGTCTCTTGGCACACATTGTTCGGAGAACTTCATTGTAAAATCTGGAGAATGTGAATGCCAAAGGATGGGTGTGTTTCAGTTTCCATACTATGTAGGTAGCGCTGCCTGAGCATAGCTGTCAAGTGTCCTGTCAGGGAACTGCCATCGGAGAGTCAGGTGGTGGAAGGGCTCAAGGAGGCTAGGAGACCCTCAGATGCTGAGGAAGGAACCAGCAGGGGGAGAGGGAGAGTTCCTGCAGAAACTCAGGCGGAGGAATGGCTCCAAGATGCTTCCAGTGAGAACAGCGGGGAGGGCTCAGGACCTCCACTGGGGACGCCTACTCCGCACAGGAAACTGTCACGCAGAGAATCCAGACGAAGAGTTTCCATTAAGGAACTCTTATGTTGGCGTAAATTCCGGAAGCGCCCACTGACGGATTCTGCCAGCGATTGAGGTAGCCATGCACCCATGGCTCCGCGGACTGGGAGAGTTTAGAAACTGATTTGCAGAGCCTGGAGGGCTTAAACGCTTACGCACGAGTAGCCCCCTTAATCCCATAACATGTCCCTTATTTGAAGGGACAGTCCTTTATTCCAGCGCCATGTCCTGCTGCTGTCCCTTATTGATGGATGTCCCATAAATGTCCCTTAAATGATGTCACTTAAATTTCAAAGGAAGCAGCTCCTCTCCCTCCCTCCCTGCTGGCCAGGGAGGAGGGAGGCTCCAACTGTGTTGCTTGGCTGTGTTGCTCACCCAATAAGAAATCTAAGAACGACTGGGGGGTGGAGCTTGCATGCCTTGTGTGTGGCTAGTTAATGCAAGCTGAGGGGTTTTTTGAATGCTGGACACCATTTTGTTGCACGTGCTGCTGCAAACTTTGCAGTGCAAAGCCAGGCCGGGGAGCCATCTTAAGTTGAGGCTGCATAGGCCTTGCGGTGCATGTGATTCAGATTCTATTCAGTTGAACCTCTGGTTACAAAGTTGGTTGGACAGTGTTCTCGAAGCTACCAGCATGAGTTTGACCAGACTGCAGGAGGACAGGAAGACTGGAGTGCCTGGAACAGGTGAGGCTGCAGATCCCTTATTTTGGCTGCTGGTCCCTTATTTTCAAGGCTGCTGATCTCTTATTTTCAAATCTGTAAGTTGACAGCTATGTGCCTGAGAACTGAATTGATTTTCTCCCCACTCCCTCCCCACACTTGCAAGAGTTAATAGCAGAGATGGTGAAATCTCAACCCCCGCCTTTTAAAAGCAAAACCACTAGTTTTATCAAAAGCCTTTCAGTTTTCCTTAAATTTCCTTAAAAGTTTTAGATGAGGTGGAGCCTGCCAATTTGCTTTGAATTTCACTTGAGGTTGACCGTGTACCCTAAATTATTTTGACTTCTCCCAAAACTCTTCACATGGCTTCACCCAAAAGCAATCCCCAAGCTCACTTTGAATTTCAATGTAGGTGAAATTTCAGTGACAACTTTTATTTACATGTGATTCTGACCGACAAAGAAGATCTTCAGTTCCCCAAATTGTTTTTGAGGGTGAGTGTGTACAGCAGCATCACAAGACTAGCATGTCTGAACTCTCTGATGGATCACAGCTGCTTAAAGTTCAGTTTCACAGCAGTTTTTCAGCTTCTAGGCAGCTTCCAACTAGGCAACCAGTTTGCATAAAGATGGCTTTAAGTGGATAATCAGTGAGTCTGCAGCACACTACCAAGGACCAGTCTTGCATATGGGAATTTGGCAGCTGGATGCTGCAGCCAACACATAACACAATAAAATAAGCCACCATGTGCCAGAGGACTTGTAATGAATCAGCCATGTTTTGATCAACGTGGCATAAACAGCTTCCATGTTTGAAAGGAAAAATCCCATTGGTGCAGACAACCCTATGGAAAATGTCCAAGCGTCCCTCTTCCTCAGAGAGAAAACCTTCCTTCCCTGAAACCCTCATTCTCTGAGACAGAAGAGGAGTTCCCACTCTGCAAGTGAGGCGCTGTTACCATATCCCCAAAGACCTGTCCACCAGCCTTGCCACCTGTCTCAGCTTCCGCAAGTCAGTTATCTTGGCCTCAAGGCATCACACTTATTCTCTGAGAGCCAGGAACTCCCTGCACCAGCACCCACAACATCTGTCCAGTAGACATGTGATACTCTGTACAATACACTTTGCAGCACCCATGCTACTGCTGGCTTTCAAACTTTGTAGTTATTTTTCTTTCTTCAGTACATTTAACAGGATATTTATGATCAGATGTTGGGAAATTGCTGACTTCCCTGATCTCCTTGCCCAACTCACAAAGAGGCTGAACTTGCCTGTCCCTTTAACTTCTTATAAACTTGATTACCGGGTTCAGAAAAGGGCAACCAAAATGGCCAAAGGCCTGAAGCAACTCACCCTGAGAAAAGGTTACAGCACTTGGTGCCTCTTTAGCTTAGGAAAGAGTAAGGGGAGGACATGGCAAAGGCATGCAAAAATATGCATGGTGTGAAGAAAATGGACAGTGGAAGTTCTTTTCCCCTTCTCCTAAGAACCCAGGCTCATCAAGTGAAGCTTAATGATGAAGGCTGCCAACCTGGATGCCTATCCAACATGATGGCTATGCTAGGCAGGGTGCCTCTGAGTACCAGAGCTGCTGGTAGGGAGAGAGCTGTTGCTCTCAGGCCCTCCTTGCACCATGGGAACAGAAGGGGCATTGACCTGATCTAGTAGGGCTCTTCCATTCTTCCATTTCTTAAATGGATCCAGACAATCAGTACTGCACAAGAGTAACTGGAGCTGACTGGCCACCATTTTCTAAAACACCTTTCCCAGGAAAAGTAAGTAAGAAACTGGAAACAGTTCCCCAGGACAGCAGGATCCAGTAATGATTTCTTAAGGAGGGGCCTAATAGCTGCTTTTTTAAAAGGGCAACTTGTGCTAATGACCAGGATGCCCCAAACCTTCTAAATGTCCTTCACTAGCCAGTAAGTACTCGTGTTGAGATGATAAATCAAGACACAGACTTCTCCAGGCACCTTGTTTGTATCCTCAGCTTAAATAAAATGAGACACATTCATGCAAAGAAAGGGGACCCAGAATGAACCCCTTTCCAAAAGAGGCATCTAAACAAGAACAAATGTGAGTGACTTTATCTTCGTTGTCTCTGCCTCTCCCCAGGACTTGGCTAAGGCCAAGGTCATGGGCCACTTGTGAAAACCACATGCTTGCTCATCCAATCTTTCAGTAGTTTTCAGCGGCTCATTTGACTGCTTAGCTCTCTGCATATTGGCCTGCTCTTTTCAGATCCATAGCATGTTTTCACTCCAGTGCATTTATTTTATTTTCCTTCCCCTTTATGCTGCATTGTAGGTCATGAACTCTACATATAATATTGCACCACTGAAAAAAATGCCTTCCAAGCTCTGTAAGTGCTTCATTATACAACAACCTGCTGGTACGGGTGCAATTATACGTGACAAGGAAAAAATGGTGTATTTGTTTAAATCAAAAATACAAGTGGACAAGGATAGCTAGACCTTTCCTTTACCCTTATTACTTGTTTCAGTTTTGTTGCTGGTGTTTTTATGCCGTCTGTTTAATAGGCAAGGCAGCTGACAACTGAATTAGCACTCTCTTCTTAGTATGCCACTGGCTCATGACAATAGCCTAAGGGATAAGATATAGATAACTGAGAGGTTTTCTCACTGTTGTGATATATTTTTTCATATGGTTAATAAGCCAATTGAAATGACATTCTGTCACAGCGGTACTATTCAGTGAGCTTGCGATTTCCCTTGTGCTGATGCTAACCACTAGGAGGAGATGCATAGTACCACTGCTTTCTCCCCTTCCTTCCAGAATGGGTTTTATTTTTATTTTTTGATGAATATGACAACCTGCAAACTAGACATGTCCTTTGGTGTTGCTATGGATTAACTCTTGTTTATCATGGCTAATGGGAAAGGCTTCCGGCTTTTGCTTTGGCTATATTTTTTATTCTAAAAAGACTAATGACAGTACTCACAAGATGTCCAGCTGTGGCTTTTTCAAACAAAACCTCGCATGTAACAGGCGGCAGAGGGTGTGGAATCCCACAAGAGAAATTCTGCAACCTGCAGTTTAGCTGCGGACCAATTTGGATGACCATTTTGCCTGTGACGGGCTACTTCCTTGGGGTCACATTTTCCCTGTCTATTGTCCCACAGTTAGGAAGGGTTTGCCACATTTTGGATCCAGGTTCTCTGTTTTTCCACCAAGGTACATAAAGTGGTGCCCACAGAATAATGTGCATCTATAGCAGTACATACAAACACATCCCCTCAAAAGGCTATGAAGAAACAAAAAGAGGAAGTTGGCATAGGCAGCCTGGAAAGCATGCTTGGAATCCTAAAGTAAAGCCCATGGCATTCTCCAGAAAGTCACTGCACCCAGGAATCAGGCAAAGGCCTGGTGGCCAGCAGAGGGAGCAGGGGCACCACCTCAGGTCTTAGAACCTGAGAAGGTTAAAGGAGTCCTCTTGAGCAGGCTTTCCATTCATTTATTCCATTCATTGTTCAATGAACTGGAGGTGGTAAACCTGCATATGGGCTGTACCACATCAGACCGCAGGTGGGAGACACACACGACTTCATTTAAAAAAGCTGTCCTTGCCCATACACACATGCACACTTGTCATCTCAAGGAGAGTGTTAGGCTATTACCTTTTGTCCTGGCATCTAGTTGTCAATGTGGAGGGCATCTTTTGTATAATCAAGTATTCAGTCACATGAATTCTCCCTGCAGTCTTAAGTGGTGTAGTCCTGACCCAGATTTATCATCTCAGCTGAGAACTCGGCTCTGGTCAGAATCATTAATCCAGCATGGATTGCCTTCAAAGTACTTGGCTAGTCAAGAAGCATGTTTCCAGTTCAGGAAATATCATCTTCACACTAAATGAGCTTTTTTGGGTTTGTTTCAGTGGTATTAGCACAAAGTTGATTGGCTATGATGCATTGTGACATCATCATGATCAAGATGAGATCATTGATTTACTGGAATCACTCTACCAATAGGGAATCAAATGGGGAGGGGAGTGGCACAGAAGTAGCAAAGGAGAGAAATAATGGCAAGGAACGGGTCCAAAAATGGTTAACAATCTCAATAATTGACCAACAGGATTTGAAAAACAAAATGAATAATCCCCCACAAAGTGCTATTTTTGAGCCAAGATTGAGGTGGGTTCAACAGAGTCTAAAAGTAGTGAAGCCTGGAAACAGATTTACCATATGATGAGTTGTTATTTGTAAAACTTACAGACAGTGTTTTCTAGTGGAATTACTCAAAGCAGTGTACAAACTGAGGCAAGCAAAAAAAACAAAAACAAAAAAACAACCCTGTTCAATAGTCAGAAACAAATGATGCAGAGATTAAGTAGCCATAGTCAGAAATGATTTTAACATCCTAGTCAAAAACGTGTTGGAAAGAACAGAGAAATCTTTACCGCTCTTCAGAAACTGAAGCCAAGTGGTCTTGACAGGCAATGTTTTCCATGTCCTCATGACACAACAGGCAAGGCTTTGCTTCATACACCCAGAGACTGAATTCCATGTAAGTGTGGGATTCACTGCAAGGCCTCCTGAGACATACTTTACCTCTATCACATACTGTTTATCACTAGCAGAAAAGACATGTGCTACAGCTCTCCAAAAACTGTACCAATTCAGAGCGTTGATGTGAGATCACATGATATGCCCACCACATCACATGCTTTCTAACAATGGAAAGCTAGCATGTCGCAGATAAGGCTCATTCTCTTTGACATGCTGGTATTTGATAGGCTGGGATGTCTGTATATGGGGATGTGTTAAACCTGCATGTGTGTTTCTGAAGATCAGCATCTAAATCACAGGGAGGTGTCTAAGTTGATCTCATCTGGATTTCCAAATGTTGGCAGGCACCAAACACCTTTTAGATGGCTCCTTTTCTACAGTGTATGTCTACATAGCGCTATTTCCTAGGATAACATTATCATGAATTAATGTAAAGGCTGCCCAAGTTTAACTCTGCAACATAACCTTAACCTTTTTAGTTAAGAGCAGGAATTAGAATGGCAGAGTTGTCCTTGTTCACCATGTGCAGTCAATTGCCCCTTAGGGAGGAAGATGGAGATAGAGAATTTTATGCACAGGCACATATTGTTCAGCATGTTTACAGTGGTGCCTCACAAGACGAAATTAATTCGTTCCACGAATTTTTTCGTCTAGCGAATTTTTCGTCTTGCGAAGCACGAAATCCCATAGGAATGCATTGAAAATCAATTAATGCGTTCCTATGGTCAAAAAAAGTCCAAACAAAGCCAAATTTGGTACAACAAGAGTTTATTAAGTGCTCTTTAAAGTCACACATACTGTAAAGAGCATTTCAAAATTCAAACCCAGAAATTTTTATAAAAAACAGCAGAGTGGCCCAATGGTCACAGAAAATCATAAAAATGCAGGAAAAAGATCACAAGCTTCCAGATTCTTGCAAACCCCTCCCCAACTGTTCCCCCAGCCACCCAGCACACAGAAATTCAAATCCAGATTTTTTTAAAAAAACAGCAGAGTGGCTCAATGGTCACAGAAAAACATAAAAATGCAGGGGGGGGGGAAAACAAGCTTCCAGATTCTTGCAAACCCCTCCCCAACTGTTCCCCCAGCGACCCAGCACACAGAAATTCAAATCCAGAATTTTTTTTAAAAAACAGCAGAGTGGCCCAATGGTCACAGAAAATCATAAAAATGCAGGGGAAAAAACCACAAGTTTCCAGATTCTTGCAAACCCCTCCCCAACACCAAGTCCTTGAATTCCAAACACTCCAACCCAAAATCCAACCCCCCCAAAAAAGTTTTAAAAGCTTAACTTACCAAATGGCTGCAAAAGAAGTTTTGGAAAAGCTTCAAAAATCACCAGTCTTTAAAAACCTCAAAAAAGGCTACTATGTACACTGCGTTCTATGAGTTGCTCCTCAAAGTCAAGTCGCAACTATGGTGTTAAGAAAAAGGAAACAAACTTGCAAGACGTTTTCGTCTTGCGAAGCAAGCCCATAGGGAAATTCGTCTTGCGAAGAAGCTCAAAAAACGGAAAACCCTTTCGTCTAGCGAGTTTTCCGTCTTGCGAGGCATTCGTCTTGCGGGGCACCACTGTATATACACTCGATACACTGCATGCTTCCAAGCAGCTCGTTTTTATGTAGCAGATTATTAATCAAAGCAGCATCTAAATGCACAGCCAATTGTGTCTGCTTCAGTTGCCCCAGTTCATAGTGAAATGTGTTCCTTTGCTACAAAGTCCTTATCTAACCTTTAAATAGAAATGGGTTTTTTTTTTCCTGGGTGCTAAGTGTAGGGTAGGTGCCAATGAGCAAAAGACATATTAGTAAAGTTCTGGTGAAGCTTCTACTTTCCCCAAATGTTCTGAAATGTTTGTGGGATTTCATCTCTGAAAATGGCTTTATTGCATTTTATTTTTACATAGTGCATATAAAATCAGGGTCTTCTATCATTCTTCTGCAATTATCCCATACATTTGCTTTTTCTTAAATAATGAAGGCTATGTAATCCTCCCACAGTTCCCAAATTTTTCAGTGGAACTTGCACAGGGGGAACTTGCTGGTGCAGAAATACAAGAATGAATGCAATTACCCACCCCTTTACTTTACTGTAAACTAGTTACAATGCCCTCAGTTCGGTGGAGTGCCACATGTATAAAAAACAAGACGGAGAAAACTTCATCACTGATTTTATTGTGCTGCTTTCGCTTTCCTCCTCCACTTATCCCTTGTTCAGAGAAGTTCTTTGTTTGTATATTTTCTTCCCTAGCCCCTCTGCATGTCTCTTTATTTTCATGTGCTTTGAAGTAGTAAATCCTGCAGGTGACCAAACTTTCATCCATAATCTGTAGCATTCAAATTAAAAGGAGTGGGCTATAGATTGTAGGATTTTCTGCACACCCTGTCTAAATCCTACCAGGGTCCCTTATGCATTAGCAAATCCGGGAGCAGAGAGTGAAGCTAAATTGATCCAATCAATGTTGCCACATGCAATCATGTTGTATTCATTGCTGGTCAACAAATAAGCTGAAGCCCAGGTACGGTATATTTTCTCCTCCTTAATTCACTTGCTAGTTAAGGCTGGATAGCTTGCCTGGATGAGATGTCTGGCAATCTCCAGCCAAAGCACAGCTTTGCAGCTTTCATTAATCATGGGAAACACTTTGAATTTTGCTAAAATAATAAGGCTTGGCCGTGCCTTTGCTTTAACAGCACACTTCTGTGTCGCTTTTGCCCAGACTTGTGCTGCAATAAGAGTAAATATGATCGTCTTTCATAGCAAACTCAGCTATAGCTGTAAAGGAGTTAGATAGCATGGAAATCAGTGCATTTTCTTCCTGCAACATTAAACAAAAAGGTTAAGCTCCCACTGACAGGAAAGATGTATTTGCAAGTGATTAGTTATATTTCTATCATCGTGCTTGTCTGTGTTCTCCTTTTGATGTTTAAACAAAGCTCTTGAACACACTGGGTTGTAGTCTCTGATGTTGATTTATAGGTAGGACTGAATTCCAAACACTGAGCTAGTGGGAAGGCCTTTTTTTAAAAAAATCAAAAATCTGAGACTGCGTTCCTGCTGCTTAGTATGTGACTAAGCCGTATAGTTTGGGGCTCTGCCTGTCAAGAGCAGGTGTACAAGAGGGGAGTCCTTCAGGAACAAAGACCTGAACTGTTCACTGAGGGAATGGTTCCGCTGCATGCACGCCAAATGTCAAAGCACACCTTTTCTTTCTTCCTTTTATGTAAAAATCTTTCCTGTATGTAAAAATCATAATGTCTGAGGTGGCAAAAGCACCTAAGTTACAGTCCAAAGTAAATTTGCAGTGATACCCTATGCTTCTCCAGTCAGAAATACGTCTTCATTTCAATGAGATTTACATATAGGATTGTAATTTTAACAGACTGGGACCAGTTCACATGGGACCACCTCCCCACCCCCCCATATGCTCACTGGCACTTTTACAGGCACCACAGGGAACGTAACTAGAGACAGGAGTAAGGCATCGACTAAAGCAGGACTAAGGGAAGAGAACATCGGCTGTGGTGAACTAAGAGAGGCGAGATTGGACCTGAGTAACTGTGGATGGCAAGCATTACCAAAGAGGGAAGAACTTGAAAAGAGAGGAAGAATGCAGCAAACCCGACTGGCCTAAGTGTGTGCTCATTGACAAGAAGGTTCATCAGGCTCTGAATATAAAAGACACACTGGAGCTTGGGAAACACTTTGCACCCAAAAGGAAGTAGGAATCCTCACACTGTACTTTAATCTGATGCATGAAGTGAAACATGCCTCCTTTTTCATGATTATTTATTATTTCCAGATTTGTAATTTGCTCCCCAAAGGGAGCCCAGAGCAGCTGACAGTGGTAAAATTACATAAAAAAACAATTTTAAAATAATACTATAGTACAGTACATTGCACTTGGCAATGCATATGGAGGCTGTATTGCCCATCTGAACAAAACTTTCCTGTATGGCTTTTAGATCTATGTAGGAAAATAACAGGATGGGAAGAGCAGGACTGGGATAACTGACAATATTATCTTATCTGCTGCACAATTCATTTATACCCTAGCTACATGAAAGGAGCAACTCCCAAGCCAATTAATTCGGAGTAATTCTATACTATAATTATCAGTATTCCAGAATGATATATTTAAGTGCTGCACATTTAACACTGGCGGCGGGGTGCGCTCCCGCTGCTCGGTCCCAGCGCCTGCCAACCTAGCAGTTCGAAAGCACCTCCGGGTGCAAGTAGATAAATAGGGACCGCTTACCAGCGGGAAGGTAAACGGCGTTTCCCTGTGCGGCTCTGGCTCGCCAGAGCAGCGATGTCACGCTGGCCACGTGACCCGGAAGTGTCTCCGGACAGCGCTGGCCCCTGGCCTCTTAAGTGAGATGGGCGCACAACCCCAGAGTCTGTCAAGACTGGCCCGTACGAGCAGGGGTACCTTTACCTTTACCTTTACATTTATGTAGCTAGATTCTTTAAAGGAAAGGATATTAATATCCTGAAACTTAGTACACACAATCCTGGGCATTACTCTCAGGCAAGTGTGCAGAAGTATACAGTCTTAGATTTCTTTGTGCGTCTACATGTGCATACATGCAGGTGGTTTGGTTTGCACAATGTGGTAAGCCAAACTATGACATACAAGGACCTCACAAATGTGTGAACTCCTGGAAAGGAGCTTGCAACACTTTGCTTCTCCACAGATGCTTTTACTCTTGTGCTACGCTGAGCTAAATCAAGATTTGACTTAATTTGTCAACCAAACCTGGGCTCATGATTAATTTCTCTCCTAGCTGACCAGGAGCTATACCAAGAATGAACCTGCATACCTGTGTGGTCTCAGTAAGTCATAGCTTGGCTTCATATGTGCAAGTTCCTAGGGGCTGAGGCAGTTTCAGGGGGCCCCAATGTTTTTTGAGGGGGCTGGGACCCCTCAATGTTCAGAGGGTGTTTGGCAATGTCTCCTGGCTCCTCGTGACAGCACACGTCAGGCCGTTGCCTTGGGCCTCCTCAATCAACTTGAGAAGATGGTGCTTCTGCTTGGCTTACCATGTGTAAAATAAATGAAGCCCTTGTTATTTGTAAAATGGGCATAATGGCAACCTCAAATAGTTGATTGGAAGAAAAAAAATATGGAATGCCTTTAAGTGTAAGTTCTTCATAAATAAAATGTCAAAAAAGAAAAAGAGCAAAGCCTGTCATGTTGGAGAAGATAGATTGGGTCCCTTCAGCCATTCTCAAATTTCAACAGTGCCTACTGTAAATGGCTGCCCCATTGCCAATGGACCAATGAGTTTGTGGCTGTTGATGGCTGTGTTTCATTATGTGAGGGGCAATTTCTGCAGGAAAGATGCTGCAAGCTTCTTTCTAGGTTGTACTTTAAATTATTCTGTAACTTCAGTTTCTTCAGAAACTGAGTTATTTAGGGTATTCTTCCTGAAGGGCAAATAGTGTAGGCCAAATGTCTGTAGCTGCAAGAGGGGGAAGAGATAAAATAGTGATTCTGGTTGATGTACTTGTGAAATACCTGCTAAAGCAAGAGAGGTTTCCTACCTTTCTCGGGAGGATACTGTAAAATCACATAGTACTCATAGGAGCAGAAAAATCATTTCACATTGCAACTTTTCATTTGCTGTAGGTAATTCCTAGGCCCATAATAATATGTTCTTATACACCCCATTAACTTGGAAAGGTCAAATGTCGACTAGGTCTCCACTCCCTAAAAGAGGAAAGATTCCTAATAAGTGAAAGCCTCTAGGCTTTAATATTTCAGTCCTCATTTGCTTTGTCTTGATCTAAGCCTAGTGTGTCCCTATGACTGAAGAGAAGGTAGGATGATCACAGCATGGACACTATTGCCGACAGAGCAGATGCCATCTGTTGGCGCTGCGATTCTGCTGCTGTTTCTCCTTAACCTCTACATCCAAATAGAGGGAATATGATCTTCCAAAGATTTCAGTCTAAGGAATTGGAATTCCAAGCATTCCAAGGTGAAACCAGAGCCACACTAACAGGTCACTGTGTGAGCAAACAATTATTGGATTAAACCACTTTAGACATTTTTGCACAACCCACTGCAAACAGAAGAGAATGTCTGAGAAAAGTGCAGGTTAGAATTTACCTAGAACTCCAAATGTCCATGTTCAGAGAGTTGTAATTTAAATATGGGACAACATCTTGCCATTCACCCACTTGCACGTCTGAAGAAGTACAGTCCAGGAACTGCATTAACAAGCATCTATGTAATACATCTATAAGGACACATTCAGACATGAATTTCTTGGCTCTGCATTTAAGTATTACATAGATGCTTGTTAATGCATTTCTATATGGTTGCAGGCTAATCCCTTTTTTGTTTGTTTGTTTGTTTTGTTTTGAGTATTTGCAAATTGATAACAGTTACTTTGCATTCAGCAACTTCATGGTGAGTGCCAGCACCTTTTTTTCCTAAACAACAACAACAAAACCTTTAGAATTTGTGAATTCATATTATGGATATTTACAGCTTATTGGTGGCCTGTCCATCTCAAGACCCATAACTGTCCAAAAGAGGCATATCCTTTGATTTTAGGTGAGGTTGCAGAAATGAATTAACCCAAGTGGAAGTTCTCAAAGGATGTTAATTAGAGTTTGAATATTTGTCAAAGGAAACAAATAATTGTATTTGATTTGCAAATATGTAAAGGAGCTTGCATTTCAGCTCTAGGGTAAATATATCAAAGAACTTAGATATTCTCTAGTGGTAAGATATCTTTAAAAAAACAGATAAATGAAGCTATGCCCATTTACAAACTCTCATAGCTTGTTCTCTTTATTATAATTGTATGTTGGTGGGATTTGGAACTCAGCAAAGTGTCTCCTTGCAACAGAAGTGGTTTCTTGCTTGGCACTTTCCTTTTAAGGAGGGAAAGGGTACCGTTCCATACCATGAATGGTTCCCCTCTCCACCCAGCAATGTATTGATATTCTAGATATTTCAGTTTTTTCTTTCAGGATAAACTGACTAGAGTAGAAACTGCTTGCAATCTGGCCTAATCAGTTTACACACTGTGTTGACTTGTTTGGAACATGAAAAAGTAGCTGGAAGTATTGAATTTGGATGGGAATTCACACTCACACTCACATTGTCTCTCTCTCACACTTGCACCGATATTCCCACCATTTTCCTTTGCATTTTGCCGATTACTATGTTGCTCTCACTGGATTGAGGCTAATGTGATGAAGGACGTGAATTTCCCATTTCTGTGTGGAAAGTATAACCTGGGACTGAAACCACATATATGAAAATGAGTCTCAGCATAGTAAATGAGATCAGCTTTTAGTGTTCATGTGATTGTAGCATGGCAGCACATTGAAAGCCTCTGTGTTACAGCCACTTGACTTGCTTCTCCATTGCCGCTATTCCTTTCTGGAATTATGCTTCCCATATCTATGTAACCGAGATGAGAGAAGTTGCAGCTGTGGTAAGTTTTCTTTTTCAACGATAGAACAACGCATTAAGGTCAGTGGTGAGCAATTCCCTCCATGTGGGGAAAAGGAGGTGGATGAAGAGGTGGCTAGCTCAATTCCCCTGTCACACCACTATTGCTGTCTTTCCCAAATCTTGCTACAGAGAAAGAAAACAACTCACACCTGAAATGCCTCCTATCTAGGGTCACTAAAAGATGAGTAGGATTTTGGGTGCCCTGAGGCCAGCAGGGGACCCAAACTATTAGATATCTCTTTTTTTAATGTAAAGCAATTCAACATTTCTGAAAAAAGTTACAGATAGGTAGCCGTGTTGGTCTGCCATAGTCAAAACAAAAAAATTTCCTTCCAGTAGCACCTTAAAGACCAACTAAGTCAGTTCTTGGTATGAGCTTTTGTGTGCATGCACACTTCTTCAGATACACACTTCTTCTTCAGATGTGTATCTGAAGAAGTGTGCATGCACACGAAAGCCCATACCAAGAACTGACTTAGTTGGTCTTTAAGGTGCTACTGAAAGGATTTTTTTTTTATTTCTGAAAAAAGTTAAGAGCACAAAATGCAGAGGCAGCTCTAATGCTCCAGCACTCAGCAGGCAGCACCATTGCTAAGGACACCCAATCACTAAGGGGTCTCCTCCAGAGCAGGAGAAAAAACAGGAGACATTGAATAGGGTATGTCTGTTAAACCACTTTCCTGGTGCCCATATTATTTCACTCACTAACAGAGTGTGTTTCCTTTACAAAATAAAACATACTTGGGTTTGGCATGTTTTCCTTAGAAGTAACTCCCTTGAAATAATGGAGGTTTCCTTCCTACTGAGGAAAAGGGTGATAGTGCAGTCTGACCCTCTGATCCCCACCCCCCTCACATGCAACCACTACTGGTCTGCTTGTGTTCACGGGGCCAGATGATTACAGTGTGTTAATAAATAACAGCTACAACAAGAAAGCTTTGCTGTGTTCATGGACTAATTCTGCTGAATCATGACTTGCATGTATTCATGTATATGCAGACAGTAATATGTATGTATTACTTAGGTTTTCTAAATTAGAATATATTTGGTTCTCTTTAAACATTTCAATAGCATTGTGATGGCTGTTTTTTCTTTGGTTTATCCCATGATACTGCTATAACATTTAAAAGCTCACAACTATATGGGCAGATAGAGATTCACTTCACATTACAATGCAAACCTACCTAAATTGTTAACATCCCCCAAACAGCATGCAAACCAGAAACAGAGCTCTCCTTTGAAATTTGCACTTCCAAGTCAAAATGTGTATACGTAGTAGGGGAAAAGGTGTACAAAATGTATCTATTACTGAAAACTACTTACAAATGTACAATATATGTATATATTAGGTGAATTAAGAAAACAGAGAAACAGGGAGAAACTGAATGTATTAGATTCACCCATCCATACGGGCAGGGCCAGTCACACAGATTCTTGCCACAAAACCATCAGCTGGGCCAGATCATAGATGAGGAGGATGATAATTTTGTAGTGAAGCTCTGCACTGCACAGTGGAACCTCGTGTTACATGCTGTCCTCCTTGTGAACGCTGCAGGTTCCAAGCTCTGCTAACCCGGAAGTAGATGCCCCTTGTTGTAAACTTTGCCCCGGGATGCGAATGGAAGTCACGTGCCGGCGGCGCGGCAGCAGCGAGAGGAGTCATTAGCAAAAGAGCACCTCGGGTTATGAATGGTTTCGGCTTAATAACAGACCTCCAGAACAAATTAAGTTCATAACCGGAGGTATCACTGTACAAATAATATGTTGCCATAATATTCTAAATGATATCTTAGTCAATACACAGTTAGTGATAATAGATGGCCTGTTCCAGGTACTTTCACTCTCCTGGTACCACAACCTGTATTATTATTATTATTATTATTATTATTATTATTATTATTATTATACACCACTAAGGGTGCAATCCAGGACACAGTTAGACTTCAACAGGAATTTAGCAAGTCTGGTGTATGTAAGGTTGCATCCTAAGTATGCCTGGTCTTCAGGAATAACAGCTGTTTCTTCTTTCACTTATAGTCTGCTGCAGAACAGCAATGGCAAGGAATCAGTGTGATCCTGCAAACCAACTTCCCACTCAATCTTTCTCAGTGCTGTCTCTTTACTATTTATTAAATTAGTTAGGCAGGAACCTGGAAGTGAAGAAATAAAAACTGTTTGGGGGGCGGGGAGTGGGGTCGGGGAGAAGAAAACAGAATAATAATGAGAAACGGGGAAGCCTTAGTGAGCAGCAAGAGTCATTTTATGAAAAGTTTTCCCCTCCAGCAACCATATGGAACCCAAACAAGCCCATTTCTCTGAAAACTTGCTTTCCTTGCCATTCTACCCTGCAATACATCTGTAATGCCATCATAAAACAGCTGAGGATGAAGAGCTTATTCTGATAGACTGCTCAACACCCTAAAAGTCTGGATATTAATATATCTGCAAATCTCACACTTGAAGCATTTTAATGCAAACTTGCCATTTTTGCTGGGAATTGAAATGGTTCGCCTAAATAATTTATATATGCATCTCTTTCTTTTTCTCTGTATGTACATTGTATAAAATGTATGTGTGGTGGGAGGGATTCATAATAGCAGCGAGTCCGGAGATGTTTTTTTACCAGGAGATAATCACATCCCATGGGCATTTTAATACTCAGCTGGAGCTCCCCTTCCACTACTCGTTTTTCTGCCCCAGAGGTGTGATCTTTTTCATGATAATAATTTTATGGTACCTTAGTGGTTAGTAATTTGAATTAAATACTTTTATTTGCAGCCTCTCCAACTTTTTATACAACGTCTTATTTCTCTTCTTTTTTCATGAATTTTTTTTTGGGGGGGTGGGAGAGGCTGTGTTTTCACCGGGTGGGTAATGCACAAGGCTGTTGTGGCTGTATTGATTAGGCTGAGAGAGCAGCATTACAAACGAGTGCTCCTCTCCTGAGAAATATGCATCAAAGATCCATACCTTCATTGACATTTTATAGGATGTCTAGACTTGCTAATCCCCTATGAAAAATGCAGGCTTTGTAGTAGTAGAGAGGAAGGGTTGGGGAGCAGGACATGCAGTGGAAATGGCTCTTGCTCTCATGGATGGGCTTTCTCACATGCCAGCTTTTCCATAATTTAATCAGGCCCATCTTACAACTGTACACCTAAAGCTTGGATAACCCTCTGTACATTCCAGAATGCAAAGATGTAATTAGCTGCAAGCCAGTCAAAGGTTTGGAAAGCTTAGATATGATGCAGTCCATCTGTCTTGCCCACCCATGCACAACTATTTTGCCTTTAATTTCCCTTTGCAGGTGACTTCAGAGTAGGTAATCAAATCCACCTGATTTCTCTATGCCCCATTGAACCAGTTGAGACACTCAGAGATGGAGTGGAGCTGGCTTTTCAAAGAAAAGCCTGACTTCCATTTATTGTTTTATTTTTAAAACTTGAAAAAAATGCCTATGAGACAATGCCAAGATGATGTCATAATATTTATTTACTTATTTAACAATGGTTTCCAGTGCCATTCTAGACTTAGGTCTGAGCTAGCAAAATGATCATAAAACTGAATGCAGTATTCTTGCTGTCATTCCTAACTTATAGGTGTTGGTCCATTAATTACTTCAAATTTGGACATGTCTGCCATGCATTTGTTTTTGAAAGCAAATGTTGTCTATGTGCAAGGAGCAGTATACATGAATGCACACATTCATGCACACATGAATTCTTCTGGGATATTCTTCCCCCACTAAAATGCTAGTGAATTTTCACAAGGATTGGTTTAAACACACACACACACACACACTAGCAAATTGCAGCCAAATGTGGAGAACATAATTTAAGATTGGAAAAATAAGAAACTGAGAGAACCAAAATTAGCAGTTGTCCCCATTCTTACCTGGAACTCAACTCACCTTTTGGATGATGGGGAGAGGCAGGACTAGAAAATATAGCTCTTTCACAGAATAGCTCACTAGATCTGCTGAAAACAGAGGCTAAAAACAGAAGCTGTAACTTTTTTCATATAAATAGATGAAATTTGCAGGAAAGTTGTTCATGGGACCCAATAAAAGTCTTGTATCTGCAACTGTGCAATTGTTAAAATTCTGGTCTGCTTCTGAATCACTTTGTGCTCTCTGCTTTGAACTGTGCTCTGGATTCTGAGTCACTCTATAAAATGAAGAACTTAATAACGTCTACCTTTCACCCCTTTGCCAAAGTGGACAAAATTGCCCTCAAGGTGAATTAAGTCTGCCAGAATGTAGGCAATATTTTCAGGGTTTTCTTGCACGGCCCCTTTAAAGCTAACAACAACAACAACTACTAAGAGGTCTCACTTTCTCATTTTCTCCCAGAATTGGATACAATTTACAGGCATGGCCTGAGGGGATGAAGCCTGCCAAATTTCTCCTACAAGGGCCAGTGTTACTATATTGGTGCGGATATAATAGGGGGTGGTGGAAAATGGAACCCACGTAGATTAGGGTAGCAAAAATGTGTACCCTCCGAAATGTGGTGGGGGAAAAGCATAGATCCATGTGAAAAACATGTTAACTGTTGATTGCTGCTCCTTGGCCAAATAAGTGAAACCAATGTAATATTTTATGGAAAACAAAACAAACAGTTTAAAATATTTATTTCCAACATCCCTCCCTGTGATGGGGTGCCCTGGATAAAACCATTCACTGTGCTCAAAAGCTTCACCTGTCCATCAGAATAAAAGGTCCACACAGCTCTCTCCCCCCCCCCCCTTTAGCTCTGGATGTTCTCATTGTCAGCTTATCTTTTTTAAGTGGTCTTTTAAAAATGCAACATTTTTTGAGCACCCAGGTCCACAGAGTAACTCAGGATTTTAGGGAGTCTGTGATCTACATCAGGGTACAGTGGTACCTTGGTTCTCAAACTTAATCCCTTCCAGAAGACTGTTCTAAAACCAAAGTGTTCCAAAACCAAGGTGCGCTTTCCATAGAAAGTAATGCAAATGGATCAATCCATTCCAGACTATTAAAAACAACCCCTAAAACAGCAATTTAACATGAATTTTACTATCTTACAAGGCCATTGATCCATTAAATGAAAGCAATAAACAATGTACTGTAAAATAAATAAAATAGTACTGTAGATGATAAAAATTAAAATTAAAACTTTTTCTTACCTGTACTGATGATAGTCATTGTTTGGATGGGGGGCTTTTATCCATTTCTGCAGTCACACAATCAATCAATCAATCACTCAATCAGTAGCTGAACTGGGATCTGCACAGCCACAAAAACAAATTAACTGAAAAAGCTTCCAAACAAAATATGCAAAATAAATAGCAAAAACAAAAGCACCAAAAATATAAGCTCCAAATATCACCTTAGAACATTGCAATCGGAAACAGAAGGCTTGAATTACAATGGGGGGGACGCAAATTAGCAGCGCAACAGGAAACACAGGGGGACTCAAAATGGAGCCAGTTTGGCTTCCCAAAAAAAGTTTGAAAACTGGAACACCTGCTTTGGGTTTTGCAGCATTTGGGTTCCAAGTTGTTTGTGAACTAAGCTGTTTGCAAACCGAGGTACCACTGTATTTGTTAACTGTGTAATCCAACGCACCCATATGGCCCCTGTATGCCTCATCATTTGGGAAGTATGCTGAACAGATGCAGATTCTGAGTAAAAATGCTAATATAACTCACAGGTAGTACTTGAGGCAAGCTATTCAGTAGGCGATAGTGAAAGCATATCAGATAGTGGCACTACCCAATGCTCTTCCAGTTTTTATTTCTCATCCTCTCTTTCCCCCTTGATGGTTCTCGGCTTGATGTTCGCATTTCAGGATTCACCTCTTAAGGGTGATACTTCAGACACTGAGATAATACTCACCCATTCCGTGTGGAAATCTAACTACAGCGTCTGGTCGCTTTGGTTCTGTGTTGCTGGACTCTGATCTGCCAGGACAAAAAGAGTCATGAATGTTCCTTGAGCAGTAGCAACGGTTGCTATTATTATTATTTATTAAATTTGTAAACCACCTTTCACCCGAAGATCACACCATAAATGTGTGGTTAGTGGGCTAGTAATGATTATGGAAATCCTTTGTCTCCCCGAACCACTAAAATAGATTAAAAATGTGCCCTTCTGCAGCTTCCCTAAATTTAAATAGGCTATGTACTGAAGCTTCAGGTAGAATTTGCAGAGTATGTGTGCTCATATGCAGAACCTTGTTATATTTCAGTTGCAGCTGGTTGGAGAGGAATGTCTGATGTTCTCCTGGAAAGGTCACTGTGCTTCCTGTAGTTCTCACCCTTGTGTTGTGGAAACTTTTCTCATGACAAATAGTTATCCTATTTGTAAGATAATGCTCTTATATTTAGGGGACAATTGATTTTTTTTTTAAGTAATGAATAGTTTTAACATATTGGTGGGGCATGAGGAACATTTGCAGCAGTCCCGCTAAGAGGCACGATTCCCCTTGTTTACCTGTGTGGGGCGTGTTGTCTTAGCTTCTTCAGCTGTAGGACTGGAGTTGAGGTTCCGCATCTGGTGTTGTCAGGTGAGGCTAGGGAGGGATGATAGGTTGGAAGAGTCTTTCAGTTTTTCTCTTTCTTTTTTCTTTTCAATCTGAAATTCAGTTTGTCACATTTCTCATGAAAGCTGTGTAATGCACATTTCTCCTAAGCAACATTTTTTAAAATATGCAATTTTGCCTAATATGCAATTATGAAAGGAACATTCCCTATGTAGTGCATTTTTGTTTGTTACCTTCATGAAGATAAGCTGAGATTTCTGCATTGCAGGGGGTTGGACTAGATGACCCCGGGGTCCCTTCCAACTCTAAGATTCTACGATCCTTATGCACATATTCCACTAACTCAGACATTGTTGTGCACATATTCTGGTTGGCTAGTGACGTCCCATAATTTAGAGAAGTGTCAAATTCGAAGGAAAGCTGCATTTCAGTTGTCTTGGGAAGTGCAAATTAGTTTGGTTCCTTTCTCCCCATGCGCCAGATGAGGTACCTGTAAGAATCTGGGGTGGGGGGAAAGCAAAAAGCACCTCTCCTGTTTGTTGTTCTCCTTGGCTATTCCTGCAAAGTGCTCCTTTGTGTGTGTGTGTGTGTGTGCGCGCGCGCGCAAAGGGCCTGACTACCAAATTTCCCTCTTCTATTCTGTAGGCTTCCCAGGTACAAATCTACCCTGCTTTTTATACTGAAGAGAATAAAAGATTTTTATGTGTGCATGTCTGTGAGGGCAGTGGCTATTGGGGAATATTTCAGAATTATTCATCCACATGTGTAGCTGCTGCTGCTGCTTTTTGTTTGCATTTTTAAACTTCTGTGGTTTGCTGAAAAATATATCCAGCATTTCTTTGTTTTTTCTTTCAGTCTCATATATACACTAAATTATTAAATTTGTAATACTATCCAATGTATTATGAATATCTATGAAACAAAAGCAGGGAAGGCATGAGGGAAAGGCATATGAAAGTTCATGTGCAAATTAGTGTTACTAACTTAATTACTTACTTAAATGCTACACATTAAGTGTGCAGTGGAATAACGGCAAATGTTAGCTGTCATATAAAGCCAGTTAGGATGCATAGCTAAACTAGCTTCATGATTTGCACCCAAGGAAGGAGGTGGAAGAACAATATATAGTACACGACTGTTGGCTAAATTATTAAAACCCAAGGCTCAGAGGGAAGAGAACTTATATATGTTTTTTAAAAGTCTCAGCTGATAACGGGACATAGTGGATCATTCTGACAGTGAGAATAGTGTAAGGGTACAAAATGGGAAATATATTACAAGGTGTAACATATGCTTCATTTTTGCTTGGGTGCTTAAACTGTGTAGCAACTGTATTCTCCTCTGTTGACATTATATATGGAAATACAGTTGCCCAAGGCAATTAGAATGAGGGATTGCTGCTTATCTAGCGATCTGCAACTTTATGATTACATCTTAATAGATTACTTGTTAAGTGAATTAAACCAGTGTTAGCTAGATAGAGAGCAGAAGATTCTGGATGGCAGCTGGTGTGTGTGTGTGTGTGTGTGTGTGTGAGAGAGAGAGAGAGAGAGAGAGAGAGAGAGAGAGAGAGAGAGAGAGAGAAATATAATTTAAAAGGGGAGATGCAACTATGTGAACCAAAAAATGGGAAGGAAGAACTGGAAAGCTAAAGGTTTTGGGGAGCAATATACCGTATTTTTCGCTCTATAGGACACACTTTTTCCCCTCCAAAAATTAAGGGTGCGAATGCAGGCTCCTTGGCTTCAGCGATAGCAACGCGAAGCCTCCGAAGCGCAGAGGGAGCGCTCCCTCCCTCAGTGCGCACTGACCCCTCTCACTCTCCAGGCTTCAGGGATAGCCGCCTGAAGCCTTCGGAGCGCAGCGCGAGTTCCCGCTGTGTTCTGGAGGCTTCAGGTTCCTTGCTCTCCCGGCTACAGCAAAAGGAACCCGAAGCCTGAGGAGCACAGCGGGAACTTGCACTGCTCTCGGAAGGCTTCAGGGATAGCTGCGTGCAGCCCCTCCCGCTGGAGAGATTGCACGCGGCTAAAGAAGAAGCCAAGACAGCGAGCGGGATCCCTAGCAGCTCTGGGAGAAGCGTACAGGCTGCGGCAGCCTGTACACTGCTCTTTGGGGCTGGGGGGGGATAAGATTTTTTTTTCTTGATCTCCCCCTCTAAACGCTAGGTGCGCCCTATGGTTAATAGCTACAGTATACCGTATTTTTTTTTTTTAATGGAAAAATACGGTATACTGTAGCTGCTGGTTATTACAACCCTTCACCACTGTCTCTGCTATTAAGTTTAATAACTATGGTAATTGCTATTAGCCCCACAACCAACACAGTCTGATTGTAAAGTTAAATAACAGTTACTTATTCTCTGTCCCAACGTTGTATAAATTCTAAGAATACCAGCTACCCCATGCACTTCTCGCGGCAGGAGTATCTGCCTCACTTCACAGAGGAATTGTAAGTAAAAAAGGAAGTTGAGGGGTTATATTTACTGGTAATGTGAGAAGCGGAACTGAAAATGGAAAGAACACAGAAACTGTTCATAAAATTAATGAGGCAATCTAGTTTTTCCTTAATTATATTAATTAGCACTCATGTCCCTCTTTACTGGTACAGTACTTTGCACTTTGGCTGATTAAGCAACACAGCCCACCTGTGAAGCATAAATGGAACACATGATGTGGAAGAGGCAGATAGTTTAGGATTTCTAAAATAAAGCCGGGGAGGACATGAAGAAACTCAAGCTGCCTCAGTTCTTAGGAAGGCAACAAACTACTTCGGGAGATTATAATAAAGTATCAGAGTTATTTTGGAGCTTCTTGTATGAATTCACTGTATGGGCCTGATATCAAGAGTCCTAGAGCTGTTTAAAAAGAATCATGACATGAGATCTTGTGCTGATGATGGAATTATGTGAATCTTAGGCTGCTGGTGGAAAAACCAGCAGCCAAAAGGAGAGTGAAGACTCTCTGAGGCTTGTAGGACAGCATTGTGCAAATGACTCAACCCCTTATTTGAGTCACTTGCAGCACAATAAGTTGGCATAAAGGAGACAGTCACAGAATTAGGAGGAAGAAAGCTCAGGGTGAAGAACTACAGTTGAGGCAGGAGCCGATTTACTAAAAGGGGGGAACAGCTAGAAGGCAGAAACATGCCTAGTAGAAGATGCTAAATAAGGGGTAAGCAACCTAAGGTCTGTGGGCCGGATGCGGCCCAATCGCCTTCTGAATCCGGCCCGTGGCAGTCCGGAAATCATGCTTTTGCATGAGTAGAATGTGCCCATTTATTTAAAAGGTATCTCTGGGTTATTTGTGGGGCATAGGGATTCATTAATTTCTCCCCCAAAAATATAGTCCAGCCCACCACATGCTCTGAGGGACAGTGGACTGGCCCACGGCTGAAAAAGGTTGCTGATCCCTGTGCTGAATGGTAAATGGTTTCTACCAAGTAAAGGCCCTAGGGGTGGGGCCTGGCACCCTTCTCAGCCACTGCTACTGGGAAGCAGCTCCTAAAATGCTCCAACATTTCTCTGATGAAAATAGGGACATCCTATTCCATAATGATAAGTTTCCTTTTTATACCCCACACATTTTCGGGTTACCCCAGTATATAACACACACACACACAAACATAATAAAACATTAAACATTTAAAAAACTTCCCTATACAGGATTGCATTCAGACGACTTGGGGGTCAGATAACTCCATACCCTCCAACATTTCTCCAATGAAAATAGGGATGTCCTAAGGAAAAGAGGGACATTCCAGGATCAAAACTGGCTTCTCTAAATCAGGTACGTCCCTGGAAAATAGGGACACTTGGAGGGTCTGCACTCTCCATCCCAGCTCACAAACCAGTTCTTGGCCTTGTGACAAAAAGCACATATTTGCACACTGGTGAGCAGATGAAGCATATTTCCAAATACTTTTTTTGTCATGGCAATACTTTGCATTTTAAGGTGTGCAGTTCACCGATCTTGGCTGCGAAAGCAAGAAAAGGACCCTTATATGATATGTGCTGCAGCTCTGGGAAGAGCAGAACTCTAAACCAATTTCCTCCACCCTGTTGCTCCCTACATTTTGATGACCAAGACTGATGGGCAGCGTGAATGAGTAGTGGGAGAGGTAGTTATTGACCTCTTCAAGCCGCTACCCTGTGCCATACCCCCCCCCCCATTTCCAAACAAGTCATAGGCCTTCTCATCATGTGCCTGGACCGAAATGAGCCACACTTTTTTTTGTGTTTGCGGCGACAACACTGCAAACCGGCCACTTCCTCCCTCCCTCCCTCCTCTCTCCCTCCCTGCTGCAGTTGTCATCCCAGCTGGCATGTTGGAGTCGAGTGGCACATTTATAAAAGGCGCTAATGTTTCTGAAAACCGGGCCTGTGCCCACAGCAGCGGAACAATGAGTTTTGATGGTGCTCGGTGTCTCATTATCATTCTGCTGGTGTCCTTGTATGTTCCCTCTTCTCTCCAAAGGTCAGCCCGAGGTCTGTGCTACGTCGTAATGGACAAGCAGAGCTCACTATCCGCTCCTGCCACTGCATAGGCACTTAGTCCCAGTACATCAAGGCGCTCCCCCCAGCCCAGCCCACCCCTCTGCCTTGCAAATGACTCTGAGGAACTAGGCTGGTAGCTGATTTAGGTGGGGAGGGGGAGGAAAAGCACTCCGTTTTTTTGAACTGGGCTCCCAGAGAGCACTCAGGGCTGCCACGCAGTGCACGACGCCTACCTGCTCAACTGCAGGGAAACAAGCTTCTGAAGGCTTTAATGGGATTTTGCCCGAGGCTGTTTTATTAAGATGTCGGCTTTTTCTGCTGCCTCTGCAGCTGACACCATTCACTGTCAGCTGCCCCCCCCTCTCCCAACAATGCACCAAATTACTCGCTTCATTTAGTGCTCATGGCTTTGCACAGGCAAATCAGGGGAAAGAGCTCCACTTGACCAGATGAGTCTCGAGGAGGGGAGCTATGCTGCTGCCTGACTGGGGGGGCGGGGAGGGAGGTTAAGGGGAAGAAAGGGGAAGATCAATACCACTGGGGCTTACTTCCACTCTATTAGAAAGAATCATATTTTGCATTAACACAGCCAATTTGGACGGCACATTTCCATTCCTGATTTGCATCTAGGCTTTCAAAGCCCTTTTGCAAATTACCTCTGTCTGCATAACTCGGTGACAGGTTAGTGGGGAGACAGAAGCTGTTTTTGGATTAAACAAACAAACCAGTTACGAGTTTTAATGAATGTTAGCTGGTAATAAAGCGCCTCCGCCCCGCAGATGATCAGATGCGGTGTGTGCGTCTTTCAGTGGCAAGAGCAAAATGAGAGATGGCACAGCAATAGAAGGCGGCCCACATGATGCCTCTTTCTTTCTTGTAGGGCCTGACTGTTACTGGCAGAGCGAGGGGCTCCTTCCTAGCTAGTGCAAGGCAGGCAGAGAGGAAATCTTGTCTGGCAGGGCACTTCACAAGTGCTGGGGGGAAATTACTTGTGATTTCTCTTGTAAGTTCTCCAGGTTCCCCCCCTCCCCGAGCTTAAGGCAATCTGAGATCAAGAAAATAATGGATGAGAGGAGGGTGCAACAGCTTTCATATCGAGCTTTTCATATATTTCCATACTACACCATTCACTGTGTCAAGCATGGGAATATAGAATAACATCTATATGAGGAGAGACTTGCAAGACTAGGGCTTCTACACCGTTGGGGCAGGGGGAGGGCCTGAAAGAAGAATATTTAGCACCTCCCAGGCACTCTCTGTGTGTGAGAGAGAGAGAGGTTGAGGAGAATCTTTTCCCTCAAAGGACAAGAGCTAAGAGGATGCTCGGTAAAATGGAAGTGCAGGACTTAGCACACTGTGCCAGTTCCATTTTCCCATACCAATTGATGGAAGGCAAAATCATATTCACATCTGCATGCTTCACACCATGT
>NC_138530.1:113977311-114177311 GCF_964234715.1 Podarcis melisellensis | reverse complement strand
CCTCCACACCTGCCCGCCTCCTGTCCCCCCAAAACAGTACTTCTGTCTTGTCAGGATTCAACCTCAATCTGTTAGCCGCCATCCATCCTCCAACCGCTTCCAGACACTCACACAGGACCTTCACCGCCTTCACTGGTTCTGATTTAAAAGAGAGGTAGAGCTGGGTATCATCTGCATACTGATGAACACGCAGCCCAGGTGCAAGATCCCTGGTCACCCTACTTAGCCATGCTATGTGGAAGAACAATAGTTTGTCTTGAAGCTCATCTCCCCACACTGTGTTACTTAAATGTTCTTCCCAGTCTTGCCCCCCACCTTTGTTAGAACTGAACTGATCTACTTGTATGCTCCACTCATGACATAATGATTCATTGGGAATCATTTCCCAGCAGACTAGAATCCCAGTTTTGGACAGGTTACCGCTCCCACACATTAAGAAATGATGAATGTCTGCATGTGTGGCAAGGGAACAAGATCTGGAACACCAGGTTTGCAACATTTCAGCCCTTTGGGAGAGCTGATTGTGGGTATTTTGAAATCTCACCTTGGCTATGAACTTACTAGAAAGATAGCCCTACCAGAGGTGCCCAAACTTTTTTCGAGAGGGCCAGATTTGATGAAGTGAATATGCATGAGGGCCGACCAAAGTTGTTGAGTTCTTTTTAGGATTGAGGTTTTTGAGGCTTTTTTTTTTACAAGTTTACCCCAATGTTGTTGAGCTTGATTAGGCCCCCAAAATGGACTTTAGACATGCCTGCTAGACAAACCACTATCCCTTATCTTCAGTAGCAGCAGTACTAATTGGTAGTAATAGTTCAGCATTGCCCTGTGGGTAAAATCCTGATTTCATTGGATCTACCGTTTTGTCCTTAGTCATTTTTTAAAAATGTGTATTTTATCTGGTTAAACTATAGCAAGTGTCATGATGAATGTAAGCTGGGTTGTATATATAACTCCTTTAAATGTGTTGTGGTACCGGGACACTTTTGTCTTAAATAGCATGTCTCTTTGAGAATTTTAAAATTCCTTTCTCTTCCTTTCTTCCTTTCTTTCTTTCTTTCTTTCTTTCTTTCTTTCTTTCTTTCTTTCTTTCTTTCTTTCTTTTCTCTCTCTCTTTTAAAAGCTATGGAAAAGAAAAGGTTAAGGAAGTTGCAAAGCTTTGCTGCCCTCGACCAGCACACACACACACACACACACACACACACACACACACACACAAACAGCTTCAGCCTCAGAGGCCAAATAGAATGTTGGAACTCATCAGAGAGCTGGCTGGAACAGAGAGTGTTAATTCTTCCATATCTAAGCCTCTTTGTAGAAATTCCCTTTGTCTCTTGCCCCAAGTCATTAAACACTAATCCCATCACTCTTCCTAATCCTCTGCACTGGAGCCAGAGTTCAGTTTCCGAAACTGTCTTTGTTGCCTCCCTAATAGACAGCTTGCTCTGAATTTCAGTTGCTTCAGTCACATTAGAGCTTCCCTTTGCAACTCTTTAATGAAGTGCCATTAATGAATCTTTTCCTCCTTCATGCAGTGTCCATGGGCATCAATTGGTTTAGTGTTAAGAAGGGTTAGGTGGCTAGTCATCTTAGTAGCCTTTTTGCAACCAAAAAAAAATAATATATGACTGTCAAAGGCAAAACCTAGGAAACAGGCCCATTGAAGGTCATCACTACTGAAGGACTCATTTAATTACTGGGGATTTACAAAAAGAAAATCTGTCCTTTGTGACTGACAAAAGACAACAAACTAAGAAGCAACAGTGCAGGGTTCTCGTCCCCCCAACAAATCCTAAGAGAGGAAACATGGCTCAGTAAACCCAACCGACCATGTTCTAAACTCTGTCCAACTTGTCGTGTAAGTGGTACCTTTCTTTCTAAATATTAGTAGGCACTCCACTTGTTAAAATGCTTTTTGGAGCTGCCAAGTGAGGTAGACAAATGAATGAGTTTAATAAATTCTTCACTGGTAAGAAGTCAACCCACATTCATGGCGGTGATAAAAGAGGCTGTTTGCACTTGTTGCCTATCAATGTGCGGGAAGTTTATTCTCTTTCAGTCGGAGCAAATTAGGTTTTGCTTACAATTAATTGCCTGCTAGCATTATTAATATGGGGACGCGGGTGGTGCTGTGGGTTAAACCACAGAGCCTAGGGCTTGACGATCAGAAGGTTGGCGGTTCGAATCCCTGCGACGGGGTGAGCTCCCGTTGCTCGGTCACTGCTCCTACCAACCTAGCAGTTCGAAAGCACGTCAAAGTGCAACTAGATAAATAGGTACCACTCCAGCAGGAAGGTAAATGGTGTTTCCGTGTGCTGCTCTGATTGGCCAGAATTGGCTTAGTCATGCTGGTCACATGACCAGGAAGCTGTATGCCGGCTCCCTCGGCCAGTAAAGCGAGATGAGCGCCGCAACCCCAGAGTCGGTCACAACTGGACCAGTGGTCAGGGGTCCCTTTACCTTTACCTTTAATATTAATATGAAGTACTCCATTGCTGTACGTCCGGAATTTCTCAGATACATCCAGGAGTCATCTGTTGGAAATGGTGTCTGGGTGGCATTTCTGAAAATCGAGGGAAATCGAGCATATGGTAGTGTTGATGTCTCTCCCCCCCCCCCCCTTCAAAACAGCTCAACCATTTTTTTGTCCACAACCCTAGTAAGGACTATACCACTTCAGGTACAGGCTCACATGTCAGGATGCTTCTCTATACAAAACAAATAAAAAAACAATTTCCTCATAGAAAGCTTGATGCCAGGGAAGAGAGGGAAAACTCAGGACTGCAATACATCAAAGATAATATTATATGTTGCCCATCTGACTGGATTGCCCTCTGGGCGGCTTCCAACAAAGCGTGTTCTCCTTCATGGAGAGCACGTGTTGCGGTGGGGGCCGCCAGGACACTCCAAAGTTGGGGGCAGGATAACTGATCGTTGGCCACTGATTCGATTGGGGCTTCCCTTGTTGTTAGGAAGAAATTAATGTTGCCATTTATTGATTGACAGCCAGAAATGCTAAAACTCCTTGCACGAGGCTAGGGCTTCCTCTTTTTGCCCGTGCATCGGATTGCCCGTCCCCCCCTCCTTAGAATAGGGTTGTTCGCTTTGACCTTGCTATGCCTGTCATGGGGTCGTCTGCTTTGGAGCGGGGGCCTGGTAGGAATTTTGTCCATCTGGCTGATTGGCTGGGGCCATTTGGTTTTTGCCTACTGCGTAGCAAATCGTCACAACTTGTAAGGTTGCGGTTAGGCATTGGTTTATGGTTTGGTTGGTTGAGGGGCATGGATTGGCTGTGCCTGCCCCTCTAATGCTGCTGCTGCAAGGGATTCCGTTAAAGGAATTGGGGGCTAACTATTGCTTGTCCACTCTGTCAATGGGGCTCGGGCCATAGCAATGAGCTCCTGGTTGCATTTGGGGTGAGAGCAGGTTCCCTGCTCCGCGTAACCCCCAAGTGTATTCCCCCATTCTGACTTTCGCATCGTGCGGAATGTCAGTCTGTCCCCCATGGTGGGGGCAGATAGTCGCAACCAATGCCTGGTTGCATTTGGGGTGAGGGCAGGTTCCCTGCTCCGCGTAACCCCCATTCTGACTTTCGCATCGTGCGGAATGTCAGTCTGTCCCCCATGGTGGGGGCAGATAGTCGCAACCAATGCCTAAGCAACCACTCACAAGTTTGTATTTTAATAAAGTTGTGGCCAAAATTATGCCAAAAACCTTAAACAAAAATTCTGTGTGATGTGTGAGTTATTGGGGTGGCCCTGGGGACCTCGACACGCAAATTATATAATCACAGTCAAACATCTCATATTAAAAACTTCCCTATGCAAGAGCTGCCTTCAGATGCCTTCGAAAAGTCAGTGGCACACTGAACGTCGCATCTAGTTTGGCGCATGGGTGTAGCCAAGGGGGGCAGGGGGCCTCTATTCCCCCCATATCAATACAAATCAATACAAGTATGAGGCTCTGCTCCCCAACAAAAGCCTGGCCCCCCCTAACAAAAATCCCGGCTGCGCCCATGGTCTTGCCCCAAGCAACGTCTCACAGGGGAAGACAAAAAAATGATGAATCATTCAATTTCCTAACAGATCAGTTGATGAAAGAATTCATATGCTGTCCAGTACAATAAAAAACCTCACAGTGGACTTCATTTTTTTAAAAAAATGTTCTTTATTGATTAAAAAAAAATTGCATGTCTATACAAACGTATACTATCTCTTAACTAATAACAAAAAAATTATAAAATAAAAAATTTATAAATAAAGAAGTAAAAAAAGAAGTAAGAAAGAAACAAAGAAATAAAAAGACAAGATTATTTACATAATAAATACTTACATATAAAAGTACTTGTCAGCACAACGGACTTAAGATCATAAAAATGGTCTGTAAAAATAAAAAATACATTAACAGTCAAATAAAATGACAATGGCAGAAACATAACAAACACAATGGTAAAAGGATAAAAGCTGGGCAAATGGGGAGGGACGCGGGTGGCACCGTGGTCTAAACCACTGTGTCAGGGGACTGCCATCAGAACAGGGAAGGGAGGTAGGGGGATACAGAGAGCCTCCAGCGCTGCTGAGGATCAGCCCCTCATTGAGCGGTGAGGAATGCCACACCTCCAGTGGAGCAGAGGGGGAAGGGGGCAGCTGAGCGAGGGGAGGGCTTGAAGATGCTACTGAGAGCCCAAGCGCCTCATCCAGCCTGGCTGGCCAGGAGACAGACACGCCATTTCTGTCGCCCAGCTTGCGCATGGGGGTGAAACGTAAGGAGGGGAGGAGGAGATTTGGGGTGTCTAAGTTTGGAGAAACCAGAAGGGGCCACTCCCGGAATGTGCAAGCAACTAGGATGGACATGAACTTTGTGTTTCTGCAGTGTATATAATTTGCATCAATAAAACCTGTAAAAGACAGGTCGGAGTCCTGCCTAGTTACTCGGGAGCAACCACCACCAGCACCTGACACACTGGGCCTTGGGCTTGCCAATCAGAAGGTCGGCGGTTTGAATCCCCGCGACGGGGTGAGCTCCCGTTGCTCGGTCCCTGCTCCTGCCCACCTAGCAGTTCGAAAGCACCTCAAAGTGCAAGTAGATAAATAGGTAAGGTAAGCTAAACGGCGGGAAGGTAAACGGTGTTTCCGTGCACTGCTCTGGTTTCACCAGAAGCAACTTAGTCGTGCTGGCAACATGACCCAAAAAAACTGTCTGCGGACAAACACCGGCTCCCTCAGCCAGTAAAGCAAGATGAGCGGCACAACCCCAGAGTCGTTCACAACTGGACTTTACTGTCAGGGGTCCCTTTACCTTTACAAAGGTAACAAAATGGCATCAGATGGGCCAATACATGTGGCCACTGAAGCTTTGCCCCAAAAAGTGTCTATGTTTGCACCAGTTTGCATAAAATTTGCATGGGGCAATTGCATGGGCAGTAACTCAGAATTAATTACCATAATTTAAATAGAAATGAATGCATCCTACCAGAGATGGGAAGACACCTGTTGACCTGGATACATACTTAGTTTTCTGCCCAGGTCCTGCTGACTGTTGATGGAGAACTTCAGGGCTCCTGTTTTGCGTGTCAAGGTCCCCAAGCCACCCGCCAAATAACTCACAACGCACACTTAATTTTTGTTTAAGGTTTTTGGCATAATTTTGGCCACAAGTTTATTTAAATACAAAACCGTGAGTGGTTGTTTAGGCATTGGTTAAGACTATCTGTCCCCCCGCCTGGGGGCAGAACTGACTTCCGGGCACCACCGAAAGACAGTGGGGGCGAAAGCAAGTCGGGGAAGAATTGGAGCTGAGACACAGATCCTCAACTCTCACCCGCCTGCTCCCCGAAGGCTTGCCGGCCCTAGTCCCATTCCAGGGATTGGATGAAAAGATGGCAAGCCCCAGGATTCCTTTAACGGAATTCCCTTTCCGCAGCAACCATGGAGGGGCAGGCCCAGCCTATCCTAACCCCTCCTCCACCAATTTATAACCAATGCCTAACCGCAACCTTACAAGTTGTGACGATTTGCTACCAAGCCCCTGCCCCAACAGCAGACGACCCCATGACAGGCATAGCAAGGTCAATGCAACAACCCCTTACTCAAGGGCAGGTGGGCGGGTGATCCGTTGCACACAGCAAAGAGAAAGCTCCAGGCTGCGTGCAGAGTATTTAAACATTTTACCCCTCCCACCAAAATTGCAACATAACTTTTACCCCAGCAACCCAGTGAACCAATCACTGCCCCAGGCCATCTTTAGAGACCCTGCCTGGTAACAGAGGGGTGGCTCAGCAGACCCCACCGCAACACGTGATCTCCATGAAGGAGAACACGCTTTCCCGCTCAGCGGTTCCATATCTCTCTGTTTCTGTTTGTTAAAACATTCATATGCTGCCTTTTTAAATGAAAAAAGGCAGCTTCCAAAGAAAAAAAAAGCATAAAAACAATATTAACATGGCATAAAATCACCAAACCTGATATCTGTAAAACACAGCAGGGAAGAATACTTAGCATAACAATAAAATCTTGAAAACAACAAAAATTCATCTGTATGATTTCACTTCTTCTCTTTAGTTTCCACCCGCCCGCCCCCAAAAAAGTTATTACACGTGGCAAATGATTTTTCATTAAGCATTACATTCTGGTTTTCCTTCCTCTTATTTTATCCAGACTATCACTTGCCTGAATGAAAACCTTTCCATCTTCCCAAGAAAACAAAAGGCATCTCCACTTGCAAACTGAATAAATCAGAACAAAGTGACTCATCTCCAAATGAAAGCCAAGGCATTCATTTGTAAACGGAAAAAGATTCCTGCAATTTGGCACAGGGGGCTCCTTTGCAAATTCCAGTGCATGTCTACCACTGGCAGAAGAAGTTACGCGCAAACTGAATAAATCAGAACAAAGTGACTCATCTCCAAATGAAAGCCAAGGCATTCATTTGTAAACGGAAAAAGATTCCTGCAATTTGGCACAGGGGGCTCCTTTGCAAATTCCAGTGCATGTCTACCACTGGCAGAAGAAGTTACGCTTGTGCATTGTTTAAAAAATGTCTCTCTGCTTCTACTTCTTTTGCCACTGGCTTGCCATATCCCTTCCTTTAGGGAACTCAGAAGATTTCAGTAAGGATAAAAATGGTTCACTTAACTTTGAAAACAACACCAAACCTACCACCCCCTTCTCACAACACTGCCCTTTCCATCTGCCTTCCCTCTCCAAAGTGACATGGCTGCAACTAGGAAGGTGCTAATTTTCACCTTGGCCCAACTCTGCTTCCTTTAAGGCACTGGGCAAAAACCTCTTTTTTATTGGCTCAGGATTTTCAAGTACTCTAGCGCACCCTTTAAGTATTTTCTTCTCTCACCGTTCCCTCCTCATTACCCTCATATTTTATTTGTATTTTTATGTGACTGTTTTTGTGCTGTTTTTTTAAAATGAAACCAGAAATCAGCACAGACAAGGCTTAGTATAAATATGTATTAAAAATAAATGAATGAATGAATGAATGAATGAATGAATGAATGAATGCATGAATAAGGATACATTGAAATGCAAGCTGTATACTCAGATACACAACAACACGGTCAAATATTATTGTGAGACACTTGTGTTGCAGGAACATGACTGCAACTGCCATCCATAAATGTTGTTGTTGTTGTTGTTTATTAAATTAGTATACCGCTCTTATTCCCGTAGATCTCTAGAAGTGTGCATCTGCTTTGGTTGTTAAAGGTGCAAAGAGTTGTTAGAGGACCCCTGTTCCTCATGCAGAGCTACAATTCTCAAAGCGGTTTAACAATTACTAATCCCCCTTCCTAGGAAACTCTGGGAACTGTAAGGGGAATTTTGTTGTTTAGTCGTCTTAGTCGTGTTCGACTCTCCGGGACCCCATGAACCAGAGCATGTCTTGGAAACCCTCACTTTCTTCTCAAAGCTTCTCCTTTTTTATGTCCGTGGAGTTTTCTTGGCAAAATACTGGAGTGGATTGCCAGTTCCTTCTCCAAGTGGATCACATTTAGTCTAAACTCTCTGCTATGACCTCTCCATCTTGGGTGGCCCTTCACGACAGAGCTCATAGCTTCTCTGAGTTCTTCAAGCCCCTTTGCCACGACAAGGCAGTGATCCATGAAGGGGGTAAGGGGAATAAGGTAAAGGTAAAGGGACCCCTGACCATTAGGTCCAGTCGTGGCCGACTCTGGGGTTGCGGCACTCATCTCGCTTTAGTGGCCGAGGGAGCCGGCGCACAGCTTCCGGGTCATGTGGCCAGCATGACTAAGCCGCTTCTCGTGAACCAGAGCTGTGCACAGAAACGCCGTTTACCTTCCCGCTGGAGTGATACCTATTTATCTACTTGCACTTTGACGTGCTTTCGAACTGCTAGGTTGGCAGGAGCAGCGACCGAGCAACGGGAGCTCACCCCATTGTGGGGATTCGAACTGCCAACCTTCTGATCGGCAAGTCCTAGGCTCTGTGGTTTAACCCACAGCACCACCCGTGTCCCAAGGGGAATAGGGGTCTACTAACAACTCTCAGCGCCCACAACAAACTACAGTTCCCAGGATTCTTTGGGAGATGCCATGATTGTTTAAAGTAGTATGATACAGCTTTAAATGCATAGTGCAGATGGGGCCTAAGTATTCCATTTTTAATGCCTGGGTTCACCAAGAGGTTTACAAAAGATTAGTGCTGATTGACAATTCAGGAATGAAAGTGGGACTGACACTCCCATATGACTCTATGTTTTTAGAGAAATCGTTCATAGGTCTCGAAACTTGTGTGAAAGGTGATTCATAAATTCTGCTGCTACTGATGATGACGATCATCATCATCACCTTCATCTCCCCCCATATGAAGACATTCCCTGCATGAATCGAGCTTCAATGAGTCTGAAAGGGGTGGAATTTTTTTGAGGGAGTGAATCCTTCCACAACATGCATTCTGAGATGGCAAAGTCCCATGAGAGCATTTCAACCATGGCTCAATAATTCTTATATTGAAAAAAATTAAGAACTATCATCTGGCATCCCAGCTGCTGAGATGTCTAATATCCAAGGTGGTTCCTGCATATTAGCATGACAGTTGAATAATGCCATTAAACAGATATCAGATTACTTGTTAGAGTATTAGAATTCAGGCTTTTGGTTACATTCAGAACCATATTAGAGATTCGTCCACACATGTAATTAATAAGCTTTGAGCTTATATAATGGCTAGGCTACAGGATTATGGTCTTGGTTTTCCCTGTCTCTGCTTCTGTTTGCATGTTCTTGAATAGCCAGCTGTTTAATAAAATACCAAAATTGGGTTTTGGGAATTATCCTATTGTTCTTTAATCCCCCACATTTTTGTGAACAACCAGAGAGGAAGCATGGTGTAAGTTTACTGAATCTCTGCCAGAAGGGATTTAATTGCTAATGTAAGTCTACTTGCTTTCTCTAAAGTCCTGAAGAACCTCAGCACTAGCCCACCAAAGAGTGCTATGGCGTAATGTGGACTTCAAATAATTCTTCAGTGAATTTTACATCAATTTTGAGCAGGCAAAAATAAAATAAAAAGTCTACTATATGTTATTGCAAACAAACTGAAATGAGTAAATGACCCTATTCCAGATATGATGTTTCTAAGACATAGTTTCAAAGCAATTTGTAGCACTGTGTTAATGGCAAGCCTACACATGGTTGGGTGTTTGTTGTTATATCCAACTTCCATTGCAATTCCTAGAAACTCATATAATAAGTCATGCATTTCTGCTCACTAGAAGTCAGTGGGATGTTAAGTGTGCTCATATCTGAACCAAACATGTATCCAGGTGTCTGCTTATGAATAGCCACTCACTGGAAATCCCCCCCCCCCCCCATTTTGCAATGGCAATTGATTATTTCATTGTTTTGGAAAGGTCAAAATAGCTCACCTCTGTTTGTGCAATTGTAGATGCAATTGTCATCTATGAAAATTATCAATATGAAACCTAGACAGGCACCAACTGTTGGATACTCTCTGCACGCTTTAAAAACATACTGTATTTTTTGCACCATAACACTCACTTTTTTCCTCCTAAAAAGTAAGGGGAAATGTCTGTGTGTGTTATGGAGGGAATGCCTACGGGTGGCATGCCTACGAATTTTCCTCCTCTAAAAACTACGTGTGTGTTATGGTTGAGTGCGTGTTATAGAGCGAAAAATACGGTAATCTATTTGCTCAGGCATTCCTAGGCTGTTAATGCCAGTTTTTAACTGCCTGGTGTGAATATTTTACTGATAATGCTTTTATGGAGTTGTACTGATACCGTTTAAGATTCATAGTTATGTTGCTGTTTTGCTTGTAAGCTGCCCTGGTACTCTCTGGAGTAAAAGGTGGCATACAGATGGTTTTATAAAATAAGATTACTCCATGGGGAATTTGATTGGGATCTTAAACCAACAGGTTAATTTCTCTGTCTCCCTCCTTCTACCTCCCTCTCCACATTTGCACACATAACACCAAGTAAAAGAAGATCACAGAGTCCTCTACAGCATGTTCATATGGTCTGCTTTGGCATACTGTGTCATGCAAACCACACACACACACACACAATCTCTTCCCACCCCATTTTTTTTAGTCACAATCTTCCAAGTCCAGCATTTGTAAACATGTTTTTGTGTAGCTTTCAAGTAAAATCACAACATTTCAATTTACCTAGAAATTTTCCCCCACTTTGGAGATGAATTTGAAGGCTTGCCATTGATTTTGTCACAGAAAAGCAGCTCCGTTACAGATCTCACTGAAGATCTGTAAAGGCAGCATGAGAATAGCAAACTGCGTTTGACTCAAATCTCTGTGATGAATTAGAAGACAGGCATTTGCACCTGTGAGAGGGGAGATCTGGTAGGAGCTATCAGTCTTCCTTGTGACAGATTCTCTGAGGAGGGTTCAACAATAGCATTCGTTTCTTAAAATGCTAATGCAGATAAGTCTGTTTTGGAAAAACACAACAGAACTTTTGGAAATGAGTCAGTCTTCCACAAATGTTTCCTGTAAAAGGAAAGGAACCCCTTTACATTGTTCCCCCGTGAAGAATGAGCCTCTTAAAGTACCCCCCCCAAAAAAAATGGAAGGAGGAGGAAAGAGGGCAATTGTACACACATGCCAGAGATAATTGAAGATTTACTAGATATATCATTTAGCTTCTGGATGTTTAAATATGCAGATAAAAGCATGAAGGTTGCCCATCTGGATGATTTACGTTCTAGGAGCAGGATATTTTACAAGCTAAAGCAGGGGTCAGCAAACTTTTTCAGCAGGGGGCCAGTCCACTGTCCCTCAGACCTTGTAGGGGGCTGGACTATATTTTTTGGGGGGGATGAACAAATTCCAATGAACCACAAATAACCCAGAGATGCATTTTAAATAAAAGCACACATTCTATTCGTGTAAAAACACCAGGCAGGCCTCACAAATAACCCAGAGATGCATTTTAAAGGACACAGTCTACTCATGTAAAAGCACGCTGATTCCCAGACTGTCCATGGGCCAGATTGAGAAGGCTATTGGGCCAGATCTGGCGCCTGGGCCTTAGTTTGCCTACCCATGAGCTAAAATTTTCCTTGTGTACACATTAACAACATACACACACAAGCTCCCAACTCCCCATAATATTTAGGGCATTCTTAGCCAAAGTTTCCCTTCGGATCAGGGCCGTCTTAAGCATATCTGGCACTGTGGTGCAAAGATCCCTCCAGTGCCCCCCCCCCAGCAACTCCAAAACAAGGGAGGGGGAGGGAGAAACTGTCCTCTGCCTCCCCCACCTCCCAGATCCCCTGCGTGGTGGCGGCAACCAAGCAGGAAAACGTGCTGGTGGACATGTTCTCCGGCGTCACGGCGCCCGAGAAGGCAGCCCAGGAAGGCTGTGCGCTGCCTTTCGCCAGGAAGCAGGAGAAGGACAACGACCAGGAGCAGGGCCATCTTTAGTAGATGCAGAGGCTTGGGAGGGAAGCTGCGCTCAGCTTCCATTCTAAGCCTCTGCGGGGTATTGCTCTCCTCCTGCGGTGGCTAATAATAATAATAATAATAATAATAATAATAATAATAATAATAATTTATTTGTACCCCGACCATCTGGCTAGGTTTCCCCAGCTACTCTGGGCGGCTTCCATAGAAACCAAAAATACACTAAAATATCACAGATTAAAAACTTCCCTGAACAGGGCTGCCTTAAGATGTCTTCTGAATGTCAGATAGTTGTTTATTTCCTTGACATCTGATGGGAGGGCGTTCCACAGGGCGGGCGCCACTACTGAGAAGGCCCTCTGCCTGGTTCCCTGTAGCTTTGCTTCTCGCAATGAGGGAGCCGCCAGAAGGCCCTCAGCGCTGGACCTCAGCGTCCAGGCAGAACAATGGGGTAGAGACACTCCTTCAGGTATACTGGGCCTTGGGAACAAAGATGCATGCCTGCCAGCCATATAGTTTGTGGGGCACAGCTGGTGGGCATGCAGAGAAAGGGGAGGCTGCTGGCAAAGCTGGGCATCTCCCCCACTCACTAGGGCGCCCCTGAAAGGCCAGCACCCTGGCACAACGAACCACTAACACCAATGGGAAAGACGGCTCTGCTTCTGATGTTGTGTCGTATGCAGCATGTTGCCCAACATCTGGACACCACTCGGCACCCCAGAGATGCTTCAGCAGGGAAATGCCTCTGGTATGCACATAGCAGTTCTTTCAGCACCAAAAGAATGTCACTCATGAGGAATATACTGCACAGTTTTGAGGAAGAAAATTCCCCCTTGAAAGAACTGTAAATCGTTTGCCACAAAATTCATGTAAGGCTTTATAAAGGTAAAGGTCAAGGTACCCCTGCCCGTACGGGCCAGTCTTGACAGACTCTGGGGTTGTGCGCCCATCTCACTTAAGAGGCCAGGGGCCAGCGCTGTCCGGAGACACTTCCGGGTCACGTGGCCAGCGTGACAAAGCTGCATCTGGCGAGCCAGAGCTGCACACGGAAACGCCGTTTTACCTTCCCGCTGGTAAGCGGTCCCTATTTATCTACTTGCACCCGGAGGTGCTTTCAAACTGCTAGGTTGGCAGGCGCTGGGACCGAGCAGCGGGAGCGCACCCCGCCGCAGGGATTCGAACCGCCGACCTTTCGATCGGCAAGTCCTAGGCGCTGAGGCTTTAACCCACAGCGCCACCTTATGAGAGGGAGAAGTTCTGAATGGTTGCATGGCAGCAGCAATGACCTATCGGATGTAGCCTAACCTGTCAAAGCCCAATCTAGACAAGGCAGAGGTACTGTTGGTCGGTGGGCAGAGCTCATCTGGGATTGGCAGTAGAGCCCATGGGAGTGGGATCAGGTTCACAGCTTGGAAGTGCTCTTGGATGGATCTAGCCTTGTTCTTGGGCGCTCAGGGCTGCTGCAGGCCCAACTTTGGCGTTGAACTGTATGAACTGTATGAACTGTACCTCCTAACTTGGAAAGGGCAGATCTAGCTGTACTCAGGGCCGTCTTACCCATAGGTACTAGGGGTGCGGGGCACCTGGGCGCCGGGCTCTCAGGGGCACCAGACCAAGAGTCCGGGGCCAAGATTTGGAGTCCAGGGATTGGGAAGAGCCAACAGCCGCTGCCGAGTGAAGCAGAGCCCGTCGCAGTGCCACAGCTCTTCTGCTTCGGGCGAGCGAGGCCCTGAGGCAGCCAGCCAGCTCCGCCCTCTTGGCGCCTGGGATTGGCGGGCCATCAAGAGGCTCGCCCAGCGCACGCTGCTCACATGAGGCGCCTGGCTTTGCTCAGTTGCCGCTACCACCACCGCCTCGGGCTCAACTGTTGTTGCACTAGGCTCTCCTTGCCCACCCCCACCTCCCCAGGCGCCCAGCAGTATTTGGGACTGCCTCAGAAACTGCTGAAATATGCAGCAGCCAGATTGATTTCTGGAGTATACTTTTTGAGACACTTTACACTGGTCTACCAATGTGTTTCCAGGCCCATTTCAAGGCCTGTTGCCTACCTATAAAACTCTAGACAATTTATGACCACCTCCTCCCATAGGAACGACAGTGGAATTTGCTGCCAAGGAGTGTGGTGGAGTCTCCTTCTTTGGAGGTCTTTAAGCAGAGGCTTGACAACCATATGTCAGGAGTGCTCTGATGGTGTTTCCTGCTTGGCAGGGGGTTGGACTCGATGGCCCTTGTGGTCTCTTCCAACTCTAGGATTCTATGAACTTGCCTGGAGTTTGAAATCATATCACGAGGCCCCTGTTATGTATGTCCCACCCACCAAAAGAGATATTTCTGTGGAAGCACCCCAGTTGTGGCATCCATTTCCAAAGCAGGAGGGAGTGTTTAAGTGTTTAGGTTGGCCACAAAGACATTTTTATTCCTCATGACTTTCAACATTTGTTTGTCTTTCAAAGTGGTATCATTATATTTGCATAAATAAATACATATTTCAGAGTTCTTCACAATTTTATTTCAGTGTTCTTGAAGAGCAAAATATGAGAACTTTGTCAACAGAGATTTTAGGAATCAAAACAACTGTGAACAGACTTTTTGCAAAAATTGAGTATATCTGTCAGGGAACTGCCATCGGAGCCAGAGGTGGAGGCAAGACTCCCAAGCGATGCCAGAGAAGGGCCCAGCAGGGAGAGAGGCAGCTCATCGGCTGGGGAAGGAAATCAGCGTAACACCAGGGATAAAGGGGGGCAGATGGGGGAATCGGCGAGGGGGCTCCAGGACTCCTCGCCGGAAACCAGCGGGGAGAGCACGGGTCCTCCGCTGCTCACACCCTCCCTGCGCAGAAGACTTCCGCGCAGGGAGAGTAGGCGGAGACTTGGCGTCAAAGAACTTCTTTGCTGGAAGAGGTTCAAGAAACGCCCACTGACAGATTCTGCTAGCGACTGAAACAGCCATGAAGTGAAGGGCTGTCCAGACAGAAAAGGTTTAACCAGGCAACCTAGCCAGGAGTGGCGGCAACTTACGCACGAGCAACCCCTATAACCATTACAATATCCTTAATACATTATTATCTTGGCACGGATTAAGTCTGCCAGTGATGGAGGTGGATGTTCTTAAGGAGATGAAAATTATATGGCAGTCGCATTGTTGTCCTTCATGTGCACTATAGGGACGTATCTTCGGCCCCCCGTTATATTTTCTGGTCAAACTGGTTTGGTAGGTTTTCAAAAGAATACATTAGAGGGATGTATGTTTCTGGGAGGTGGGGGGGAAACTACTATCATTCATCTCCAGCTCAATTTTTAATTTTTTTAAAAGTTAAATTAAATTAAGGTGAAGCTTCATCACTTTATCTTACTTAGTGCTTCATTACTTACTTAATTAAATGCAGATTATTATAAATCCTAGCCAGTTTTCTTGAAATGATAGCATAGAATATTCAGGTATTGTCTTTTTCTCTTTTTTCCCCATTGAATTTTAAAGGTGTGGCTTATATTCGGGTGCAGCTTATATTCGGGCCAATACAATACTCCATGCTGTCATTTCAGCATGTGAAGCTGAAAGGGCCCCGCAAACAGTCAAGTCAGCCAATGCCAAAGCAACAATAATAACAGAAATGCTACCATATTCCTGATTTGGGAATATGCAATCCCTTTAATTTCTGATAAAACAACCAGGCTGAATCTCCTCTTTCTTTTGTCCTTTTTAAAAACTTTAAAAAAATAAAAATACGGTAAGTTATAGGGCAGCATACTGTACTGCTAAGCATAATATAAATTAGCCTATGAAAACATTAAGAAAATGTGTTTCATGGGCCCAGAACACGCCTGCACGGATTTGCTCTGGCTGGATTAGGCAAAATAACTATATATTACGAAAACCAAGGCTGTGTGACACACAGAAGCAGCGCAAAAAGTTGAAAGGATTTGTTTTTAACTCACAGTTTTGTACACTTCCCTGGAATCTTTTCATGATGTTAAGTAATATTTTAAATAAAATAAATAAATATAAGTGCTGCATACCCTTGCCGTCTAGTTCCTTCTATACTGTGCAATATATGAGTAGTTATGGTTCTGGCTGAGGGACGTGGGTGGCGCTGTGGTGTAAACCACTGAGCCTCTTGGGCTTGCCAATTGAAAGGTCAGCGGTCCGAATCCACACAACAGTGTGAGCTCCCGTTGCTCAGTCCCTGCTCCTGCCAACCTAGCAGTTCGAAAGCACGTCAAACTGCTAGTAGATAAATAGGTACCGCTCCAGTGGTAAGGTAAACGGCGTTTCCGTGCGCTGCTCTGGTTTCACAAGACCACATGACCCAGAAAAACTGTGGCAAACATCAGCTCCCTCGGCCAGTAAAGCAAGAGGAGCACCGCAACCCCAGAGTCGTTCGCGACTGGACTTAATGGTCAGGGGTCCTTTACCTTTATGGTTCTGGCTAGGCTGTTTGGAGGATCTGAAACCATGCAAATATTTCCTCCAAAAAACAAACAAACAAAAAAGTAGCATGCAAAAAATGTAAACTTTCAGCAATCCTTAGAAAGGAAAATACTTGACAGCAATCCTATGAAAATCAATGAATGAAGTCCATCTGGCAGACACGTACCACTGGCAGGCTGAAGTTACTGTTTTCAAGCCCCCACCCCCTTGGTGGAAATTTACATTGCCAGCTGATCTGTGTTTATATGGTATGTACTCTTGGTGTGTACTTGTGACTTGATCATTGTCAAAATAAGAAAACGAAGGACAGAAAATGAATTTGAAATATCCATTTGAACTTTTTCAGAAGCGTTAAATAATTAAATAATTAATAGAATCACAAGCATCATGTTGTCCATTCTGCAACCTTTTCCCTATATCCTTGAAAGTCAGGGAGGATAAATTACCACACCCTCCTTTATAAATTTCCTAGAAATCAGATGGGTGACTTTCCTAAAAAAAAACAATTACCCTGAATTACTTACACTGGTGGTGAAAGTCACAGAGAAAAATCCTAAAATTATGCAATTATAATAATAAATCAATTCAGTGTGTCATTTCTGCTTTTCTCCGTTAATAAATTAACCATGTAACATTGTTCAAAATTATGTCAGTTACGCATATAATAATCTTTTAAATTAATGAAGTGATGAAGCAGTTTGATGACACCCAAGATTTACAGGGCTGCTTTTAGCTAATGTTAAAAGCCTTTCATTTAATAAATTGTCCCCTTGAGAAATTACCAAAAATGAATATTTTCTATGCTAAATGTTTCAAGGTTTACACTTTTTCAATATATTAACAAATGACAAGGAAGAAGCATTTTTCAAAATATATCTTCTTTTACATATATTTAATTGAAATTAATTAGTATATTACTTTAGAAGGAAATGATGGGTGAGAAAGGTGCGGTGTCATTTATGAGAGTTTCTTATGGCAATAAAACACAATTTAAACAATGGAATTAATCATGTCCTTTAAAACATTTTATGATGGATTAGAAATAATTCCAAGAGTTTTGATTAAATAAGAGGGCTGTGTACGTGTGTGTAGTACACCAAAAAAAACCCAACTCCTAACTGATCTCCTGTAATTAAGATTTCGTTTATTGACTTACTGCAGAATATGTTCATGCTGAATATTTACAAAGCTTAAAGCAAAATTCCTAGTGAGACTGATTTGCCATTTTGCTTTAAATACTGTTCAATAAAGCTTGTGACTGCTTCATTTTGCCTTATTTTCTGGATTTATAACAGAGTTCTGTTCTAGCTTCCTGTTATCTTCCTGGAGTAGTTCAACATGCCCCAAACAAACAGACATATCTGATCTCAATTACTATGTCCTCCCCATATATCAGTTCACACTAAAATTTCTCCATGCCGTCATAGGCATGATTACATGCATGATTATGTCTTATACAACCAGTAGAACAGAGACATGGGGCAGAGAAGCACTTTAATAATTGATATTCTTCCAGCCCTACTCATCAAAATAGTAAAATAGACTTAATCTGATAAATTAAATAAATGTATTGAGTAATACTTGAAAATACAAACCAACCACCTGACAAGGCATTTTAAGCCAGTCTTGCTGGTCACCAGTTACTGATTCACCCACAGGGAGCAATGACACCTTCCAGCACAGTAACTTGACATACCTGCCATTCAAGGTAGGTGGGCCAGATGGCTTAGTTGTGCATCTTCTTGTGAGTACATGTTCTTTGTTTCGTGCTCTCATTTGGTTAGTAGCTGTTTATTAGTCACTATACCCTGTATCAAAGTTTGCCTTGCTAGGGAAATTGCACTGCAGATTTGGGGTCCAGTGTTGTTGCATTTTTTATTGTGAGGAAAACCAATCGTCGCATTCAGCAGCACTCACTTCTCACCTGTTTCAACATGGCCATGTAAATGACGAAGAGTCGTTGTGGAAAAGTACAATAAGTATTCGCATCATGGTTGTTCATCTTGGTGACAAAATCCTGCAGCGTTTAATTCATAGACAATTTTTGTTCCTTCAATGAGCCATATTTGTTAAAAGGGTACCCAAGCTTGCCGCTTGTTCACTGAGCAGACACAATTAGGGAATGAAAGATGAAAATAAATGGACCGTGTATTGAATCCTCTTTTGATGTTCCCCTATCTTAGCCTGGTGCAGATAGATGGCACGTGCTTCAAGATAAATAATGGTCTGATGCCCACCACTAAGATATTATTTTTCTTCTCACTATTGTTTCTGTGCAACCCATGGTGAGATGGGAAGCTTGTTGGTTCTTACATTGGATTTTTAAAAATGTATTTTATTATTGCCTTTGCTAGCCTTCTTGAACTGCATGTGAAAAGGTAGAGTATAAGGATATAATGTGAACAGTTTAGCCTCAGCTTCCCTGGACATATGCATGAGCATAGTCCAAAAGTTAAGACAACTGCTGTTACCCATTTCATTGTGTCTCCTTCGCTTTGCTCCATTACTCTGGTACCAAACACACAACCTTATTTTAAGCCAGAGACTCTGAACATAGAAAACTGTCTACATGAAAGTACAGCCACAAACCACTTGGATTCAGCATACCTACAACAAGGTGGGTAGACAGCATCTTCAAATGTAGACACATCACCTTGCCAACAAAGGTCCATATAGTAAAAGCTATGGTTTTCCCAGTAGTGATGTATGGAAGTGAGAGCTGGACCATAAAGAAGGCTGATCGCTGAAGAATTGGTGCTTTTGAATTATGGTGTTGGAGAAGACTCTTGAGAGTCCCATGGACTGCAAGAAGATCAAACCTCTCCATTCTGAAGGAAATCAGCCCTGTGTGCTCACTAGAAGGACAGATCCTGAAGCTGAGATTCCAATACTTTGGCCACCTCATGAGAAGAGAAGACTCCCTGGAAAAGACCCTGATGTTGGGAAAGATGAAGGACCCAAGGAGAAGGGGACGACAGAGGATGAGATGGTTGGATAGTGTTCTTGAAGCTACCAGCATGAGTTTGACCAAACTGCAGGAGGCAGTGCCTGGTGTGCTCTGGTCCATGGGGTCATGAAGACTCGGACACGACTAAACAACAACAACACAACAAGGTGGGAAGTCAGCTCTCCATTTTGCTCTCCTGTCAATTAGTAAAGAGAGACGCCTTCTCCTAAGTCCCACACACACACCCAGCTGAATCAGTGCTCAGCCTCTCCCACTTCTGCCTCCATCTTACCTTATAGAAAAACTAAAAAGCAAAAAGGCAGCCAGAATCTGGCAAGCAGGGAAAAGTCCATATTGTGAAGTCTTTCTTCCTTCTCTTACACTTCTTCAATAGACAGCTTAGGTAAAATGGAAGTGGAATGGCAGAATAAATAGAAATAGGACATTGCACCTTGGTTTCGTGTGCATGGTCCAAGCCCCACCTATTTTGATTATAGCTTGAAGCACACAAAGGAAAACTGGGGTGTTGTCAAGGAAGAGTTCACTTACAATTCTCAAGGATGTAATTTGTCCAACCCTTTGACCTACAGAGCCTGCTGCAGTACCCTGGCCTGAAATATTGAACAGTGCTATGTTCTGCACTGACATTACTCAGTACACCTGAAAGATAACAATAGATCAGTCGTTAAGATTTTGGCCAGAGAATCAAAGTAATATTGGTTACCTAGGATTAGCATGGATATTGGGAGAAATCTCCCCGGATGCTGTTGTACTGGGACACATGCATAGAGAACACCAAGAAAAATCAGTTGCTATTAAGAAAAACTGAATGAAATTAGGCTAAATTTGCTCTTTGCACTAAGCTTGCTACAAGGGTGACAGAAATCAAGGAGGAGACCTGGAAGGTGCCTCTGCATGCTTTACTAATCTGCGTGTTGTTCAGAACTATTTTTATGTCTTTTGGATGATCAAATGGTACAGAAGCTGCATTTTACACCACCATCGGCAGGTCTAAAAAAAGGTGCAAAGGATTACAGAGTATCTGACATTACAACTATGTATCCATATATAGATCTACATAAGCATTATTCTCCCTGCCTTCACTTTAAAACATGTCCAGAGTAATTAAGTGCACTTTAACTCCGGGCTATTATTATTAATATTGCTTGCAGTGGCTTTTTGCCCCAGCGATAAACCTTTTCAGCAGACAGAACTGCAATGTATCAAAATAAGAGAGAGAGAGAGAGAGAGAGAGAGAGAGAGAGAGAGAGAGAGAGAGAGAGAGAGAGAGAGAGATGTACCAGGAAACCCAGGTCTTTGAAATCTTTGGCCATAAGAACCTAATAAACAAACAATCAATTTCTTTATTGCAATTTTTAACAGCTTAACTGCTATAAACTGCTTGAGGAGCTCAGAGATGGTGCTGTTGTATCAGAAAGAGCGGCAACCAAAAAATTAAAAGCCGAAAGGCAGTTAATAAATTTTAAAAGCTCATCAGACCCTGGCATGCTAAGATGCCATCAAACTTTCAACAAACTCAAAGCCACATATAACAAACAGTGTTGCCCCAACATTTGCCCATATTTCGCAGGCAAACCAGCAAGCTCTCTGTCTCTTATATAACCTTTATGAATAATCTTATGAATTTTATAATGCACACACATTCATTTTTAATGCTTAAATATACATTAAGGGTAGTATTCAATACAGATTGATACCTGACTCCATCAGGAGCGAAGCTAAGTAAATGATACATGAAAATTGGAGTGACGCTAGCATAGTTCATACATAGCGAGTCTCCTCTGAGATAATATACCAGTTATTAGAATATAAGAATCTTGTAGCTCTGTATCACTTCCAAGCTTTTGAGTGTCTTGGGACTAAAGACTCAGTGGGTGAAGGAGTGCAAATAAATTGTACTTAACTCTTGAAGTACTTGTGATGTCATGTTTAAAAGGTAACTTGAGATGAGAAATAAACAAACTCTGGATGTAGAAGTAGCTTGAAACATTTCCCCTAAATGAAATTCATTGGCACTCTGCTGAGCAAAAAAGTACAACTTAATTGTGCCACCTCTCTGTGCTTTTTTTTTATAGTACAGTATCTGAAAACACTGTTTTGGGCGGTTGAGGTCTGGCATTCACTACAATACCCTGTTTAGTGATTTGGGAGGGGGGGGGAATCAAGCACAACCTTAGAGCATACATTTAGAATTTCAGCCTGCCCTCTTCATGTTTACTCCCAGGTGCACATGTCAGCATAGCATTTCAGCCTTAAATGCTTTTTTAAAAAGGATGAGCAATTGAAATTTAATCCTGACTAGACGGGGGTCCTTTGAGCAAGAGCTCCCATGTCTGGGAGGTGGGTGTTCTGAGAGCCAGTGTGGTGTAGTGGTTAAGAGCAGCAAAGACTCATAATCTGGTGAACCGGGTTCGCTTCCCCGCTCCTCCACATGCAGCTGCTGGGTGACCTTGGGCCAGTCACACTTCTTTGAAGTCTTGCAGCCCCACTCACCTCACAGAGTGTTTGTTGTGGGGGAGGAAGGGAAAGGAGATTGTTAGCCGCTTTGAGATTCCTTAAGGGGAATGAAAGGCGGCATATCAAGTCCAAACTCTTCTTCTTCTCTGCCTGTTCTGTTCTGGAGGGGTTGCCCTCCCCTTAAAAGAGCAGCTCGGTAGTGCGCCTTCATTTCCTTGTCCCTGGAAGCTGCAACAAGTTTCTTAGCAGAATGCCCTGCCATTCGCATGCTACACCACTTCTGAAGGAAGTTACACTAGCTGCCAATAAGTTACTGGGCAAGGCTTTAATAAAGATGGCTTCTGGATTTAAGCTATAAAGCCCCAAACAACTTTGGAACAGCATAGCTGGGGGGGGGGGGCTTTCTTCTTGCTGCCCTGCCTGAGCATTTTGCTCAGCTGAGGAGACTCTCTGAGTTGTGCCACAGACTTGGTTAGCAGCAGCCATAAGAAGGGCCTTAACCACAGCTCGCCCCTATACACGAAGCCAAGCCAGAGCACAACTAAGTGCAGTACAGCCATCTTCTCAGAAAAACTCTTCACAAAGTTCAAGAGGTCAAGACACAAAGACTTTAGCAACTAATCCACACCTAATGACCCACCTAAGTGGTACTCAGGATATCACTCAAGAAATCACTCAAGATATCCCTCAAGTAATTAAGGAACAAAAGAAGAAAAGGCACACTAGCCTGGGAACTTCCTCTCTGCCCAGAACATTGGAGGCTATACACCACACCCCCTCAACAGTATTTATAGGAACTCAAACACTGAGATCCTGCTCTGTTCCAGTAACAAGAAGCCGAAAGCACCAGCCTGAAGATGACGAGTGAGACCTCGTCGAAACGTCGCCTAGACACCCCAACTTTTACACGGGAAGACACCCGAGGACACCAAAACCTGCATTCCTGTACCCGTGAAAATCTACGAAAGCATATATATATATATATATATATATATATATATATATATATATATATATGAATGTTTATTCTATCATCCTAAGTGCTCAAAATTCCTCCGTAGCTGATTTCATTTGTAGATTTCTGAGGTGCATTTTCTATGTAATTTATTAAATAGCACTGAACAAAAATATTTTGGTACCCAACTTGCTGCACAATCCTAAGCACCTGCTGAATCATTTACAGATACTCTCTCCTGATCCACCAATTACTGCTGCTGTGAATTTCCACTTTGTTTACCTTAAGCATTACACAGAATTATATTCCAATGCCATTTGGCTCCATGTTTTTCTTTGTTCCAATGTATATGTGCATATATATACCTGCTAACCTAGGGTAAAACCACGCCTCTGATAATATGGTCATGAATCCTTAAAGGTAAAGGGATCCCTGACCGTTAAGTCCAGTTGTGGATGACTCTGGGGTTGTGTGCTCATCTCACATTATTGAACGAGGGAGCAGGCATTTATCCGCAGACAGCTTTCGGGTCATGTGGCCAGCATGACTAAGCCGCTTCTGGCGAAACAGTGCATGGAAACGCCGTTTACCTTCCCACTGGAGTGGTACTTATTTATCTACTTGCACTTTGACGTGCTTTTGAACTGCTAGGTTGGCAGGAGCAGGGACTGAGCAACGGGAGCTCACCCCATCACAGGGATTCGAACCGCAGACCTTCTGATTGGCAAGTCCTAGGCTCTGTGGTTTAGACCACAGTGTCTCCCGCGTCCTTAGCCCACAATAAATCTATAAACCTTTAAGGTGCCACTTAATTCTCAGTTGTTGTTTTCTGTACATTCAGTATTTCTTTCAGATGTTTATGAAGACAAAACGGATGGCATAAGCCATGTGATTCTTCCCTTTCTAACCTGTGTTAAACACTTTAAAGTCACATTTATTTTAATGAAAGACAGAAAACTCTGCATATATTTATGCTATGAGCACACAGTAAGCTTTTCTGAAAAGCAAATTAAACCAATCATCCAGCTAGTAAATCTTGTCATAACTATGTCAAGCTCATCTCGAAAAGTTTAAAGACCTTGAGGTTAAATCATAATTGCTATGGAGATGCCACCTAGCCTTTAAGATGGATATCTCCTAAGTGATTTTTGTGCCACCTAGCTGGGATTTGACAGTCTAGCTTCAACTCTAGATGATGGGGAATGTAAATTTCTACTTATTAAATAATGAACATGTACAAATATATGGGCCCTTTTACATATACACACTAAACTCAGCCCATTTTAGTCAACCATATTGTTAAGCTTTTTTTTTTTAGAAACCCACCAAAATTGTTGAGCCATTTTGGGGAAACCTCACCCAAAAATAGTGATTTTAAGCTTTTTGAGCTATTTGCACTGCCTTTTCCATCGCACTGCATTGCCATACATCCAATTTTCCCCTGACATTCCCCCCAACACCATTTTTACACCCGAAAGCCAGGACATGTCAGGAATTTTCCTGATGTATGGGAAGCCTGTTTTTCACCAGTTTTTTATATTTTAGATAACAGTAGATGGGATGAATGTATGAATGTGAGATGTCTCATGTTGGCTCTTTTGTTGTGTAGTCGTTTAGTCATTTCCGACTCTTCATGACCCCCTGGACCAGAGCACACCAGGCACTCCTGTCTTCCACTGCCTCCCACAGTTTGGTCAAACTCATGTTGGTAGCTTCGAGAACACTGTCCCACCATCTCGCCCTCTGTCATCCCCTTCTCCTTGTTCCCCCCATCTTTCCCAACATCAGGGTCTTTTCCAGGGAGTCTTCTCATGACGTGGCCAAAGTATTGGAGCCTCAGCTTCAGCTGCAATTGTTGGCTCAAAACAACAGGTCTATTTTCCATTACATTTGTTTATGAAGTTTCCTTAATGAACTCATACAATTCTAGCCTATGTGAAGGGACATGGAAATTAGACTTGATTTCACAGACTTTTACAATGTATACTGTAAAGATAAGCTAGGATAAATTTGTGGAACCAATTGTCTACTATGCATCGGTGAAACCTGAAAGTGTTTCTCTTTTCGGGAGGATGTGATGTGCACCTCAAGTGATAAAATAGTAAATCTATACCATTGACACTCAAAAGCAGGGGTAGGCAACCTAAGGCCCGAGGGCTAAATGCGGCCCATTCGCCTTCTCAATCCATCCCACAGACGGTCTGGGAATCAGCATGTTTTTACATGAGTAGAATGTGTCCTTTTATTTAAAATGCACCAATGGGTTATTTGTGGGGCACAGGAATTCATTCATTTTTTTTCTTCAAAATATAGTCCGGCCCACCACATGGTCTGAGGGGCGGTGGACAGGTCCACAGCTGAAAAAGATTGCTGACCCCTGCTCAAAAGCAACACTAGAGGTGAAATCACCAGACAACTATGGTAGTGAATGCCACTTTCCAAGCATGTAAAGAATGAAAAATGAAAGGGAAATTGGGGGATTTGGGTAAGAATGAAAAAATTATAAACCAGTCCTGGTTGAGACTACTAATTGCAACGTTCATGGGTTTAACGTTTTCCAGTTGTGCAAACAGTTCGGTGAAATTAAACAAAACAGTTATATTAAATAATGTGGAAGAGTTGTGCATGATACAGCCAAGTAATCTGGCTGAAAGAAAAGCCATTTGAACTTTTTATCAATAGAAATGTGTACATCAATACCAATTTCCCCACCAGTAAGATAGGTAATATTTACTTTTGCCCATATAAGTGAATGGCTTCTACTGAATTATACAGGAGTAATTTAAAGAACTGCATATGGCAACACTATTAAGAAAAAGGCACAATCTGCTGTTTTTGATGTTGGAGGGTCACTGGAATCTTGAATAGAAAAAATATCTCTAATTACCGTCATTTTACTTCTTCATTACGCACAACCTCTTTAACTACTGGTCTTGACAACAGTCACCTTACTTTGCTCCCTAATTGTGAATGGCTACTGAGTTTACAGACAGAGTATACGGAGCGGCTGCTACTGCTTCTTTGGCAATCACTCGTAGCCGAGTAAGATTGTCTTCCATAAACACGGTTTTAACAATGAATCCGTAAGTGACTGTGGAGGCCAATTCTGGATCTGCACATCCTTCCACAATGGGGACATTTATACTACATTTTTTTTAGATTTGCCTTGAGACGGTCTTTAAACCTCTTTTGTTGACCACCAGCATTACGCTTTCCATTTTTAAGTTCGGAATAGAGTAGTGGCTTTGGAAGACAATCATCAGGCATCCGCACAACATGACCAGTCCAACAAAGTTGATGGTGAAGAATCATTTCTGTATCACTGAGATACATGCAAACTATAAGTCCCAGCCATACTATAGTATTCCCATGTATCAGAGTGTGTGACAAGTTCCTGTTCTAGCTGGTACCCATATTTGGAGAGGATAGGAATCTTGAATGACAAACAAGAAGAATGAATAAACTTAGTTCCCTTTACTTTGACATCTCATGCTAAAGCAATCTCAGTGTTAGTTAGACATTTGTTTCATATTATAATGTCTCAGACAAATACACATTTTTGACATTTTTCTGATCAAGTCTTACTCCAGACAGAAGTTCAGATGGAAATCTATCTGGAGTCTGCCATCAATGGGCACTACATAAACTAAGAGATCAAAACACTCAATTCTACTCACAAATGTACATCACATAATTTGGGTTAAAAGATACTGTGCCACTGACTGAAATGCGGTTGCTGCATATGAGGCAATACATATTGATGAAGAGAGACATCAGGGGCAATAACTGAACAACTTTATTGCAGACAATCATTCTGCTTCCTGAAGAAAAATGAAGGAATAAATGCAGTTAAAAGCACATATACTTAAAGTGACCACACAGTAATGTAGTCTTAAAATTCTGTTAGCTGAAAGCTTAGAAGAAAGATTCATTGCTTTCCACCTACAGACTTTGGTACAATTAAGGTTCTGGAATAGATAGACCATTGGTCTCACCCAGAAAGCTCCGTGTAAACTTAAAAAAAGAAAGTACATTTAACACAGAATGTACATCCTTAGACATCACCGATTCAAATTAAGCATGTGTTGCAGCTGCCAAGAAGAAATGTAAGACAATAAAGTTCACCTGGGAGAAAACATAAAAGGGATCCCAGATAATATAAATTAAATTAAGAGTAGAAGAAAAATTGGAATCGGCAACATTTAGACCAAAGACCTAAAAGTCCCTGCTTTGGTCCCAGGTTTCAGCACCAGTAGCTTCCGTTTAGCTGAGATTCCTGCATTGAAGAGGGTTGGAGTAGATACCCCATGGGGTCCCTGCCAACAATCCTTAATAAAAAATATATTTTTTTAAAAAAAAAAAGAAGGGTGGACCAATAGAGGGGAAAACTGAATAATATTATAATTTCAGACTATCTAACTGTGAAGATACACAGAATGAAAGGGTTTAAGATCAGTGAGGAAGAGGAGGATTGGTTTGAGAAGATTTTGAATTATTTGGGTAGGTTTGAACAATTTGGGGCAATTAAAATGTTAAAAGTTAAATAAACCTTGTGGAGGGAGGAGTGTTAACGTATATAAAATTGTACATATGGTTGATTTTACTATGTTATTATTGATTATGTATACCCAATGTATCAGCCGCCTGGGGGCTTTCACTGGTGGTGTTTGGTTGTTGGTAAAACATAAAAATTTAAATATAATTTTTTTAAAAAATTAAATATTTCTAGAAACAAAAACAAAAATGCTTAAATCACTTATAGTAGGTGTATGAGGGCTGTTTTGCACATCAGATGGGTTTGTCATTAAAGTTGGCAGAGAACCCTGATCAAACTCTGTTTCTTTATGAAAATATGGGGCCTACTTCATATGCAGGGACGCGGGTGGCGCTGTGGGTAAAACCTCAGCGCCTAGGGCTTGCCGATTGCATGGTCGGCGGTTCCAATCCCCGCGGCGGAGTGAGCTCCCATCGTTCGGTCCCAGCCCCTGCCCACCTAGCAGTTCGAAAGCACCCTTAAGTGCAAGTAGATAAATAAGTACCACTTTATAGTGGGAAGGTAAACGGCGTTTCCATGTGCTGCGCTGGTGCCGGCTCGCCAGAGCAGCTTCATCATGCTGGCCACGTGACCCGGAAGTGTCTCCGGACAGCGCTGGCTCCCGGCCTCTTGAGCGAGATGAGCACTCAACCCCAGAGTCGGACACGACTGGCCCGTACGGGCAGGGGTACCTTTACCTTTACTTCATATGCAATAAACTCTCCCATGGAGAGAAATTCTTCATGATGGTATAAAATGTCACTCTCTAGCTGCATGGCCCCATCGACATACTGTACATTATTTCCATCTCTGCAGCTGCAGCCACAGGACTGCTAAATGTTGTTTATAACTGGAAAATATTTAGGTCCGCAGGGCCTGTAAGACAGAGTTGTTCTGCCAGGCCTTTGGTCAGGGCTCAGCCTGACTCCCCTTCCCTTTTTGGACAAGAACGAGTGCGAAAGAGGCCTCCCAGCATTCTCACAGGTCCATATAAGATCAGCGTCCACAGCTGGGCCCGATGAGCATTTACTTTTCCCAACCCAAATCCTGTGGAAAGCCATCTAATTCAGATTTTAATTTTATCCTGACTTGTTTTTAAGAGGTGATTTATTGTTTGATTTTATATCAATGTTTATATTTGATGTTAGCCACCCTAAGCACCGGTCTCATTCTTATTATTGTTAATGTTATTGTTACCATTTGATTTTATCAGTATTTTTAATATATGCTTTATGCAACCTGGAGGCTTTGAGGCTTCACTGACTAAGGAGTGTACAAATCCTCTTAAAAAAATTTTTTTTAATATTACATTTATACAATGGTACCTCGGGTTACATACACCTCAGGTTACAGACTCCACTAACCCAGAAATAGTACCTTAGGTTAAGAACTTTGCTTCAGGATAAGAACAGAAATCGTGCTCCGGCGGCGCGGCGGCAGCGGAAGGCCCCATTAGCTAAAGTGGTCTTCAGGTTAAGAACAGTTTCAGGTTAAGAACGGACCTCCGGAGTGAATTAAGTACTTAACCCGAGGTACCACTGTACCCCACCTTTCCTGCAAAGAGCTTGAGCCAGCACTCATGGCAGTCTTCCACCCTATTTTATTTTATTCCATCAAATTTAAACACCGCTTGGTTGTTGTTGTTTTTTAAAAAAACATTCAAAGTTGTTCACAGATAAAACAATAAGATCAATTTTTTAAAAAATTGCAGATTTACAACCCTATGATATAGGTTAAGGCAAGAGAAGGCGACTAGCCTGTCAACCATTGAGCTTCTAGGTCACATTGAACCCTGGGCTCCAAATCCCTAGTCTAGCTAACCACAGTACACCACACTGGAGCTCTTGGGGACCTTAGCATACACAAACGAGGCTTCTCTGCAAGACACAGATGCTTGCAAGGCCTCTGCTCCTCCCAGAGGGGAGGGCTTGTGAGCAGGAGGAGTGTATTGCTTCTGCTACCACGGCCAAGTCTTCCAGCCAACCAATAGGGCCGGCTGGTGGGCGGGGCTAGCTGCTCGGGTGGCGGTTAGGCATTGGAATATGTGTGCTGTGTTGGAGGATTGGGTATGCGCCATCATCTACGCCTCCTCTTTTGGGTATTCCATTAAAGGAATCCGGTGGTCGTGGATCCTGTCCAATGCCCTGCTGATGGCTAGGGCCATGGCATGACCCCCGGTGATGTCATGGGGAAGCTTCCAGTTGTATTTGCATCAACAAGCTCCTCCCATTGGTTGTTAACCCTGATATGACTCCCGGCTGTGCAGGGTGGAGTCTGGTATTGCTGTTTCATGCAGTGCCTAGGCCAATACTATTCACATGCTGTAACCAATAAAGGTAATAATAATAATAATAATAAATTTTATTTATATCCCGCCCTCCCCAGCCGAAGCTGGGTAAAGGTAAAGGGACCCCTGACCATTAGGACCGGTCATGACCGACTCTAGGGTTGTGGCGCTCATCTCGCTTTATTGGCCGAGGGAGCCGGCGTATAGCTTCCGGGTCATGTGGCCAGCATGACTAAGCCACTTCTGGCGAACCAGAGCAGCGCATGGAAATGCCGTTTACCTTCCCGCCGGAATGGTACCTATTTATCTACTTGCACTTTGAGGTGCTTTTGAACTGCTAGATTGGCAGGAGCAGAGACCGAGCAACGGGAGCTCACCCCGTCACAGGGATTCGAACTGCCGACCTTCTGATCGGCAAGCCCAAGGCTCTGTGGTTTAACCCACAACGCCACCCATATCCCCACAACCAATAAAAGTTGTGGCCTAATTTTGCCCATTAAACCTAAAATAATGAGTTTGTGTGTCTTATTATAATCCTATGCGGGTGGAGGGTCCTTGACTCACAAACACACATTTGTTGCCACATTTTATCTTTAGTTGTGGACCTTGAAAACTAATGCATGCAGTGACCCTAATTATCTTTGCAAATGGCTACTCTGTTTCTCTAAGCTCCATTGCCTGGCTATCAGTTATCCAAATTCACTGTCATTTTAATTCACTCTATTGCCATCAACCACCAGGTTAGTCCCACTGGGCTATGCACACAGTACTCCAGCTTTTCTAACAGTTTGATTTATGCAAAGATGGTGAGTCGTCCCCCCTTAATTTGTTTGTAGTGGCACTCCATAAATTACACTGCAAAACAAGAAAGGAACAGGGGTCTTTTGATCGCAACCTGAAAATACCTCCTTCACTTTCTAGGCTCTGATACATTTGATTTCAGGTCTGGAACTTGAACATCTAAATTTGAATGCCGTCCCAATAAAGCTTCATTATCAAAGGCAGTTCTGTGCAAAATGCAACTCTCCGAAACAAACTGCAAGCATTTGCAACAGAGTTAAAAAACAAAACAAAAGCGATACTTGCCAAATGTTTCTTCTGGTACCTGGAGCTGACTTTATGTAACTCTTTCTCATCTAACAAAGGCTGGGTGGGGGGAGTATTGATACTGTATCTTAATTGCACTGATCTCTGCAACATTTTAATTAAAAATAAATAGTTTCCTGTATCAAAAACAAGAACAAGCTCTGCATGCCTTTGGTATACTTAACAGTTGATTCCCTATAGGGTAGATCTGACCCCCTGTGGAGCAGCAAGAAGACTGCATGGAACTGCCAAGCCAAGCCTCCATCTGGGAAATGACCACCACTAGAGGTATAATAATAACAATAATAATAACAATAAGAATAAGAATAATAATAATTTATTATTTATACCCCACCCATCTGGCTGGGTTTCCCCAGCCACTCTGGGCGGCTTCCAACAAAACACTAAAATACAATAACCTATTAAACATTAAAAGCTTCCCTAAACAGGGCTGCCTTCAGATGTCTTCTCTTTGACATCTGGTGGGAGGGCGTTCCACAGGGCAGGCACCACTACCGAGCAGGCCCTCTGCCTGGTTCCCTGTAACTTAGCTTCTCGCAGGGAGGGAACTGCCAGAAGGCCCTCGAAGCTGGACCTCAGAGTCCGGGCAGAATGATGGGGTGGAGACGCTCCTTCAGGTATACTGGACTGAGGCCGTTTAGGGCTTTAAAGGTCAACACCAACACTTTGAATTGTGCTCGGAAACGTACTGGGAGCCAGTGTAGGTCTTTCAAGGCCGGTGTTATATGGTCTCGGCAGCCGCTCCCAGTCACCTGTCTAGCTGCTGCATTCTGGATTAGTTGTAGTTTTTGGGTCACCTTCAAAGAGCACATTGCAGTAGTCCAAATGGGAGATAACCAGAGCATGCACCACTCTGGCGAGACAGTCCGCGGGGAGGTAGGGTCTTAGCCTGCGTACCAGGTGGAGCTGGTAGTCAGCTGCCCTGGACACAGAATTGACCTGCGCCTCCATGGACAGCTGTGGGTCCAAAATGACTCCCAGGCTGCGCACCTGGTCCTTCAGGGGCACAGTTACCCCATTCAGAACCAGGGAATCCTCCACACCCGCCCGCCTCCTGTCCCCCAAGAACAGTACATCTGTCTGGTCAAGATTCAACCTCAATCTGTTAGCCGCCATCCATCCTCCAACCGCCTCCAAACAGGAACAGGTTTAGAGTCTAAACTCATTCTTCTAACGGTGGTTATCCTGTGAGATAAGCAGCCGGCCACTGCTGAGCATTTTTTTTATAGTAGGTCTCCTCTGCCTGTAATAGTTGTGTATGGTAGGCAGGCAGAAGTTCAACCAGTGTAGAGGCATTTCCCCATTATTATACCCTCTGCTGAGGATACTGAAAGAGTTGCCTGTCAGGGTTTCTGAATGTCTCATACATGCCTCATACAGCACCAACAAGCCGAGGGAAGAGGCTACTTCTGGGGAACATGAAGATTTCACAGTCCTTGAAAGGCTGCCATATTATTGGTCAGCAAGGCTTATGTGTTCCTTTAAACACAGGGAAGAGGAACCTGTGGCCCTCCAGAGATTGCTGGATTACAGCGTCCATCAACCCTGACCATTGGCCTTGCTGCTTGCCAGTGGCCGGCCCACCCATGAGGCAAGGTGAGGCACCCGCCTCAGAGGGCAGGATCCACAGGGGCAGCAGATCTGAGGCAGATATTTACTCCTCTCTCTTTGTTCCTGAGGTAGATCTTCATTCACCCCATGGTCCCTGGAGAGGAGAGGGGGCGCCTCAGGTACCTTCTTGGATACCATGTATTTTGCTTGCTAACCTTCTTGGATACGACTTCTTTAAAAAAAAGTAGTAAAAGAAGAAAAAGTAGCCCATCTTCAGGTGAGCTGAAGATGCTCTTAAATTGCTAAATAATTCCCTCCTCAGCCATGAAACGCCTCCTCCTCTGGGGAGGGGGGGTTGAATATGCTTTGTCAGCTTTTGGAGAAAGCAGGATTCAACCCAAACACATGGCTCTCATCCCTGCCCATTCCACGTATATTTGGACGCAAGTCCCCTTGATTGTGTCAGCCCTTGGGATTGGTTCTGAAGATCACAGTTCTAGGCACAAGGATGGCAGACAATCCTGCGTTGCGTTGCGCAAGGAGCGCATTTGCACCCTTCCGGAGCGCACGAACCACGGGCACGCGCGTTCTCCTGCCGTCCTCACACCTTTCACACGCGATTTGTGGGTCCTCTTTTTTCCCCTAGGGCTGCCCTTTAGGATTAAGCTGCGCTCTCCGCCTCTTAGCCCTTCGTGCGGCAGTGGGGAAAAGTAGATGCCCAGACAGTTTGGTGGCTCCATTTAGAAAAGCCAAGATGCAATTATGCAAAAGACCTTGGTCGCGCAGCCTCCGCGGAGATCAAGAGACCACCGCGCAGGAATGCGCTGGCGCCCTGTCGCCGGTTCGGGGGCCGAGCTGGTGGGGGAATGAGGCGCCTCGGGGCCATTTGTTGACTACGGGTTTTATATGCGCTCTGCTGAAGGATCGCGCACGGTGCACCCCCTCCAGCCCAGCCCTTTCTCCTCCTTTGGAGGTCTGATCCTCTTTCACACCCTGACACATGTCCCTTTTCTCTCTGCTCCCTACCCCCCCCCACCCCTCCCCTCGTACCCAGCTAAGCCTTTCAGGTGGAGGCTGAATTAGCAGCCGGAGGGAGGCGAGACTGATGCCTTTTTGTCGCTGCGCTTTGGCGCTGGCTCTGCGAGTGACCCTCTCCTCTCACTCCACCCGGTGCCTCTGAAATTAGCTGCCTTCCCTTCTGGGCTGGGGTTTGGAGACTCCGGGGAGGCAGCTGCTGCTGGTACCTGCGAGATAGAATCACGTTTCCCCTCGCATTTTTTTCCCCCACCCGCCTCTAATCCCATTAGCACACCTGAAATAATAGCCTCGGTGGGTGACAAAACGCCGCCTCTTTTTTCCCTTGGTTTTGCCGCTTAGCGGAATAAAAGAGAGGGTTTCTCATTTGGGCTGCCTGGGTGTTTTGTCTTGTTTTTCTATGCAGAGGGGGGTGGGCTCGCGCAGCGGATCAAAGGCCTTGGCGCTGAGCACCCTTTTTTTGGAAGGATAGTGGCACTGAATCATTGATGCTTCCACGCAGCGGTGTTTCCTATTGATATGTAAAGGGGGGAGGTGGGTAGGAATCCTGCCACCATCTCTTCTGCCTTTGCATAGTAGAAACCAAAATCTTCTTTGCCCATATATATATATATATATATATATATATATATATATATCAGTCTTAGGCAGCTGATTTGAGAGTAACATGTCTCAGGAAATGTGCTTAGATGACCTCAGCATTGTATCCTCATCTTAAACATGTTTACTCAGAAGTAAGTCTCCCACTGAGTTCAGGACTTAATTGCATGCTATATATTTAATGGTTATTTGCTTCAGTCAACATCACTTTGACCTGCTTTCCTAATGATTGCTAAAGAGAGTTTTATACAGAATCATAAGGACCAATTTATATAATATGAATCCCTTTCCCCCTTAGTTTTTAAAAATGATTAAGGAACATTACATTTTAGAAGGTTTTGGGAAAGTCCCCTCCCCTAAATTATTATAATATACCAAGGAATATGAATTCATTGAGCCTTTCTCTTTTAGGTCATATCTGGTACATATGAAAGACATCTGAAACTGCTGCTTAAATTTAAGGAAGATTTTTCCACCCTCTTTTGTGCATGAGAAATCGATGGGGCTGACTCCTGTGCTACATGGGAAATAATATAATTGTGAACATTATTTTAATCGCTCCTTCAGTACATTAGTTTAAGTCATACTGTTCTATATCAAAACCAACCACATTACAGTATAGGAGGATATTTACGGTGCATGATGTTCCAGAATTCACTCAAGCTATGGGGGGGGGGGGAATCATATAAAAATGTTTTGGATGTACACTGCCAAGAGTCATGGGCTGGTGTTTTATTTTGATGCAATAGAGAGCCTCCATTTAAAAAACAACTTTTGCGTTGTTTTTCTTCTTCGTTATCAGATGAGGTCTCTGCAAAAGCGCTCGGTATGTCTGCAGCCCCTTTTCACCTCTGATTTACTAAGGAAAACATTTCATGCTTGTAAAAACCCACTTAAAAGACTCAGTCCTCCAGCCTCTTCGCCGGCAGCGTCCGAAGGTGTAGCGCCACCAAACAGCGCCCACAGGCGCACCTCATGACCAAACTGAAACTATACCTCTCTACTCAGAAGTAAGTTCCATTGTTCTCAATGGGGCTCGCTCCCAGGTGTATTAGGACTGCAGTCTTTCAACCGAACACGTTTTCATCCCTCGTAACCTGATAAGACACCACTATTCCTCTCCCATACAGTAGTTTACTTTCCCAGCGCCTCTACCTTCTCATAATAATTTGCTTCAAACCCAAATTATATCTAGTTTTTTTACTTCAGCTAATTTACTGCGCGACTAACATTTTTATAGACTGGGTTAAGAGGCGATCTCTAACTCTTGCCATTGAAACCCTTCTAGCAATAAAGTATTCGCTTATTTAATTCATTAAAACTACGCTTCTTTTCCTTTATTCGCCTTTCTTTGCCTTAAAGTTTCGCGCACAAACTCAAACAGCAGCGGCACATTAATAAACTTTATTGTTAACAGTGAATTAATTCCTGGCACAGTATTGTACTGCTTAGGTACTGCAACTTATTGAGTACCAATAATGTAACTTGGTCAACTCCGAAATGTGGAATTTGCCGTGTCCCGTCCCACTCCACACACTCGTATATTCTGGCTGAGAGATCACTTTTATCCCAAACGAAAGTTTTCTTGACAGTGACTGTAGTTTTTCCAACGTCCAGTAGACGGCATAAACGTTCAAGCCTTCAAATACCAGGCGACCGAGCAGGTTTTGTTTCAAATAATTAAGCAAGCTGACTTTTTTTTATTCAGCGAGTGTTTCGGTTGCTTTTGTTTTTGTATGAAGCAAGTAGTATATTCACATAAATTACGATGGTCATTTTTTTTGTAAAAAAAAGGCAGACTCTAAATCAGGTGACAAAACCGACCCATATTCATAACTCGAATTAAATATAAGCAAATTATCCCACAGCCCTTACCCCAAACCTGCTGAAGAGCATCGTATAAAGGACTGATTTATAGATCTTTAGTATTAAAACTATAGTATGTACACCTGAAATTCTTTTGAGGCGTTTTCTGTAGTTTGGGAGAACTAAACTCCTGTATCTGAAATTTAAATCATAACAAGAATCTCAATGTTCAAATGATTTTCCACTGCACGCCAACAAGTTACAGCAGCTCTTTCGGAACTATAACCGTGAAGTGACTGGGAAGAGTTTGTGTGTGTTTTAGATGCATAAACCAGGCAAACGTATGTCTAGACCTCCCCTCCACTTTCTTGTTCTGTGCAACTCCGCAACATCACACGCTTAAGTTTCTGAAAGGCTTCCATTTTGACTTCACGCCACGCTCCTTGCTCACGCAGGAGTTTTTCGTGACAAAAGTCGAGGGTAGTAACTCATTTCCCAGTTAATTTTAGTTTTTAACAAATTTATAGCGGTGTTTGGAAAGTTTTAAGGCAACCGTAAATTTTATTAGGAATATTTTATTAAGCCCTCCATTTAATTAATAAAAGACCTCTATAACTCTGAAAATGTCAGAGCTGGTAATTATGTTAAACAGTCTAGCTGCCTTTCTCTCCCTCTCCCTCTCCCCCCCCCCACCCCGCGCCTAAAGAGATTCAGGCATTTTAAAGACTTGAAAAGAAAAAGCCACTATGCAAAGTCCTGCTTTCTCCTCCTCCTCCTCCTCTTCCTCCTTCTTCTTCACCTCTTTCTTTTTTTCTGCAGAATGCGTTTTAGGCCTCTCATTCTCCATCCAGACTGTTTACTGAATACAGTGACTTGGCTATTTTGTCTTTGCCTGTCCCGGTAGTACAACCTGACCTCTGGTTGACTCCTGAACTGGACCAGGCGCCCTTTGTTTTCAGAAGTCAGAATCCAGTAAACAAATCTTCTCCAACTCCAAGCGCCCCGGTCCACGGCTCGCACATGGCCACTTGATTCATCTTCACTTAATCCCCCCCTCAGTTAACCTCCTTTTATTATCACCTTCTCAGGTTTTGCCCTTTAATGGATCTTTAAATAGTTTTCTTTTTCGCTCGCTCACAGACATTCATTAAGCGTTTGACTTCTTTTTGCTTTTTGCTCAGGTCACTCCGATCACTTCAAACTCTTATCTGTAGCATTCCTTCATTATCTCTGCCACATTTAAAATCTGTTTTCTTTTGTTTGTTTTTCCTTATATCATGCCCTAAAACCTAAATACTGATGGATGAGGGGTGACCAGGGAGGAAAAACACACTTGTGCTGCTGGTGTTAGTATAATGACATCAGGCTAGTGTGTAACAACAGCCTGTAAAGTGTGTTTGTTTTGGTGAATATTTAGTAATGTATGATGTCATGGATCGTCATATTAAAACTAGAGACTTTTACTCGGGAAGATGGAAGGCTGGGACTTTCTGTTTAAGGTCGTAGGCGCAAGAGACTGGTAGTTTACTCTAGTGTAATCCGTCGGAAATAAATGTGTCTACTCCAGAATAAATGGTTAATAATTTACGCCCTATCTGGGGTACACGTCTCATTCTTTTTCTTAAACTTGACATTTTAGGCAGTGTTACTTGAGAGCGAGCCCCATTGAACTCATCAGGATTTACGTTCGAGTAAACACGCATGAAATCGGGCTGCCCAAAGTTCTGTTAAAAGTATGTGCCCTGTTTTTAGAAATCACTATAGAAAAGTCTATCCTGACCCTGAAACATCTTGGAGTGATTCGCCCTTGAAACTTTTGAGAACTTTGCTTCTCGTTCGTATGCGAGGCCTGCAGAGGTGTAGAGAGCCAGAATATAACCTCTGAGGAACTGAAACCAAATGGGCCGAACAGTCATCGCTGAACACTCACAGAAGCTGTGCTCGAAACACAAGCGCAGCACGTCCTTCTAAAAGCAGTAGTGTCTTGGAAAGAAAACAATAAAAGTTGTAGCCAGTTTTCTGGGGTTTTAAAGGTTTTTTTTAAAGCTCGCTGCTCCCTTTTCATCCCCTTTGCAGAGTTTTCTAAAAGAGTGAAGAGGCGACCGCAGCGAGACTGTATATTTCAGAGTCCTAGCACCGATAGGAAGTCAGGAATACAGTGAATTCAGATCCCAGGTTTTGGGTTGAATCGGGTCAGTGCTGGGGGGCGGGCGGGCGGCGGTTATAGTTGCATTTCCTAAAAAGGCCATCTAGTTGTGAAGTGTGGGCCGTTGTAGTCAAAAGCACAAAACCCAGGGCTGCCTCGGACAGTGAGGAACTGTGCGTTTACTTTTTCCTTTTAATAGATGATTAATTGCCGCCCGCTTAGTCTTTTTATGACCAGTATATTGCAACTCGATACGGCCACGGTGCAATTTCTCACAGCAAGTTCCCGCTGTAATAACTGTTTGCTAATTGTTAAAAAAAAAAAAACCCTTATCCAGAAGGAGCTTTGCGCAAACAATTTGTACTACTGTAATTACACTGTAAAAGTGTTTTAGCCTCGATTGGGCTGAATTAATCTCAGAAAGGCCTGGGAATGACACTGGGTACAAGATGAATAGCTCCCTGCCTTTCCCTTTCTCCCTTCTAAAGAAGCATTGCACGGCTAGGAATGCTTTCAAAACAGAAACTTGGGAAGCCAGGGGGTCTCGCTTCTGTTATAGAGAAGCGCACCGGAGAGTGAGAGGTCATGGTCCAACTGGGGTTTAAAGTGGGCAAAATTGCCTTACCTGGGAAGCTTTAATTTTTCCACCAGCCCCCGCCGCTGGTGCGTTAGGCTGAGGTATCTCACCGCGAGGTGGTGAGCCCCAAAATGGTGTGTTTGTGTGTGTTTGGAGTTGGTGTGTTTCTGAAAGTAGTTTGAAACCGCCTAACACAGATGTACCAGGGGAACAATGTTTGCTACTATGCAGCAGATTGCTCGTTCTCTCTCTCTCTCTTTCCTTTCTGTGTTTTTTCTTAAATAGAAGAATGCTTCTCCCCTCAGGTGAACTCGGTTCTTGGAAATATGAGCGTGGAGCGATTACTCCGCCACTCTTCGGCCACATCCATAAGGCTGCATGGATACTTGGTGTGACTGCACGGCTGTTGGATTTTGCGCTTTATTCCCCCACTCGTTGGGCTGATCTGATAGATGTCAGGCCTTTTCTTTCCCTTAATACTCAACTTTTAATTATCTCCATCAGCCAACAACAGGTATCCGTCTCTAAAGAAAAGGGGGCGGAAAAATAACAGACCATTGTACGGGGAATTGTGGAAAAAGAGACCTCTTATTACTGTGAATCTTCGCCTTCAACTCCTAGAAGCGTCTGTGCGTCGTCCCATTTCTGTTTGAAAAAGCAAATTTAAATCAACCCCTCCTGTCCTTTAGAAATACATGTTTTTTGGCCCAAAAAACCTTAATAGCAGCACGCAGGAGACAGAAAGCGAGGCTGTGCTGTTGGAAGCAGCAGCAAAATATTTCTGTTAACGTCTTAAGAGTCTTCTTTGGCCAGAACCAAACCTTATGTGATTTATTTCTGTTGAAATATATTGGTAGAGCATGTGAGAAGAAAACCATAACATTGCCACGGTGCTAGATCAGAGAGGACAGAAATTCTTCATTCGAGGAATGAATTGGAACAACAATAACAAACTTTTTTTTTTTTAATCTGGAACACTTCATGATACCTCTGCTGCCTATAAAAGGTACCAAACTGCAGCTTTTACTGTCACGTGTGAACAGGATGGTGCGCTCAGGAAGACGCCTGGAGATGCGATCCCCGATCCACCTCACCTCTTGCCTTTCTGGAATCACTCGGTGCAGGGGGGAGACACCAAGAAAAAACATTATACCCAGACAAAGTGACAGAAGTGTAAACGAGCTCACAAAGCCCACTCCAAAAGAGAAGAGAGAGCACTGGATCTCACATTTTACCCCTTTTTAAAGAGGCAAACCAAGAAAAACCAAGATAAAGCCCTTTTCCACCCGCCCTCTCTGTTTAATAGTAGCAGCGGTCGTATTCCCCTTTTGGATTAAATCCCAACACAGGGCAAGGCAAAAGAGCAATCTTTCTGAACTTATCAACTTCGGTTCTCTGTGAAGTGGCTTTTGGGGGATGAGGCGCTCCCCGCAGATCGAAGCTCCCTGCTGATCGATTATTTGATAATTGATTTCTCCCAAAAAACCAATCCATGCCTGGCTTTTCGAGAAAAGGTCCTGATTGGATTACAGCTGCTCCACTGCCGCCTGCGGCGGGGGAGATTCCCCCTTCTATGAGGTTTTCAAAAGGAATGGAGGGGAGTCGGTGGGGGCGGGGAAACCCTGCCTGGCGGAGATCTCGGCTCTGGGGGGGAAAGATGTAGCAGTTTGGAGACAACTCCTGGCGCAAACGCCTCGCCTCGGACGGCAGAGGTGCAATTCCAGCAAAGCAGGCTGGTTTGCTCCCCTAATCGGGCTTTCTTCTCCCTTAACTCCGCTTCCTTTTGTATTGGCTTGCGAGAGGGAGAAAGGGGGACGCGTAAAAGTCCTGCAATTCCAAGGCGCCAGGCAGTGGCTCCCTTTTACAGAGCGAAGAGTAAATAGAAATTAATCACTTTATTTCTAGACAAAGGAAATGGCCACTAGCCTCGGAGGTTGCTAACAGTGTAGTGAGGGGTCGCTGCTGCATGTGCCCTAGATGTGACACGGGGGCGCGGAGTGGGCGATCTGGTGCACCGGACACAGCCCCCCCCCCTCTATCTCGTGTGTGCGGGGTGTGTGTGTGTGTGTGTGTGAGAGAGAGAGAGAGAGAGAGATATCTTCAGAACTGACCTCGGTCCCATTTGATGAATCTAAGCAGAACCGCAGCCACAGAAGCAGATTCACTACAAGAAAGAAAGAAAGAAAGAAAGAGAAAGAGGGATTGGATAGGAAAGGTGGAAAAAGCCCTAAACGTTGACGAGGCAGAGGAGAAGAAGATAGAGAAATTCCGTGCAAAAGAAAACACACACACACACAAACACACACACACACAACCTTCAACGCCACGGTGGGGTGTGTTTAAAGAGAAACCACCCAACGCCAGAAAGCCCATTTTCTCTTGACTTTCGCCCCTGTTAGTGATTCAGAAGGTAGCAAAGGAGAAGCTGGAAGTGAGGGGAGGGGGTTGTCTTCCGACGAGCAGGAGGAACCGCGCTCCAAGGCAAGCCTCCAAAACCTTCGTGAATCTTTTCAAACATCAGGCAAGGTCTGCCACTTGAGGCTTAAAGGGAGGTTGTTTTAATGCACGTGTTAATAATAGGTGTCCTCGTTTTAACTTCTGCTGAGGAAACGTAGAGGAGGAGGCATCTTTCCAGCATGCATTTATGTGGAGCTGGACTCCAGAAAAGTCCTCCATCCTCCAGTTAACTTTTTCATTTCCACGAGGACGCTGTGCCAAGACCCCAGGAGGAAAGTACTGCGAAGGCCTAGTGGAAAATGCATCGGAGACTGGACCCAAGACCAAAGAAACAAAAATAGAAACCCCCCCAAAACCAAACCAAACCGCAGGAAAAACTTCTTACACTTTTTTTAAAAAAAGACGCGGCCTTCCCGGTCCCTTATGTTTCGCCATCTTCCTCCCCAAGTGACAGAGTGGATCTTCTCTACGCCTTGGTTCCCACTCTCCTCGCACCCACCCCAGCACACCAAGTTGCTCCCCCCCCCTTAAACTGCACTGCGAAGGACTGGCCTTCAAGCTGACCCTTTTCTTTTCCCTCCTGTCTATTATGCAGTACGACGATTTACCCCATTACGGTGGGATGGATGGAGTGGGGATCCCGAGCACCATGTACGGGGACCCCCATGCCGCCAGATCCATGCAGCCCGTCCACCACATGAATCACGGTCCTCCGCTTCACTCCCATCAATACCCGCACACAGCTCACACCAACGCCATGCCCCCAAGCATGGGCTCCTCCGTCAATGACGCTTTAAAGAGAGATAAAGATGCCATTTATGGGTAGGTACAGCTAGCATCAGGTTCATTAGCTTAAGACGTGCTCGTTCCCCGTTCTTCCCCTCCCTGAAGAAAGCCACCGTTCACTCGAGACCGTAGGTAAATAATCCGGGGCAGCCGAGGCTTTGCATGGGGATGACGGAGCAGGGGTGGCGGCGGGTGGATTTCAGTGCCTCTTCTTGCCAATCGATCTCGGATGGACAAATAAACACCCTCTCAGAGCGAGATTTTGAAGGATAAATGCAAAGAGGTTGAGCCACTTTACACTATCATTCTAAACACCGCAACACACCTCGCCTAAACCCATGACTTGTTATAGGTAGAGAGGGAAAGAAGGAATGAAGATAGAGAGAAATGAACTGTGGTGGCAGAAGACATAAAAACAGAGGGAGCTGATTGCAAGTAAAATCTTTTCAGAAATAGTTGAGAAATAAGGAATATTTCCTTTGCCCCCCCTTCTACGTTAAAGTAAAACGTTTTAAAATCTAACAAACCTTTAAATAATGTTTCATTTTAAATGAGAACTTCAAGGCTGACTGCAGAGTTGCAATCCCACGTCTCCCTATAGTATTTGAAGCCTCTCCAACGTGGGAACCTTAAAAGTAGGGGGGGGTTTGGTGGGGGAGCTTGATCTGTCTCACAAATATGACTTAAAAGGAATGATCACCAATTCAGTTTCAATTCGGAGTGTGAAGGACAAGGTGTAAAATAAAAGAGGACATAACGTTGCTCTGGCAAAATGTTTAAAACGTGAGATTTCATCAATCCCACAATGTTATTTATTGTGGTGCACTAACCAGGCAGTGAGAGAGAGAGAGAGAGAGCGCAAGAGGGATTGGAAAGGGATAGTCTAGGCCAACTGGAGAGGAAGGGCTGGTGTCACACATTTTAGCGGTTAGAGATGGGTGACTTTTAAGGGGACGTGTGTGTCGCCCACCCTACCCTCCACGCCTGCACCCCCACCCGTTCCAAGTCTGGTTGGCAATTTAGCTGAGCTGCGTAACTTCGCAGCCCACTCCAAATTATAAATAAAAACAGAGTCCCCACTCCACCTTAGTGCACATAGGACTCCATTCGGTCTCCCCCCAACTAAACCTACAAAAGAAGATTTTTTGCGGGGGGGGGATATTTTAAAATGGCAACTAGACCCGAGGTTGGTTTGAACTTTAGCTAACGTTAACAAGCTCTCTGACCAAGTTTGCTTCAAAACAGCCATCCTGGAGATCTCTATGGCTCAGGCCCTTGGGATCCAGGTCTGGAGAGTAGCAAAGTGAGCAGTGATTGGAGAAGTGGGTGTAAAAAGCCGGGGGGGGGTGCCGGTGGCTGAGGAGACCTGCTGTTGTAAACTTCATTTTGGGCGCTCATCTTGAATTTGCTCTAATTGCTGTGTCGTCTTGTGTGTTGCTTTGGTGACTCTTGTATTTTTCTTTCAGACACCCCCTCTTCCCCCTCTTAGCACTGATTTTTGAGAAATGTGAATTAGCGACATGCACTCCCCGGGAACCCGGGGTGGCGGGCGGCGATGTTTGCTCCTCAGAGTCTTTCAACGAAGACATAGCAGTGTTTGCCAAACAGGTCAGAAAACAAGTCTCAATGCAAATCTCTTGCACTTTCCCTCCTGTACTGTTCCAAATGTCTGATGATGACGAGAGTAGTAGCAGCAGCAGCAGTAGCAGCAGCAGCAGTAGTAATAGCACTAATAAAGTGACAAAGCTAGAATGCATTGGAACTGTTATCCCTTGTCACACACGCCCCCTCCCCGGAATGGATCGCAAGCCTCTGGCCTCAGATTCCTCCCCACATTGACTTGGGGGCGAGCCTCGGAGGTTTTCTGCCCTCTGCCCGCCACCTTGCAAAGGAGCCTGCTTCAGGCTTTTGGACCAAGGCGCAGCTGACGCTCGAAAGCCTCTGCTTGGCGTGGCCCACGAAAGTACTGCTGGCTTCAGCCCCCGAAAGTATGCCCGGTGCCTGCGCTTCGCTTCCCTAAGCGGGCGCCTTCCTAATCCAGCACTCGGGGGCTTTGCATGAAAGATTGCATAATGGACCCCACGGGTGCTGTGTTCAGGAAGAGTCCTAGCGATGCGACCCCCCCTATCCACTCCCCCTCTTGCTTTTTGGGAACCTCTCAGTGCAGAGAAGGGAGCGAGCCCCCTCTGCATGCTAACCAGGAAAAGAAAGCATATTTCCCAGGGATATTGACAGACGTGAAGACGAGTTCACATAGACATAGCCTACTCCAAAACAGAATAGAAAGCAGCATTTCATAGCTTTAAAAAAGCCCAGCAGAAAGCCCCCCTCTCTCTTTTCTCCTTGCACGAAGAGTGGGAGACACTTTCTTTTATTAATATTTCCCTTTTGGATTGAATCCTAACACAGGGCGAGGGATCACTTTCTAAACTGATCAACTTCGGTTCTCCGTAAAAGAAGCCGAAGTGGCTTTTTGGGGAGGAGGCGCTCCCGGTAGATCGAAGCTCCCTGCTGATCGATTATTTGATAATTGATTTCCCCCTCCACCAATGCACGCCCGGCTTTCGAAAAGACGATCCTGATTGGACCACAGCTCCTCCACTGCTGCCTTCTGAGATTTGGGTGAGCTCATTCTCTATCCTACGGCGGGGGAGATTCCCCCCCCCTTCTGTAGGGTTTTCGAAGCTTGGGAAGGGAATGGAGGGGAGTCGGTGGGGGCGGGGAAACCCTGCCTGGCGGAGATCTCGGCTCTGGGGGGGGAAAGATGTAGCAGTTTGGAGACAACTCCTGGCGCAAACGCCTCGCCTCGGACGGCGGAGGTGCAATTCCAGCAAAGCAGGCTGGTTTGCTCCCCTAATCGGGCTTTCTTCTCCCTTAACTCCGCTTCCTTTTGTATTGGCTGGCGAGAGGGAGAAAGGGGGACGCGTAAAAGTCCTGCAATTCCAAGGCGCCAGGCAGTGGCTCCCTTTTACAGAGCGCAGAGTAAACAGAAATTAATCACTTTATTTCTAGACAAAGGAAATGGCCACTAGCCTGGGAGGTTGCTAAGAGTGTAGTGAGGGGTCGCTGCTGGATTGTGCACCAGACACAGCCGTGTGATTGTGTGTGTGTGTGTGTGTGTGTGTGTGTGTGTGTTTTCGTCTTGCCTCCAGAACTGACCTCGGTCCCTTTTGGTTTGCCAAAACAGACAGACGACCAGCGTCTCTTAAGTCACAAAAACAGATCACTAACCTGCCTGGGAACTAATACAGAGAAAAGAAAGGAAAGGAAAGGGGTGGTGTGGAAGGGGGGGCTGCAAAACGTCGGCGTTAAGCGGGAGAGAGAGGGAAAGGAGGATTGCGCACAAAAGAAAACACCCACCCAGACCCACACACACACACACACACATCTCCAAGGAAGGCCGCACTGGGCTGGATGTAGAGAAACCCCCCCAGCCTCGGCAACCGGAGCCAGCCCTTTCCCCCTCGTCTCTCCCCCGGTCTGAGCGAGTCGGGAGGCAGCGAAGGCGAATCTGGAAGGGAAGGGGAGCTGCCGCTGGTGGGAATCTTCCGACGAGCAGGGCAGGAGGAACCGCGCGCTCCCAGGCTCCAGTCATTGTTCGCCCCTCTCCGCCAGCGCGCTCGCCTCCCTGTGTGTGCGTGTGTGTGTGTGTGTGTTTTGTTAATGGGGAAGCCTCTGCTCGCCGCTCTTCCCCGCCGCTCTTCCTTGCCTTGCGGCTCACCCAACCCACCCCTGCGCTGCGAGCCTAGTTGATGCAGCCCACTGCATTGTGTAAGACGCGACCTGTTATGGCCACCACTACTTCCGGGTTCCAGCATTCTGGTCCAATTCCACCTCTCCGCCTGGGTGCAACGCACACTTTACACACGCACGGGAGACTTGCAGCAGGCAGCATCGATCGTGGCTCCTTAAAGCAAACTCAGACAGCCGCCTTTTCTTTCTTTTTCTTTTTTTTTCTTTTTTCCTTTTCTTTCTTTCTTTCTTTTTCAAAAAACCTTCTCTTCCTCTAGGCTTCTCCAGTTGCACGGAGGGAAGAGAGAAAATCTGATTAGGAATTAGGACTGAATCAAGCCAGGGAGAAAGAGAAAGGGGAAGAGGAGGAGGAGGAAGAGGAGGAGGAGGAGGAGGAGAGAAAGAAAGCTTTTAGAGCTCATATGCTTTTGATGTTAACATTTGAGGTGTCCTGACCACTGGAAGCACACACGGAGGATTCTCATCATTCATTCACCACCTTTGACAACCTCTCCTTTGATTGACAGCTGGAGTGGCAAAAAGTCATGCGAGTTAGTAGTTGGGTTTGAGAGGCACTTTTTATTTTTATTTTTTTATTTTTTCCCCCCCAAAAAACCCACAAAACTGATTTGGGGGAAAGGATATTTTGCTTTCTCCCCGTCGCTGTCTTGGAAACCAAAAGGGAAGAGTGTGAGCGACGCGGGAAAAGGAAGGAAGGAAGGAAAAGAAGAGGAAAGAGACGCTTCTTCTTTTCTTTTTTCTTTTTTTAAATGCTGAATGATCGCGCCGCTTCTCTGAGGTCCCTCCGGCTGAAGACTCTGGTCGGCTGCTCAAGCTACTGGCGACTTTAAAGGATTCTTTTTCCCTTTATTTTGGGGGGTGGGTGGGTGGGGGAGAGCACGTTTTGTTTCTTTTCACGCTGGCCTTAAAGAGGATATATTAGAAGTTGAAAGGGAAGGGGTGCGAAGCAGGCCGATGGCGCAAAGGGTATGTATTATTATTTTTAATTCGTGATTTCCGAGTAACATAACATTGAAACGTGGATCTTAGAGACACTGCGAGGAGGGGGGGAGTTTTGTATACTCTTAGAAACACAGGACGGAGCGTGTAAAGTCTATTACTGTTTTGAAAGGAGCATGCTTTTTTAACTGTGCATGTCCAACATACAGGCAGGTATGAGATGCACTGGAGACCTTGTTCCCATTTATTCGTAATATTAATTCATACCACAGGCCACCTACTAGAAGGAGACGCTGACTACACAAGCAGCCTCGAAACTGAATGCAGTTCCTTTTAATATTCAGTTTCTGTGTCTCTCAAAGTAATCAAGGTACTAAATAATATGCCTTTGGACCTTTAGGATATGGTAATAATATCTTTGCAATTAATAAAGAACTTATTTAAGATAACATTACTGTAAATGGAGGGGGGGCAATCAGAGCAGTCCATACATTCCAACCAAGATGTTGTTTTGAACACATTTTCATATGTAATGATGAGTCCAAATAACAGTTACACGCACTTGTGTTCCTAACATTACTATTTATTATTTATTTTATTAAATGGACACCATCACTCCGCCGAAAAAGTTTACCAGTTTAGGAAGACTGTTGATAGTGACAAGAATAATGCAACCAAGAGGGCATTTAAAAGGAAATTTAACCTTTCGAATACATTTTCTGGCACACTTTTGGCAATGCCCCTCTCACGCCACAGTTGGAAAAAGAAAGTTAGTCCACTGATCCTTTTGCATTTACTTTTTCAGTTTAAGCAGCTGGAAGCACTCCCCCCCCCAATTCTCCACACCCTAATTTGTCCTTAATTAATTAGCTATTGAAATGGCAGAGTGACCTCCCCCCCTCCCACCTCACTAACACAGCTCCCCCCCCCCCCCAAGGAACAAAAAATCTTGTTTTTTGGGCACCTGGTTCTAAAGAGGAAATACTAAGCTGAGCTTCCCAGAATAAATGGTAAGAAAAGCAGTCGATGGATTTTTGAAAGTAGTCAGAGCTGGAGAATCCTAAACAAACTATTAAATGAATTCCTCCCTCCCTTAAAGAAAACCCTGGTTTTAGCTTTGTCACACAAACACCTGAAGCCTGATTTTTGTGTATGTGACTTCTCAAAAGCGGTAAACTTTAGGACAGGATAAGCTCGGATGAATTAATTCTTTAAAATACTCTCTGTCAGTTGTGCAAAAGACTAACTTTTGTCCCACCGCCCCACCCCCACCCCTGAAAACACAGCCCCAAAGAAACTTGCTTGAAATAGTGATTCTAAATGGGCTATTTCTATTTTTGTGCTCCTCTACCTTCCTGAATCTTTTCAAACATCAGGGAAGGTCTGCCACTTGAGGCTTCTGGCAGGAACAACCGATGCCCACAGGGAAATCTCACAAAAAATAAAGGGAGGTTGTTTTAATGCACGTGTTAATAATAGGTGTCCTCGTTTTAACTTCTGCTGAGAAAACGTAGAGGAGGAGGCATCTTTCCAGCATGCATTTATGTGGAACTGGACTCCAGAAAAGTCCTCCATCCTCCAGTTAACTTTTTCATTTCCACGAGGACGCTGTGCCAGGACCCCAGGAGGAAAGTACTGCGAAGGCCTAGTGGAAAATGCATTGGAGACTGGACCCAAGACCAAAGAAACAAAAATAGAACCACCACCCCCCCAAAACCAAACCAAACCGCAGGGAAAACTTCTTTCACTTTTTTTTTTTAAAAAAGACGCGGCCTTCCCGGTCCCTTATGTTTCGCCATCTTCCTCCCCAAGTGACAGAGTGGATCTTCTCTACGCCTTGGTTCCCACTCTCCTCGCACCCACCCCAGCACACCAAGTTGCTCCCCCCCCCTTAAACTGCACTGCGAAGGACTGGCCTTCAAGCTGACCCTTTTCTTTTCCCTCCTGTCTATTATGCAGTACGACGATTTACCCCATTACGGTGGGATGGATGGAGTGGGGATCCCGAGCACCATGTACGGGGACCCCCATGCCGCCAGATCCATGCAGCCCGTCCACCACATGAATCACGGTCCTCCGCTTCACTCCCATCAATACCCGCACACAGCTCACACCAACGCCATGCCCCCAAGCATGGGCTCCTCCGTCAATGACGCTTTAAAGAGAGATAAAGATGCCATTTATGGGTAGGTACAGCTAGCATCAGGTTCATTAGCTTAAGACGTGCTCGTTCCCCGTTCTTCCCCTCCCTGAAGAAAGCCACCGTTCACTCGAGACCGTAGGTAAATAATCCGGGGCAGCCGAGGCTTTGCATGGGGATGACGGAGCAGGGGTGGCGGCGGGTGGATTTCAGTGCCTCTCCTTGCCAATCGGTCTCGGATGGACAAATAAACACCCTCTCAGAGCGATATTTTGAAGGATAAATGCAAAGAGGTTGAGCCACTTTGCAACAAAACATTGACCGCTATATTTCTCCCCAGCCCTTCAACTAAAAGCCTAGACGCGATATAGGAATCGGATAAAAATGAAGAAAATTGTATATATAGATCTTTTTGTAATTCCAAAGTTATATATCGCAGGGGCGTGGTTGAGAATGTCATTTGGTTATTTTGACCTCTTTAGAAGGAAGGAAGGACATAAATGTTGTGATAGTAAAAATAAAGCTGGGGTTTGATTGAAAGTAAAATATTTGCAAGAATATTTGAGAAATAAAGAATATTTTTGCCCCTTTTTACGTTAAAATAAAATCTTTTTAAAAGCCAATAAACAAAACCCCTTCTAACTCTAGTGTGTTATTTAAAAGGAGAACTTCACGGGTGGCTTCAGAATTGCAATCCCACGCCTCTCGGCAGCATTTGAAGCCTCTCCAATGCGCGAACTTTAAAAAATAGTTTTCTATGTAGTGGGGCTTGATTTCTTTTACCAGTATGACTTTAAATGAGTTGGCAGCATTTCGGTTACTATTGATCATTCAAATATTTCAGAGGGAATAACTGGAACCCCCCGATTATTATTTTGCCTACTGGCAAGTATGAAACTTAACCGTGATAGTGGCGTTTTCTTTAAGTTGTGAACCCCACTAAAAGGTTGAAAGCGAGGTGAAAAGGAGCGTCAGGCAGGGGGTGTAGAAGGCGGGTGACGTTGCTGTGGTAAACGACTGCATTGACGATAATAAAATGTTTAAAATGTGAGATTTCATCAATCCCACAATGTTATTTATTGTTGTGCACTAACCAGGCAGTGTCTGAGAGAAAGCGAGAGAGAGATTGGAAAGGGATAGTCTAGGCCAACTGGAGAGGAAGGGCTGGTGTCACACATTTTAGCGGTTAGAGATGGGTGACTTTTAAGGGGACGTGTCCCCCCCCCACCCTACCCTCCACGCCTGCACCCCCACCCGTTCCAAGTCTGGTTGGCAATTTAGCTGAGCTGCGTAACTTCGCAGCCCACTCCAAATTATAAATAAAAACAGAGTCCCCACTCCACCTTAGTGTACATGGGACCCCATTAGGTCTTCCCCCACAACTAAACCTACAAAAGAAGAGTCGGTGGTGGGTGTGTTTTTTTGCGGGGGGAGGCGATATTTCAAAATGGCAACCAGACCCGAGGTTGGTTTGAACTTTAGCTAACGTTAACAAGCACTCTGACCAAGTTTGCTTCAAAACAGCCATCCTGGAGATCTCTATGGCTCAGGCCCTTGGGCTCCAGGTCTGGAGAGTAGCAAAGTGAGCAGTGATTGGAGAAGTGGGTGTAAAAAGCGGGGGGGGTGTGCCGGTGGCTGAGGAGACCTGCTGTTGTAAACTTCATTTTGGGCTCTCCTCTTGAATTTGCTCTAATTGCTGTGTCGTCTTGTGTGTTGCTTTGGTGACTCTTGTATTTTTCTTTCAGACACCCCCTCTTCCCCCTCTTAGCACTGATTTTTGAGAAATGTGAATTAGCGACATGCACTCCCCGGGAACCCGGGGTGGCGGGCGGCGATGTTTGCTCCTCAGAGTCTTTCAACGAAGACATAGCAGTGTTTGCCAAACAGGTCAGAAAACAAGTCTCAATGCAAATCTCTTGCACTTTCCCTCCTGTACTGTTCCAAATGTCTGATGATGACGAGAGTAATAGCAGCAGCAGCAGTAGCAGCAGCAGCAGCAGTAGTAATAGCACTAATAAAGTGACAAAGCTAGAATGCATTGGAACTGTTATCCCTTGTCACACACGCCCCCTCCCCGGAATGGATCGCAAGCCTCTGGCCTCAGATTCCTCCCCACATTGACTTGGGGGCGAGCCTCGGAGGTTTTCTGCCCTCTGCCCGCCACCATGCAAAGGAGCCTGCTTCAGGCTTTTGGACCAAGGCGCAGCTGACGCTCGAAAGCCTCTGCTTGGCGTGGCCCACGAAAGTACTGCTGGCTTCAGCCCCCGAAAGTATTCCCGGTGCCTGCGCTTCGCTTCCCTAAGCGGGTGCCTTCCTAATCCAGCACTCGGGGGTTTTGCATGAAAGATTGCATAATGGACCCCACTATGTAACGAAGCTAGGAAAGATAATGACGCCTTTGCCTCGTCTCCTTTCGTATTTCAAACCTCTTTTTATTTCTTCTTTTTAAAAAACCCGTCCTGAACTTCCCACGGTGTATGTAGATCCGAGCAGAGAAACCCTTATTTTCTTCTAATCCTGAACTGGATAACTTGGTAAGAGTTCGAATACATATTTGGTATTATATTATCTGATTTCTGGAGATGCAGTTGTCATTTTAAAGTTCTTTGGGAAACGTCTCATTAGGAAGTTTATAGTTTGAATTTTGTGTAACCGGAAGCGCAGGTCAACCGCGCAGCAACAACACGCGATCCAGACATAAGAACTGGGGTTGGGTAGTCGAGGGCGCTTGTTTAGCGTCCAAGACATGCTGCCGTTTATTTAAATGTGATTATCTCATTGTTTTGGAAAGGTCGAAATAGCTCACCTCTGTTTGTGAAACAGTTTTATAGCTATTATGGGTTGCGAGGGATTGAGCCAAACTCTCACCATAGATAGATAGATAGATAGATAGATAGATAGATAGATAGAGGCGATCTTTAAAAATTAGACATGCGGTATTGGGAACAACTCCTTCTCCCTTCCCCAAGTCTGCCAGGCTCTTTATCCAGAAGTATTACAATATAGAGAATATACTTTAAAAAAATAATAAAATAAATGTTTGTGATCCGTGTAAGTTAGCTGCTTGGTTAAAATGGTAGTAATTTTTAAAAAAAAAAACACAAACAAACTTGAGATCTCTCCATGTTAAACAACATACAAAAGCCATTGCTATTAACTTTTAGTGTTGCCATAAATCAAAACACGCGCGTACATATATGTACGTTACATTCACACACATCTACTTTGATAGTAGGAATGAAAGCCAGCTATGGAGACACAGAGACTCACGTTGTTTTGTATCTTTGCAGATGATCCAAGCCATACAAGTATTAAGGTTTCATCTGTTGGAATTAGAGAAGGTAATATTCTCTCTCTCTCTCTCTCTCTCTCTCTCTCTCTCTCTCTCTCTCTCTCTCTCTCTCCCTCCCTCCCTCCCTCCCTCCCAATAATGTTTCACGAAGTTGAAGCTTCGGCAGAATTTGCATAAATGTCTTTCTTTCTGGTAATTAGTGTCAAGACCAATCATGCCGTCCATTTCTCTTCGCAGTTTAATTACAATTTCAGCCACAAAAAATCTGGATCACGAACTCGCTGGCTGTGTATCCCTTTTTACTACCTTTGTACAAATTGTTGCGCATTCTCTCTACGTTTGATAATGCTTGGAACACTGATACCTCTTCTGCCTGGTTCCTGTGGGTAGTTAGGTCAAAGCACTTCGTTTGGTTTGTAGTTAGTTCTGTAGTGTATTTTTTTTTTAAAAAAAGCCATCTGCAGGGTCACACGCAGGGCATAGATTGTCCTGTCACGTTGTGAAGAAACAAGCCAGAGTTGCTAGATGCCTCAGTTTCTGTTTCTCTTGAACTGGGCAATTCTCCTTTCTCCCACCTATCCCTAAGACGAAGAGACCTGAGCAATCCGAGTTTGCTCCTTAAATTTCTGCGTAACAATAATAAATTCGGTTCTGGGTGCAAGTATATTTCAAGGCAGCGCCAGAATCGAAGCATTTCGGGGAGCTATATTTCAGTGGACCTGTGCATGTCATTGATAGCTGGAGAATTTACCCCTTGCCCTAAAAATAAACATCTATGAGAGATTTATTAATACATGGGGAAGTGGGGAGGGATGCAGGCATTCCAGGAATTTTATCTAACAGGAACAAGTGGATTGGTTTCGTTCTACAAGAAACAGGCTAAAATAGGCCCATTCACATTGGGTTACAGTGCCTCCAAATTTAAGGTCATGGATGTGTATAACGTTTTTCACCAGAGTGCATTCAGCTCTGCTTACAAGTGGAGGAGGGTACCCTTTGTGTCCCCAACCTCCTTCGGAAAGGGTTTGCGATGATATAACTGGGTGAAATTAAATAGTTTACCTTAAATGTCACCCATGCAGGTCACCTCGCTAATGGTCACAGCTCCGAGAGCAGATGAATTTAACACGGGTGTTGAATACGTTGTAGGCTGTGAATCATCTTGTCACTGTCAATTTTCTGGGATATCTCTATTTTGCTAGAAAAGAAAGTTATTCTTAATTCTGGATGCGTCTCCAGGGGATAATTGCAGCGTGTTTCCCCCTGTTTAGAACTTTTGATGTCAGGAACGGGGAGGGGGAGGGGGGAGTGATTGCTCTTGTCAATTTCACTTAACATGCGCTTGACTATATTTTGGTTTTGTTGCCTCTGTCATAATGTAGGTACACGAATTGTGTGACAATTTCTGCCACCGGTATATTAGCTGTTTGAAAGGAAAAATGCCTATCGATTTGGTGATAGACGATAGAGAAGGCGGATCAAAATCCGACAGCGAAGACATAACGAGATCAGCAAATCTAACAGATCAGGTATGATCATCTCCAGTCTTGTAACAACCGCTCAAATCTGTATGCAGATAGCTCCCTGGGTCACAACGCCCCTTTTTATTATTTGCATATGATTAAGCCCCTTTTAGATAAATTTCCATCGAAATGAAAATTTTTGAATAATGTGGCCATTATTGTTTCATTAAGGCTTGCTCTCCGATTCGACCTGGCAAAATGAGCTTGTAAAAGCATCGCCTGCAAACTTGACCTGTTCCTTGTCGCTTTTAATTTTTGTCTTTATTTTATTTACTCCCTTTTTAATGATAATAGAAGTGTTTAGGCCTGAATCGTAGGCTTTCGGGTAAAGTAATGATTTGGGGGTGGAGGTGGGGATGAAGAGAAGGGGGGGTGGGGGAAATCCGAGATAGGTGGTCCGGGGAAAGAAGGCAGAGAGGGTTTGAAATCTAGCAAATGCTGGCTATTTTCTTTCTCTCTCTACGGTTCATTAGCCTGTCTTGTCAGTTCTTCTTGGCCCGAACGCTTTTAGACCTCAGTGAACATTGTTTTGTGCAGAGCTTGACGGCTGCAAAGGGCGTCGGGTTTTATTTGACTTAACCGAGAAAGTAAATAATAAAAGCACGATTCCTTTTATTTTATTTTATTTTAAATAATCGTGTGCGCGCTCCAAATTGCCTGCATGCATTATATGGGATATTCGCCATCAGTTGCAAGGGTAGGCCCAGTCCCGCCGCATGCCAGTGTGATTTAAAGTGGTAATTTCGCCATGGCCACATGCGCTTCCTCGGAATGTGCTCTGCTTTCTGCTTCTTCTCTTAAGGAAAACGAAAGTGCCGTTTTGGATTAATACGGGATGTGATACTAACTAATCGATGCTCCTTAACACAGCAATTAGCGACCATCGGGGTCTTGGTTCGCGGAAGGTGGCAGGGTGGTTAATGGTTGTTGTGGAGTTGCAGAAGCCGTTTCCCTTTCAAAGGAAGCGACTGGCTGCTCCGAGTTTTTCCTACTTTACGACCCGATACGTCGGAGGGTCCCAGGGACAATCGGGCCGCGGCTCTGTAGGCTTCCTTTTGTTAAAAAGAAAAGAGAGCCAGGCGCCGCCGAGCCGGCTTGGGTCTCCTGGAAGCAGCTCTTGGGATCCCCAAGGAGGCACCGTCGGGTTGACTTAGCGCGTTCTTTCCTAGATCCGCTTTGGCGAGAGGCGCACCGCGCTGGCGCGTGGGGATGCGCTCTCTTTGGTGGCGCGCCTTGCCTAGGCGCGATGAGGCATGGCGAGCAGAGATTTTGTCCGGAGCAAGAGGAGCGCGCGCGTGCTGAGCCCTGGACTTCCCAGAAGCTCATGGACAAAATGTTAATATTAATATAGGGAACATGTTGCATGGAGCCTCTGCTGGCAGAGTCAGCAGCGCCTTTCCCCTGCGTCCTCTCCTAAGTGGGCGTGTAGCTCGTACTCTGCTGGTCTCCTGGCACGACGGAGGCGAGATGGTCCTTGTCTGGGGAGATGGCTCTCCTTTCTGCCTCCGCCGGTGCCCCCGCCTGGACGCCGAGCACCCGGGGAGCTGTTACAATCCAGCCCTGGATGAGGAAAAGCTCGGGGAGCTGCTCTTGAATAACAATTGCAATCCAACAAGTCTAACTAGAAAATGGGTTTCTAAAAGCTCTGGAGCGCTTGGTACATAAAGCTATTTGAGCAAATTACAAGAATCGCTCAGGGGCACGAATGAAATCAACACTTTAATTGCCTCCAAAATGAAGATTTATACCCCATTTTCCAAACGAACCATTATTTTATTAAAGTGAAAGCCGAAGAAGTGAACTTATGTGGGTTTGTGTTTGTTTGTCTTTTGGTTTCTGTTTTCTTTTTAAGAAAAGGAGGGGGTTTGATATTATTGATACGCTGAGACCCTTATCTTCAGCTGTTTCCGCATCCTTCCCTTTCTTTCCCGTCGCAAAAACGACGATCTAAATATCCAGCCCATTATGACTTTAGGGTTGGGAAGGGATAGAGGGGCGCCGGGAGCCGAAAGTTCTCCCGTTTTAAACTTTTGATACTTGTCTTGTCGCTATCAGGTGAGATTGGCCCGCAGTTTATTGCGTTTCCAGTGACTTGAGACTGAGAAGTTGGACTGGGGTCGAGGTGGTCTATTCAGTTTATACAGAGAGAACCTCTCGTGATCCTCACAGTTTATAAAAAATCGCGCGGGGTCGAGGCTCCCGATCCTTCGTTTTTGACTTTAGCACAAGCTCCAAGGAAGACTGGCTTCAAGTTCAGTGGAGAAGTTACAGGTCTTTTCCTGCGCGCGCGCCGCCCCGTCTGTTGGCCGAGCCGCTTGCAGCCCGTGTTGCAGAGGCTGCCGTGGGCGCTTCTCCGGGGAGATGTGCTGCGCCGCTTCCTCCTCTCGCCTGCTCAGAAGCGACGGCTAAGAGGAGCGCAGGGGCTCGACCTCTTTGCAGCCGCGTTGCGCGCTCTGTTGCAGGCTGCGCCGCGCAGGCAGATCCCCTCCAGGTGCTGCGCCAGCCGCGGTGCCACGTTAGTTGTCTCGGGAGCTGTGCTGGGTTTCTTTCTCCGCCTTTGCTCGGCCCTCGACGGCAGAGCCCTGAGCAGGCGGGAGCGAGAGGCCGCTCCTCCTCTCTCTTGCCGGGCTGGGCTCGGTGGGGCGGGGAGGGGAAGCCTCCCTTCCCGTAGCTGCGCCCACCCCGTCGGAGAGAAGAGGGTGGCTCTCGTCTATGCCGAAGCACCCAGCCTCCCGCGACGGAAAGCCGGCGGAGCGAGCGCGCAGACGCCCCCTTCCGGCGATCCGATTTGTGCTCCAGTTGCGCGAAGCGCAGCCCGGAGAAAAGCGGCGACATTTAAACCTCCACCCAACGCTCTGATCTGAGCTGATCCGGAGGGTCGCGCAGAGCCTAAAGTGCCGGTGTGGCAGCTGGGATTAGGGGAGCTGGGCTGGAGAAAGGGGGGCGCCGCCGGCCGAGCCCTGGTGGGATGCTGGTAATCGGGTTGCGCACGTTGGAGAGCGAATGGATCGGGGGCAGAGCGAGCCAGAAGGGATTAGGGAATGGTCTTTGTGGGGAAGGAAACCCACAGTGGGGAGAGCACAGGGGTTTTGTTGACCCCGTGCCGCGTGTGTGGAGTCGAGACGCACACAGATTTGCACAAAAAGCGCGTGCGCTTTATGACACCTGCTTTTGCAGGTGGGGAGGATGGCCCCAAAACAAACCAGAGGTCACACCCAACTGGTAATATGCCGTGACAGACAGAATGTCAAAGGCGAAGCTTTCCCCATATTTGTAGCTCTCTACTAGAGAAGGTCTAAGCTGTTTAATTTTTGCCTGTCCCGCAGTGCTAAAGGCCAGGGGCCCTGCTCTTCTCCAAGGCCAGCCTGAAACCATGCAAAGAAATCAAGTTTCAGGATCCAGTTCTGTTACCACAGGCCTTTCATCAGCTAATCTGAAACTGGCAGTGCAAGCATGGTGTTTCAGATGGAGTCAAGAGGGACTGAAGATTTACAGCAATTCTCTGCAGATGCTTATGCTTGGATAAATTCAGTGTTTAAATTGTTGAAAAGCAGTGCGTTCATTAGTTGCAGTTGTTTACTAATATCTCATAATAACTACTGTTTTTTTATAGGGGAAAAAACTTTTTTGAGCAAAACGGGTTTGAAATCAGCACCCAGCCGTGAAGCTCACTGGTTAACTCTGAGCCACTCACTCACTCTTGGCCCAATATACTTCGCAGGGCTGTTGTGGGCATAAAAAGGAAAGGGGGAAAATAATGAACACCACAGTTGAAATCTTTGGAGGAAAGGTGCTTAGACCACCACCAGCAACTCACCCGCATGGATGGGAAAGCAACTAATAAGCGTTCCCTGCATATTGCTGCCACAGTCAACTCAACCAACATTCCCCCTCCTTTAGCTGCTTCAATTCCCTAGGAAAAAAAACACAGCATTTTTAATTGTGAAGCACACATCTTCACCTCATCATTCCACTGCTACATTCTTGACATGTTAGAATAAAAACAACAGCAACACAACATTTGGATGATGCGAGATATATTAAAAATTAACATCTGCAACTGCATAAATGCAGTACTGCATAGTATTCACAGGCAACAAAGAGGTGTTGAGACACTAGAAACATATTTGATGCCAGAGAAACAGGCATCCTCCGTGCCGCCATGCGTTGATTGCTGTAAAATTTAAAAACTGGAATGTAGCAAACAAAAACAGTTTGCCATATACATTTTTAATAATGATAATAATCTGAGTACATGCAGCCTCACATTTTAAACTGCCCTAAATCATCATTGTTGTTGCTTACTTCCTGACTTGGGCCAGTCACCATCTCTCAGCTGAACCTACCTCACATGGTTGTTGTGAAGCTATAGAAAGTTGTACAAAATAGCTGTAAAGGGGGACGTGCTGATTGTATTATATACATCACATTTTGGTTCCTTTAATAACCAGTAGTGCATCTATGTAGTACTGTGTAAGGGGGATGTTTGTTTCTGCCACTCTTCTCCTATAGGTTAGTAGAGCCCCAAAGCTCCAGCCAACCTTAATCTGACTTGGTTATGGTGGGTGTTATTCAACTAAAATTTAATCATGGTAAACCCACTGAAATTAAGTTAGGTTCATTGATTTCAATGGGTCAACTCTGAATAAAACTTAATTGAATACCACCCTGTGTATTTATATGCATAAATCACTAAGTTTGCTCCTTGGTTGGTGTGCAGAGTGTCTCACTATTAATCTTTTTCTGCCAAGAAAGCCAAGGCTGTAATCCTTGCAAGCCCCATTAAACCCAAAGAGACTTACTTCTGAGTAGACATGTAGACCATTGTATTGTAAGTTAACTATACAATGAATTCTTAAGGGCTTGTCTGGACTTCCCTCCTGCAAGATACGCCTATGTATGTTTGCAAAGTTTTCACATTTGGCACTTGCCTTTTGGGGAGGGAGTATTTATCATTTACCTGCACTTACTATTCCCTAGAAAATAACTTCTAGAAAGTGCCTGATCTTAAAGCTACTGAGATTCCAAGGAACAGAAAAGGAGGCAAAAGTTGGAAAGAAAAATGCAGGGGCTTTGCGGGCTGTGCTTTAGGACCCAGTGGATTGCAACCTATTTTCTGGGGTTCAGGCAAGTCAAACAAAGCTAAGTTCACTCATGGGCTAGAAACCCGTAAAGGGGCGACCAGCTGGGCTGCTTTATCTCACAAAAATTGCTTGATTTCCTAAGTTTATTCAGGAGTCTCCTAGGCTCATGGTTTCAAAGGAAAGTTCAGTGCAGGCTGGCCTCTGCTGCCTGGTGCACAAGGACTCCTAGCAGCTGAAAGAGAGCAAAAGTGGTCAGCTGCAGTTCTTTTCCATGTTCGCCATGGTGCTTTCCTGTCCGAAATGTGCAACCCTTTCCCACATGCCCCTCCTTGAAAACACACAGCCCCCCACCCCCAAAATCCCGGGAGCTTTAGTCTGCCAAGCGGAAGGGCGCCCGGAGTTCTATAGGGAGGAATGTGGTTTGAATTATTTTATTTTTTAGGTGGTGTGGCGAGGTAGGCAGCCGAGCGGCCCTGTCGCCACGTGTCGGCGGGCAGGTGTCGCGGCAGCCAAGGCTGAGGGGAGTTGGGGGGAAGGAAAGAGGGCTGTGAGGCCCAGGGTGCGGAGAGGCCGAAAATGGCGGGCTGAGGAGGCGCGTGAGGCGAGAGGGCGGCTGGCAGCAGCTCCATTCCGGGGACCCGGAGGTTTCCCCTCACGGCCTGCGAAATGGCGAGGCGCGCTGGCCCGGCTAGTGTGCGTTTGTGCTTCGCCCCTCTCGGCTCCGAGGGAGAAGAGTGCGAGAAAGCCAGCGCGCCGAGGCCGCCCTGCCGCTTCCCCCCTCGGCCTCCCGCTGAGGTTTAGTCCGGCCCTGACGCCGTGTCCGAGGGGAAGACAATGGGCCCAAGTGGGCAGGGAGGATGGGAAAGCCGCGCGGCGGCCGAGGGGAGAGAAAGCAGCAGCAGCCCCGGGCGATTGTGTCTCCTCTCGGCCTGCGCCCGCCCAGCGGGGGGAGCGGGGCAGGAGAGCCGGGCCAGAGGAGGAAGCAGCTCGCTCGGAGGCGCCTGCTGCCATCGCCGGCCACGGCCTATTCAGGGCAGGGGGAGGCGACCTCCCTTCCCGCCGCCCCCAGCCCCACCAACGCCGCGTCCCTGAGGGAGCGGGAAGGGGCTGCGTGGCCCACGGCTGAACCAAGTCGGAAAAAAAAAACACCACACCTATATATTAACAGCAAATACTATAAAACACGCAGAAAGCTGATTTTTTTTGGGGGGGGCACTTTTTTCCTGCCCTAAGAAGCCCCACCAGGCCTCGAAGGGTGTGTGACAGGAGTGTGGCGGGAAGATTCATGCCCCTCACAATCCTATTTATTATAAAGTACTTCTGTGCTCCGCGCTAAAAAGCCGAGCACTGCTAGGGTGTTGTTTCATTCTCCTTTTCCAATGTGTTTCTTATCGATAGGAAGATCGGGGTGGCGCCAGCAAGTTTTTATTCGGGAAGTTTTAGCCCAGAGGGGTAGGGGGGAAAAATGGTTTCGAGAGTTACACAGGCCGAATTTGCCACTGAGGAATATTCTTATTTTTTGGGCAACGGGGGCTTGGTTGAGCACCGAAGCTGAGGGAAATAGCTGTTGTGTGTGTGTGTTGGGGTGGTGCTTTGAGGAAGACTTTGACATTCAGTTCCAAAGTTGCAGCTTGAGGAGAATCACCTTCCCAGGGGCTTGAAACGGCTGCTGTGAAGTCCCTAAAAAATAAAACAAAATAAAATAAAGAATTGAATTTCAGTTGAAATCAGTGGGCCCAAGTATGAAGGAATCTCAGTCGGTAGAGCAAAAGATCATTGCATTGCAGGGGTTGCGCTAAATGACGCTCCTGGTCCTTTCCAACTCTTCAGTTCTATGCTTAGGGCTGGTCCTGATGAGGGTGAGCTATACTGAGATGACAGGGTTGGCTTTTATTTCTCTGGACTTGACATGCCTTTTGCTTATAAGGAGGTAGGGAGGCTGGCTGGCTGGTTAGCTTTGGGATCCAATGGAACCAAATAATTTAACCACTTCTAATTTAACCACTCATCTGGTTCTGAAGCTTGTTTTCTACTGCTGAGAAACAAGGCTGACTATTAGTTTTAGTGCTGCGCAGTTACGGGCTTGTGTCATAGTTTTATTCGTCTTTCTTTGCTTACAAATGATGTTAAAGGCAAGATCAATTGACTGAAGAGGTACTTGTTTCTAAATAAGTGTGTTTGACATAGGACTTAACAAGTAAATATCCATGGGACAGAAGTAGCAGCTAATTAAAATTCAACCCATTTTACCCAGGTGAGGAGTATGATTAGTTCTTTAATGTTTAAATCACAGAGCACAGATTATACTGGTATAGTTGCTGCTCTGTAACAATTTTGAATTAAGTCTCATATTCTTTGTACAGCCATTGGTGTGATAAAGTGTATGTAGATTTCAAAAGTTATGAGCATTTCTGGATAAATAGTACAGCTATGCTTCAGTTCTAAATATGTTTATCTGGAACTTTCAGTAAAGTGCGCATACTTGTGGCATAGATGCCTGTAAACACTTTACTTAGTGGCAATTCAATAATACTTCCATGTAACATTTAGAATTTTAAGTATTCTGAACTAATATAAATGCACATCAACTCAGATGTGAGCCACCTTGAGTTATTTGGGACTTATTCCCAGGTAAATGTGTTCAAGATTGCAGCTGTAGTGTGCAATACAATTTTAAAAATTGTGTTAAGTTTTGAAAAAAGTGTAACAGTATTTAAAAAAACACCTACGTTTCCCCTTATTTTACCAGATGTGTGCACTTGCATGTTATTACATCAAGTCTGGGCATCACATGGAAAATTGTGAGCCTCAGTCTTTCAGGTTTTTTAATTTTTTTTTACAATCAGTTGGTGTATAGATTTTGTTAAATAAGTAAGGCTGCAGTCTTAGGCACACTTATGAAGTTGATTTGGTTACAGTGGTATTTACTTCTGAATAAATATGCCTAGCATTGCTCTGCATGGCTGTAATCCTTTCAGCCTAGCCTTAGACTAAAAAATAAAAACCTGCATCTCTGTAAAAATGGTTGGGATAGCCTGTAAGTTCATTTATTTGGAGGTAAATTCTATTGGCACCATAGCGACTCTGAATACAGGCAGACGCTTAGGAAGTGCCAGCCACCACATGAATGTTACCACTTGGTAAACTAGTTGTCTGCAGTGTCCTGCCAAGTGGTGACCTTTTAAATGAATGAATGAAGGATGTGTGGTAAAACTCTCCTTACCATTTGATAGGATGCTACAGAGCACTACCTGCAAGTAGTTATATGCGCACCATGATAACTTGTTACTTGGAATGTGATAATTTTCACACTAACTGAATAACTTGTGTTTTGGGTTAGGGTGTCAAACACAATTGTTCTCACAGAAACGACCTGGTCGTACATTGTTAGCTACAGGTTTTAGGGCAGAGATGGCTCATATTTTTTGGCCCCTGGGATGAATTCACCCTTTCAGCACCAGTGGTATGTGACCAAAGTGGATTCGGAGTCCACAGTCTTGAACACACACACACACACACACACACACACACACACACACACACACAAAAACCACAACAACACACAGACAGCACACCTTGCCTGCTCAGTGAATGATTGATCTCATGTGGGGCAGGGGGAAGGTTTAATCCACATTAGGGAGCTGAGCTGAGCTGAGCTGAGCTGAGCTGAGCAGAGATCCACTGCTGTGTATAACACTGATATTTTTTTCTTTTTGCCACTGTCAACATTGGTGGTGTCTTGGGCCAGAAAAAAGCAGGGGGGCTGATCTGTCCCCTGGGCTGGCTGTAGAGCCAGCATCAGACTTCAGAGGACACTTGGCACAGTGCCATTGATGTGCTCTAGTCCAACAAAACACACACATGCACGCCAGCCCCAGTGCGGGAACCCAGACAGGATTTTAGTTGGTGATGCCACTTTTGAATAAGCACACTTCTCATTTGTGGTGACCATTCCACCATCTTCATTTACCCTTAATGCAATGCCTCTGGAGCTCGGCATGAATGAAAGTGAGTATTGCAACAGATGGGTTTGGCTGGTGGGTGGGGGCCCTTCTGAACCCCTGGGGGCCCTGGCTGGTGTCTGATCTGACTGATGGTTGGGGCCATGCCCAGCTTTAGGCCACCCCTGTTTTAGTATTTCAGAATCCCCCCCTTTTTTTTAAACGAATAGCAGTATGCTGCCACGCCCTTAGGATACCAACTGTATTACGGTAATAAAAAATGCAGTTTTATCAGTTATGTGAACTGCAGTGAGAATGTGGTAAACGCATGTATAGGACATACAGGCAACTCCCCATTTGTGCGTGTTTGAGATGTACATGATTGCTAATGCGTGTGCCATTTTTGGCCCCAGAAGAGGGGAGAACAGGGCGGGGGCAAAACGGGACAGCACAGTGGGCTTACCTGCGTCCCACTGACGCATGCAGTGCCTCAAAACGCAACCCCCTTGCAAATGTGGAGTTGCCTATAGATGCATACAGACCTTTGTGGAGATGAACTTTATGTACAGTTACAGCATTAGGCTTACAACTTGACGTTCAATGCCATGGTAACATTTTTAAAAATAAAAATAAATAAAAAGTTGCATTACATGAAGTTCATGCAATAATAAAACCATTAGTTCTACAGACTAATCCCAAGAATAGTTATTTAGAAGTAAGTTCTGTTGAGTTTCTGTGGGCTGCTATGGACTAACTGCTTGCCAGGAATATGTTTTACAATGTTTTCCTGCATAACATTGGAGAATGAACAAAAATTAGAGCTCGCTAGCATGTTATTTTATATATAAAAAGGACTCTCCACATTTCAATTGAGGTATTGTTTTGTACTGCAGACTGAAATGCATTTATTTATTTTTTGAAAAAAAAGAATTGGTATTGGAATTGTGTAGGCTTTAAGGTAGAGCTGTTGGCTTGTTGTTGGTAGGGAAATGTATGCAATACTATACAACTCCATACTAAAAAATAACAAAGCATGTCTCTAAATCACTGAGGAGTATCAGTTTTGGAAGTAATCCAAATATGTCAACCACTGCCATGGGACTTTTTGCTGTTAAGTTACTTCTTCTTGCTCTCAGGTGCCACTGGGTGAACTGTAAAAGATTATGACACTTGCCTTTCCATAATGTGTATGCAGGTAGCTTTTATAGACTCGCCTTTTAAAGAAAGTGCAATATAAAAAAAAAATTACTAGCACAAATCCAAATAAAGTATGTTAGCATGCAAGCCATTTATTGGGGCAACAGTATTTTTCTTATATAAAATAAACTTGAACAACTATAAAATAGTAATGTTTGACAGAATTATCATTTAATCTTCATATGCAGGCCAATTATGTATACAGAAATATAAATGCAAACTGGCAAACAGCCAGATTCCTATAGGGGCTAGCAAAGAAACGATAAAAAAAAACAACATGAAATAAGACTTCTTGTGAGGAGGTCTATAATTCAACATTATTTGATTCCACTGTCAGGGAAATTGTTGAGGGGATAGGAAACTGATACTAGACTAGAGTCTCAGTCATTTTTGTTACAGTCTTAAATGTTTGCAACCTTGATATGTTAGATGGCCCTAGATGGGCTGTGGGATGTTGATGTATTTGTGATAAAGCAGCCTTTGCATTTAGGTTGACATAGTTCATTTAAAAAGCAGGGTAGGGGCTTGGAACACACACACACTTTACAGTATGTTTACATTATGGATGAATAATACCTAGTTTTCTTTCAGGTAGTAGGTTACTGAAAAACAAAAACAAAGAGTCTTTCACCTTGCTCATTTTGTGTCAGTTTTTGTCTCACTGAAATTTGTAGGACATAGTACAGTTTAATTTGGATATTAATGTTTACTGTTTAGCCTGCGTTCCTAAGCATAGTTGTTTGAATGTAGGTCTGTTGATTGATGATAGAAATGTATAGGTAAACACTTTGTGAGGCTGGGGTGTCAGCCCAAGTATTTCATCTTAATAAGATAGAGGATTGGGTTCGAAACCAGTGGGGTTTCTAGGTAAACTTGCAGAATTCATTGTGTTGCAGAATTATAAAACAAAAAGCTTATCAGTGATTTGAATGCCTTGATTATGAGTTACGGAGTCCAAGTTACACAGGTAATGTGTCTGGTGCACTTTTGTGCACGTTTATTAGGAATTAAGTTTTGCTGTAGTCAATGGGGCTTATTCCCAAGTATTTTGGCTTTTAGTCCTAACAGTGCAATCCAGTACAATTTTTCTTGGGAGTAAGCCCCATTGAGTCTTGCTCCTAGGTTATGTGACTATGGAATTGTAGCTTCAAAGAATTAAATGACAATCATATATTAAAAGCTCCTGTTCCAGAAAAATGTAGATGAGTTGAGGTATAATCATCAGTTGTATTTAACACATAACTTTTTCACAAGCTTGGACCTTTTGGTAAAGCTGCAATTGTACAAACATTTTGGATTTAATTTTAATCCCCATGTTAGCGTTACTGCATTAGATTCTATTTAAATTCTGAAGTTGCCACTTGAAAACAAGTTATTTAACAATAAACAACATTTTTATTTGTATGTTTGTGATAATATATGAGTCATTATAAATGCAAAACAGATAAAAGCATTCTAGGATTGTACAGAAAAAATATAGCAAAACGGGGATTGTTGTGAAATTCTTTTTTTTTAAAAGAGAAAATACTGTTTTATTTTATTAACATTTGTTGCTTTGACTTTTGGGGAGAATTGTTGTTCTCAGTGTTGTGATTATTTGCTGTATGTAAGTGGTGTTGTCATATGAAACATTTGTTGGCATATTACAGTGTCTGGGACAATTCAATTCACATTTCAGACATGATAGCACAACAGTGAGAAATCTTCTGAAAGTAAGACTTTGTCTGTAGTAAATCCTAATGAGTAGTTATAATGGGACTATGACAGCAAAACTAAGCGTGAAAGTAAATTTATGTGCAACTATGTGAGTATGCATGACTGGAAGGGTCTGGAAAAATTGTATGTGCAGTAGCGTTCTTATGCCTGCAATTTTTGAGTGGTCTTTCGCCATTTGTTAGAATATAACAATATTTTGTTCTTCTTAAGTGCTGTGGAAATAATTATTTAACTTTCTTTGTTGTGAGGGAGAAAACATTTCAGGTCTAAACCAAACACATTGCTACTTAGCAAATTTGGAGCTTTTAAAATCAAGCTGCAATGCAAAATGTAGGTACTTGTTCGAAGGAAGTCTCAATGAGTGGTATTCAACTAAGTTTTACTTAGAGTAGACCTGTTGAAATTAATGGCCTTAATTTAGTCATGTTCATTAATTCCAACAAGTCTACTCTGAGTAAAACCTGACCTTTGCAGGCTCTACTTTTCAGTGAATGAAGTATGTGAGTCAGATATTCATGAAAGCATATTTTGTGAGTGTTCCTCCCCTCCAAATGAACGCGTTTAGGGATAGCAAGCACGTACCCTGTGTGTGTGTGTGTGTGTGTGTGTGTGTGTGTGTGCAAAGTTCAGCCAAATATCACTTCACACATGCCCTTTTTGTGTGAATGCATATGCTCATATGCGTTATTGAAATAACTAGTGAAAGCAGTTAAAATAAAATTTCATGTATTTTAAAATTTTTATAGCTGTGTGTTTAACGCTTTGATTATGTGTTCTTATCTGCCTTATTTATTTATTTATTATCCGCCCTCCCCCTAAGTTCCCAGGGTGGGTTACAACATTAAAAGACAATATTAAAAAGAGGTTAAAACACTTCCCTCGCCACAAAAAGTGGGCAGACTTGTGTGTCTTGAGTGTCTGGTTCTAGGGTTCCAGACTCAAACTTTTTTTTTTAGTGATATGGAATGATACTTGCTTTAAAAAGAAAATAAATCAAAATAAATCTGTAAAAATACCATACGGATTTGTGTTGATTAGCCCAGTAACAGTTTAAAGGCTTGTATTTATTCATTTGAATATATTTTCTTCTAGATAGCTACAGTATAGCCATTCTGTATCAGCTGAATAAAACTAATACCTGCCTCTTTTTCACTTTTTCTCATTACTTATATATGTACAAAATGAAAGAAAGCCAGACAATTCTGTGCTTTGCAGTAATACCAAGGGAGTATCTCTTTTTATTATTATCTCAAGTAAAAGGTAAAGGCACCCCTGCCCGTACGGGCCAGTCTTGACAGACTCTGGGGTTGTGCGCCCATCTCACTCTAGAGGCCAGGGGCCAGCGCTGTCCGCAGACACTTCCGGGTCACGTGGCCAGCGTGACATCGCTGCTCTGGCGAGCCAGAGCCGCACACGGAAACGCCGTTTACCTTCCCGCTGGTAAGCGGTCCCTATTTATCTACTTGCACCCGAGGGTGCTTTCGAACTGCTAGGTTGGCAGGCGCTGGGACCGAGCAGCGGGAGCGCACCCCGCCGCAGGGATTCGAACCGCCGACCTTTCGATCAGCAAGTCCTAGGCGCTGAGGCTTTAACCCACAGCGCCACCTGCGTCCCTGTATTATCTCAAGTACCGTATGTCAAACTGGACATATTTTTTAAAAAATTGCCCCTGCCCTCTTCCTCTCCTCTAACACTCTCTTTCTGTGCATTAGATAATACAGTACTCTGAAGTTCATTGTGATAACTGAGAATAATTAAATTATTTTCAATAAGCTCCATATGAAACAATATTAACCAGGAAAGTAACTCAGGGCTGTAATAGCATGCCTTTTGTTTCCCAAGGTATGCCAGCCTGTTTAACTTCTTGTGCCTCTCCTACTTCAGCTACTTAATTTAGAGCTGATACATAGGCTTGAAATGCGTGCCTTTCTATAGAGGGAAGCAGATAAATGCAGAAAATTTAGGTGAAACTAAAGCTCTTGCAGTGCATTCAGGCTTCTTTTCTTAATTTAGTTGAGATCACTGGAAAATCTCATTATGATCTATCATGTCTAGTTAGGGTCTGGCATCTGTTAGTGTGTCGTGTGTGAATTCTTGACATGTTAGATCTGTATCAGCTTCTTCAGACTCAACATGTCAAGTCTTGTTTGTTGGTTGTTTGGAGGTTATTTTATTTATTTTGGTTTTGGAGAGATATGTTTATGAAGTCAAGATCCAGAATGTTATTCATCTACATGCTTTACATATTATCCTAAACAAGCCTCCAATTCGAAACAGACTTACTCTTGAGTAAGTCTCATTAAAGACAAGTAAATCAGTAAAATATGCTAACATGCCTTTTTTTTTTTTGCTTCACCTTCTATTCCATTTTTAAATTTGTAACCTTTGCAACCCAACATATTAATTCTAAACTCATTACTTGGAAGTAAGTCTGGCTTATTTGAATCGAATTTGAAGTAAAGGTTTTACAAATACATCCTCAATTGGCTTATGTCAAAGTACTTCAGCTGTAACTGGGTTATGGGTCAGCTCATCCTAGTCCCGGTGACATGTACTTGGAAGCAAGTCTAATTAATTGCTGTGGAATTATTTCCTATTTTGTTGATTTAGGATTCCAGCCTTACTCAAGAAAAACTCTGAGTAAGGTGATTTCGGGATTGTTGCCTATGTAGCCCTATTTGAGAGATCAGTATACACTTTAGTCACTATAAATTTACTTTTCTGGATGGATTTGACATCATAAAGTAGTCTCCTCAATGCTTCATTTCATGTTAAGACTGCAGCTGAGTATCTTAGCTCAGCCAAATGTTAAAAGACTTTTCAGAAAGTGTTAAGTTTGGATTTTAGAGTTGATAGTATGGTTTACCATTTTAACCTATGTTTTAGTATGGTTTTGAGCATAAATATTTGTATCCAGCTGTTCTATGGATCAATTTTATGAATGCTACAAATTATTAGTTTTTAGAATATTGCATTTGATATTAGCAAGATATATTGGGTATGCTATGGTTGTTTGGTGATATTTACTTGCATCTGTCTGCCAGAACAGACATACACTTGAATAATGGGGCTTCTCTTGCCTTCCCCTGCCACCCTGCAACCACACACAAGCCCTCAAAATCTGCTCTGGAATTTTGGGAAACCTTCTGAAGCAGATTAGGAGTTGGGAGGCTGCAGGGGGAGGAGGGGGAAAATCTTGTTGAGTGAGTGGACAGCCAATTGTGCTATGTTGCATTTCAAGTAATTTAGTAGTGCATTGCTTTAAAAGGTAATATAGAATGCTATACTATATTATCCTGGTTTTCAGTGTCATTTTGCAGGGTGGGTGTGTCTCTATACTGTAGGGTTGCCATATGTCCAGAATATCCTGGACATAGCCGGATTCGGCCATCAGAAACAGTGTCCGAGCAGAAATGTCCAGAAGACATATGTCATAAAATTGTGCTGGAAAAGAAATTTTGTAAAAAGTTTACTGTAGTGAAAGTTGTCCAGGATGTAGGTCCTTGCATTTGTGCCACAAAAAGGCATTTCACTAACATCATAGCAATCCTTCACTTGAGTTAAAGGGAGGCACGAAGTACAAATATTAAAAACCAAGGTATTAAGTAGTTTGTGAAAACTGTTTTGCTAACTCAGTACTTTCAGAATTAACATAGTATTTAATACTAGACATAACAATTGCCAGTAACTAGGTTATAGAATTATATATTTCTAAGATATATGTTCATTGCCTACAGTTTGTTATTATACCGCCTGTTGTGAGTCCTTTGAGAGCGTCAGGAAGCTTGTAGATGGAGATGATCCAGTTGACAATGTTAAGTACTTTTAAACTCTATACAACCTTGGGTGCTTTAGCAGAAAGGACGGTGTCTAAATACAACAAATAAAGAAATAATCTAATAATCAGAAGTCAGAAACAGAAGAAGGAAGCAACTCATTCTCACTGATTATTATTATTATTTATATATTCCACTGAATGTGGCCCCTAGTGCATTGTCAGTTGACTCTTAGATTTGAAAGTTTGCCTTGTGCATGCCATTGTTCTCTTTAATTTGTCAGAAAAATCTGAAATTGAAAAAAACCACAACTTTTAGTATCTAATGAAAAAACTGAAATAAAACATACACATCTGCCATTGAAAGATGCTTGTCTAAATAGAAACAATTTACATTGGTTCTACATGATGGCTAGGCTTTCCAAAGTAGGGAAATAAGCCACTGAGCCTATATTTCTACATTGACTTTTCATTCAAGCTTGTTGTACAGAAGATAACATCCATATATTTTCTCATTTCAGAGATTGTGGTGTATCACTGAGAAGGAGAGTCTCTATAAATGCATATTGGACTCAAGCCATTTTGTGCTTTGTAGGTTAAAATCAACACCTTGAATTGTGCCAAGAACATTCACTGAAACCAGTTAGTACATTGCAGTGTGGCCTATCCTGCTCTTGGTCACTTACCCTGTTAAGAGGCATATTAAGAGGTATACAGTATTCTTCTTGCAGTTTTCAGCCAGGGGCAGCTACATATAGAGAACACTGTAGCAGCCCGTTGTTGTTGTTGTTGTTGTTATTATTATTATTTATACCCCTACCCATCTGGTTGGGTTTCCCCAGCCACTCTGGGTGGCTTCCAACAGAATATTAAAATACAGCAGTCTATTAAACATTAAAAGCTTCCCTAAACGGCTGCCTTCAGATGTCTTCTCTTTGACATCTGGTGGGAGGGCGTTCCACAGGGCGGGTGCCACTGCCAAGAAGGCCCTCTGCCTGGTTCCCCTGTAACTTGGCTTTTCGCAGCGAGGGAACTGCCAGAAGGCCCTCGGCACTGGACCTTGGTGTCCAGGCAGAAAAATGGGGGTGGAGAAGTTCCTTCAGGTATACTGGGCTGAGGCTGTTTAGGGCTTTAAAGGTCAGCACCAACACTTTTAATTGTGCTCGGAAATGTACTGGGAGCCAGTGTAGGTTTTTCAGGACCAGTGTTATGTGGTCTCAGCCGCCACTCCCAGTCACCAGTCTAGCAGCCGCATTCTGGATTAGTTGTAGTTTCTGGGTCACCTTCAAAGGTAGCCCCACATAGAGTGCATTGCAGTAGTTGAAACGAGAGAGAACTAGAGCATGCACCACTCTGGCGAGACAGTCTGTGGGTAGGTAGGGTCTCAGCCTGCGTACCAGATGGAGCTGATAAACAGCTGCCCTGGACACAGAATTGACCTGAGCCTTCATGGACAGCTGTGAGTCCAGAATGACTCCCAGACTGCGCACCTGGTCCTTCAGGGGCACAGTTACACCATTCAGGACCAGGGAGACCTCCACACCTGCCTGCCTCCTGTCCCCCCAAAATAGTACTTCTGTCTTGTGATTGTGACATGAGGCAATCATCCAAATAAGTTCCATTTTGATCAGTGAGAATTGTTTTCAGGGGTATTCAAGCTTCTGTAGGTCAACATACAAGTCAGGTAGAAATATCTCTTATGGCTTGAAACAGGAAGGCACCTGTATCTAGCAGGGACCAGAACATATCATACTGTACTATCCTTACCTAATCCTTGTAATAAATAGGAAAGACGACTTGGGATAACTTGAACAAAATTCCAAAGAGCAGGTTATGCAATGACATAAACAACATTTTCTACTGTACTTCTGTACAACATATATTAACTGTGACCTGTAGCATGTCACTTACTAATGACATATAAGTATTTCAACCTCTGCATGCACTTCCTGCATCAGAGGTAGAAAGTGTGAGTTTCATAGTATATGCAAGTACCTGATTCTTCTTCGTCTTCTATTATGACCTATAACCACAATGCCACTGTGAGAAGACACTGTGGAAATCTAAACTTTCCATAAGTTGCACCTTGTTAAAAGTATATTTATGATGAAAATTAAGTCTGATTTTATTTATGTATCTAGACATTTACTTGTTAAAACATCTGTAACATTACAAATGGCTTACTGATACTTTTCAGGCAAACATCCATGTATTAAATCCTAACCCTCTTACCTGGAAGTAAGTCCTAATAGGATATATGAGTGTGCATGGCTAGGATTGTGCTGTAATTTATATTCTGTACCTCGTCTTTCTTCCAAGAAGTTTAGAACAGTATTTTGATCTTGTAATTTTCTCAACTTACCTGTCTCTCGGACTAAATAGCCTATTTATTCAACAGACGAGGATAAATTTGGACTTGGGCTTGCCCAAATCCAAACCCACCACACATCCCACTATATATTGTCAGGAATTCAAAGTGATGAACAGCACATGGTGTTCTTAAGTGGTCTCTTATCCAGACACTGACAAGGTTTAGACTGGCTTAGAGATGCTACTACATTAGATAACTCCAGGCTATTCATAGCTGCAATTTTGTTCATCTCTGTACGTGGAGAATTAGCATGAGACTTCTATAAATCCAGAACAACCAGGTTTTTAAACATCTGCTGTTTTCTCTCTTGTAAATGGTTAAAAGCCACAAGCAGCCTCCTTTCTGCACTACAGTAGTAAGTGTTGGCACACCCTTAAGTGAATATAACATGAGATCACTATCAGTAAATGTTCTCAACCATGATTTTATGAGCAACCCTGATCCTATATATTAATGAATGATATTTTGCTGATAGGTCCATCCCCCCCCCCAATATAGGCATGTGTCGGTGATAACAGTGGTGTAGAAGTAGGGCAGCAATCTAATTGGTCTATCCCTTTTTGAGCTTGGCATGTAATGAAGGGAGAGTGGTGTTAATGAATTATTTATACATTTGCTTTCTATATTTGCCAATACTCTGTTTCGGTGTATAGGGCATACTTCTTGGTCTTTCACAAGCCATGTAAAATATTGCTGAGCTGGTGGTGAGAGTGCAGGATATAAGGACTGTGGTCCCTTAGTGTCTGCATCTGATCTTATAAGCATCATAAATTGGGGCCTAGGGAAGTGCTAGAGTAAATGTCCTTGGAAAAATCCTAGTGTGCGTTGCTTCCTTTTTTTGACCCCTTTGTGCTTTTAACATACTGTATATACATTTGTTGGTACTTTCCCCATTCCTGTCTACCTGACGGGAGAAGCTTTATTTGCTAAATTTTTGTGATTCTTCTGTTAAAGGGTCAGTGCAATTTTGACAACCCTTTGTGGAACATCTATTCTGTGACACTGCGTTGAAACGGTGCACAGCTAAAGCTGAGCTGGTGATTGGCGACAACACCCTCACACTATTACAATAAGTCCAGTTTTGAAATGAAGTTGGTGTTTATAATAGTGGCAGTACATCCCACTCTTTACAGCATAGTGCTTTTGATGGACAGCTGCCAATGTGGACCATTAACTGGTAACTGTTGCCAGGTGTGGCAGTGATTAAGGATAATTATACTATCAATCTTTTATATGCACACATTTTTGTTCAGTGGTTGTACACCTAGTATGAAGAGGATGCTCTTATTCCCAGAGGTGAGCAGTAAAACAGTTTGCACGATTGCCCGTAAAGAACACACAGGCATGCTATATTCATGCCCAGCGCCTTGTTCCTTCACATGCAGGACTTTGTTCATTGCTTGTGAACCCAGTGGAAAAAAATATTACTGATTTATGTAGGTGCTATGGAACACACAGAGTGTGAGTGTATTACTGACCAGCAATGGAACTGAAGTGGTTGTGGGGTGTTAAAACACCACAGCTGCAGAGTGGGAATGAAGGCTGGCTTTTTTCTTTGGCATTTGATTTTATTTCTTTCAAGAAAAAGAGAAAGGCAAATCACACATGCTCTTGGACAAGGCTTTCCACATTCCATTTAAACTTGGAAATCACTGACCAGATGTAAAAAAAAAGTTTTTAAAAAGTGGGTGAGGGCATTCAAAGGTGTTTGTGTGTGTGTGTTTTGGAGATTTGCGGGGTTTTGTTTTTTGTTTTATTACAAAGGAAGTCTTATGCTGACTGTGTAAAGGAAATGGAAAAATGTAACTTTCCAGTGCAATTGGTGGCTTCCCACTGTGTGCTAGTCTGAGGTGGCAAGATGTTAATGACTCTGTTCCACTGGGAGCTTTTCTGCTCTAGGGATTCTATCCAGAAGTGAGGAGCCGTAATGCTTTATTTGGATCAGTGCAAACACCTAGTTCAGAGACAAGCTAAGCTGTGACTTGCATCAGTGTGGCTTACCACAGCCTAAGCAGTGATGGTGTTAAGTCACTGCAATTCCTCTTCAGTATACACCAGTATTATGGTAGATTTTTGGTGATGGTCACCAGCAGCTTTATGGGAAAGGCTATCAGTTTTTAGGTCAGATGCTAATGATACCCATACTCTAGGGACCCAAATCTAGAACAAAACTAAGATGCCTTAGCAGATTTTATAATTTAAAATTTGTTGTCCAACTTAATTAATTAATCATTTGCTGTACTCTTATTGTGCGAGAGAGGGAGAGAGAGATGATGCACAGAGAGGCATAAAGCTTTTAGGATAGGTTTCATAATCTTAATACTGGTGATGTGTTTCTTGTGTTGGCTTGCTCTTATTATTTCAATAAAAAGACTCATGCTGGTCTTTCTCATTTAAGTCTCCTGAAATGCTGTGTGTGTGCTTAAAAAGGAAGAAATAGGGGAAAGAATAAGTTCTCTAACTTAGTCATGTTCATTAATTTCAGTGGGTCTACTCTGAGTAAAACGTATTTGAATATCATATTAAGAAAACAGTATTTGACTCTTTCTGTATTAACGATACCAGAACAGTATGTTTATTTTCCCCCCAAAACCAAGTCAGGCAGAAGGTCTGTTTCATAGGACAGCAGTGTGTTCTTTTGAACCTGAAGCTACTAATGATGGCAACTTTAATTGTACAAAAAGCAAGGTCAGTTTCTCTTCTTGGATGAGAGCTGCCCCTGCCAGGTCTTTTCATTCCCCCTCACTTTTCATTAATAAGCCACACTCTTGAGCTTTGACGCTTGAAATAAGGAACACCTGTTTGGGGCTGTGATGAAATAGACTAGGTGTCAGGCTTTTAAAAGGGATCACATTCTTCTACCAACTTTGCTGCATATGTGTTAGTCACCGATCAGACAGTACTTGAATTGGGGGTCCTCTCCAGATGTCCTGAATAATGATGATTTGTGCTCATGATGCGGTTTGGAGGGGGAGGGGATGTCACACGTTACCACACTTTCAACACTGTACTTACAAAAACACTGCTTCCTTTCCAGTCAGTGTGCCCATCCCATAACTTGCTGAAATCCTGTAACCTTTCACACCACAAATGTTCTGGTTTATTGTTGTCCAGTTTTTGCTGTGGTATAATATTGGGGAAGTATTGCAGAACAAACTAAAAGAGAATAAATCCATCATTCATGTCGAGACCATGTTGCAGAACATGCCTGCAATAAAACAGCAGCCTGAAGCAGTGTGACTCTCTTTTCTTTGGCTCTACAAACTACTCAACCAGAGGTGTAGCAGAGCACAAAGTCGATGGTGCTCACAATGTCTGTGTATTTTGGATTTCTAAACTGGCTTGTTATCAGGGAAAGGTTTACATAAGAGGAGGGGCTAGGCTAGTTTATTTATTTTTTGGTAATTGTCAGCGAGAAATTCAGTTAGTACTAGACGTTAGGAAACAGTAAAGTAAAAGTCTTTTCTATTCATCCTATGCCTCTATACAGTATAATAGTGTGCTTGATTTTAGCATATATGTAAAAATGGGACAAATTGGAGAGACAGGAAATTGAATAATATGGACATAATTTTCAGAATTATAATAATAATAATTAATAATTTTATTATTTGTATAAAACAAGAATGTTGTACAAATAATAAAATTATTTGTATAAAATCCTGCCAGTTGTGCTTAAGTCTCATCTAGCTGGCCCTGTATGCACAACATGGAATTTGTGGCCTAGCATGCACAAATGTAAGCTGCACACATGTGAAAGGGCTTCCATGGGTATAACATTGGCAAATATGGAAAAAATATATATGCTTATGTCACATTGGAATAACTGAAATTTAACCACACATGAACTTCTGAAAATAAAGCCTAAGTATGCTTAATTTGTTAGGGGTTCTATTTATGGGGTGGTTGGACTGCATTGACTTCAGTCTAATTTATGTTCCCAAAACCATTGTTAGAATTGCAGCCTGGAATTCTGACCCAGAAACCTTTACTGAAAAAAATAACTTCGCTTTTAAAGTATAAAACAGTCTTTCTTTTGATTTTTTCCAGTGACTTAATTATAGACGTATAATTTCAGTAGTCATCCTTCTTGCATGTTGTGAAAATTAAACTGCTGTCCTTCATACAAATTTGATATAAAATAATGATTACCGGTATGTTGGAGATTTCAGCATAACATAGGCACACAATTTCTGTTTCATGTACAGTCTGCTATACTAATGAATTTAAAACTAGTACTTTATTCTGTAGTTAAACTTGGAGATTGGTTTTCTGCTTTGTAGCTGGTTATTATTGTGTACAAAAGGATAGAGGGCTGATTTCTGTGTTACAGTAATAGGTGTAATATCCTCTGGTATACCAATTACCTCTTACGTGTTTTAATTGGCATGTAAGGATTAAACCTTTAATGGAAATTTCAGAGTATTCACACATTCGTCAATTCGTTGGTGAAACATTTAGTATTATTATTGCAGACTTTTGTTCATTTACTGTCACATAGGATTCTGTCTGTAGGCCCTAGAGGCTAAGCAATGGATTCTGGGAGGTTAAGATATCCTGATCCCCCCCGCAAAAAGAAAGATCTCAGCCACTTTTTGGAGAGGCTGTTTAGATGCTCATGAGAATGGCCCATCATCTGCAGGATAAAATTGGGTATTATGTAAATAAATCTATATGTGCAATAAAAAGCTATATATATTAACAGAAGCTGATGTTTTACAAAGAAGGTACTTTTTTTTGTCTTCAAGAGAGCATTCTATTTGGAGTATACACCTCCCCATTAAAATTTTGGGCTAGCATCCTAAGAGCTACTTAGGTGTCTCCAATATCTTGGATGTCCTTGGTGGTGTTACTGACTTTCCCCCCTTTGAACAGCAGACCCCCACAACAGACTGCAAACTGCTTTTGAAAGTCTCCACAGTTTCAGAAGCAGCTTGCTATGTGACATTGGGCACTTATGTTGAAGAAATACAGGTTGAAAGTTGTGAATTCAGCATGGCTGTGTAGTTCTTTGGATCCATGCTCGTGTTTGGACATTTTCCTGTGCCACTTAACAAATTCATATATGCACCACAGCCTAAATGTTCAATCAGTATTAGCATCTTATTTCTGATGCATATATAGAAGAGAAAGCCAGCCAGAAGTTCTAGTAGTGTTTCCTATGGCAAAGTGTTAAAGCCACAAATGCAGTTTTAATAGAAAAAACAATTTCCTCTTATGGAATTAGTTAATGTCTGAGGATTTATATACATTCACACAAAATATATGCATATTAAAAATTATATTTACTATCCATCTTTTCCACATGTGGAAGCCAGGTGGTCCTTGACTCTTCAGCACACAGTGAACAGGAGGTTGGCAAATGAAAGATGAGTTAGGGAAACAAAGGGGATAAGGCAACACTGCTAATTTCCCTTCTCATGAATTCCCCCTTGCTTCTCACCCTTCTTGCCTCTGAGCCTCATTGCGGGGCTTTGCCTCAGGGCTCATAAAAATACCCAGTTGCTTAAAACATTGACTGCCACCTGTGACTGTTACAATGGTTTAAGTAGCTACAAAGGTAAATACCATGTAAAATGCCATTATAAAATGCCAGTGCCAGTTAATGTTGCAAATACAATGGTACAGTAATGCAGAATGTTTGCATGAAACCTATGTGTGCAACTATCCACCTAGAGAATGTGGGACAGAATGACAAAATAGCTTCTCCTGGAGAGCTCCATTGCAAGGGAGCATCATCATCATTTGTTGAGTGTTTACAACCTCCTCAGTGCTTTGCAAAGATACAAGTAGATACCGAAATTCTAAAAAACACAAGGCACAATAGGGAAGGGGAGAGATGAGCACAGGAGGGTCACCATGAATTGTACAAAGGATAAACTAAGGAAATACTGGAGTTTATGGACTGAAAAGTGCAGCCCCAAGAACCTGTAATGGGATCAGTGGATTTAAGCTTGTTCATAAATGATTTGGGGTTTAATGCTGGATAGTAAGATGGCCACATTTGCTGATGAGACCAAATTGTTTAGAGTGGTAAAAACAAAAAGGGGTTGTCAGATGCTTCAAAAGGAACTGTCCGAAGTGTGCAAATGAACATTGACATGTCAAATGTGATATGGTGTAAGCAAATGTAAGGTTATAAAGATTGGGATGAAACAACCCCGACTCCCAAGCTTCACATATAGGTTAAAGGAATCTGAACTGGCAGTGGCAGGCCAGGAAATAAATATTGAGCTTATGGTGGATAGTGAGGGGAAAATGTCCACCCAGTGTGTGGGTGCAATGAAAGGGGTCATAAAAGGAGGTATTTATGATAGTGCAGTTTTATCTTAAATACCTCCTTTTATGACCCCTTTATACTAATATATGAAGTGAGTGCACTAGGACCCCTGGTTGCCACACCTTATAAAGGATATTGTAGAACTGGCATAAATAAAGATAACAATAACCTTAAAATCTTCAGTGTATCAAAATTTCAAAGAGAGTGAATAGTTGGTGGACCAAGTACTGTAATAAAAGTACAACGACACCGCTGCAAATGGAGATCTGGGGAAAGGAATAGATGATGTATACAACATAGCAAAACTTGGTGATCCTATATAGACTTAGGGAGATTAAAATTAATGGTAAGAGAAGTATGTCTGGGAATAACAGGAAATCATGAAAGATCAGATACACCTGATGCCTGTTAGACAAATATTCGGCTGGTTATTTCTTTGTAATTGGTTAAATTCAACCCTCTGAATTGTTCTCTGACCCACCACTCTTTCTGTGGTTATAGCTCCCATGCTTTTCTACCCATGTTCCCCATACATATGCCATCTTCTATCTGACTTCTATTTTCTTAATTGCCTTGCCAACTGATTCTTCCCACCCCCCCCCCATTACCTTCCTCGACTCTAGGATCTATTCAACTTTAAAGCCTTGCTTCTTTCCTAACATCCCTTCTTTCTTGCTAGTAATGTTCAGACCCTCCTGCTCCTGTGGGATGTTTTCATCCAGGCATGCTGAGCATTCCCCTTTCAGGGCAGGTACATTGATAGTCCATGAATGTCCTTTCCCCCTTCCTGCTTTGTTTGAACATTCCATGAAATCTCTGCAGCTCAGCCAGTGGCTGGCTGGGTAGTTTGCCTGCAGCAGGAAACAGCCAGATTTTTAGTCCACTAGTGCTAAGGAGTGTGGAATTTCTACCTACACTGCTGTCACTTACATATTGTATTCTCTTTCCACTGTGTTCTGTTGGGAAAGGGGATAGGATTAAAACAGTTGTTTGCTTGGTGTGGGATTCCTACGAAAATTCAAATGAGTGCAACACATCTGTGTCATATATCAGTATTCCTATATGTCTAACAAAAGAATGGGAGTTTTGTTCCTTCAGTGATTTACTGCTCCCCCAACAAAGGAAGGGGAGGGGGACAACTTCTCCTTATCCAAGCCCTTTCACACATTTAGCTGTCAGCCTGAATGTGAGCTGGCAAGAAGTTGGTGCTATCCTTTGACATTAACAATATGCATTTCCTTGCCAAACTGCTACAGCATTAGGACAGTATGGGTGCCACATTTCTTAACGAAAGGGTGAAGTGAGGAGAGAGTGGATGTACCATACTGCATTGTAGTAAAATTGTTACAGAAAGAAGCCCTTACTTCTTTCTGTAACAATTAGGGCTCCTGACATGAAGGTGTCATGTTGAAAGCGAGGGATCCCTTGAAAAACACCCCCACCCGCCACAACTCTGGTTGTCCATCTGACCTTGTCTTGCCTTGTATCTTTGAATTGTTCTTTTTGTGTGGCAACAGTCACACTCTTACTTAGTTGCAGATGTGCCTCTGAGGCGGATCTCATTTGGAGAGCTGTCATTCATTTTAGTCTCACTTACTTTCATTCCACACTGGGTTTTGTTTGCTCAGTGCTTCTATATTGCTGAAAATTGGTTGTGTCGATAATAAACATTATGTGACTGCAATTTTATAGAGAGAGACTTTTACACAAGAAGGAAAGAAGTTCATGACATTTCAAGTTTCTGCTGTACATAATTTTTGAATGACCTTATTTTTATGTTCTCTATTTTGGGGTTGTTTGGAGCTTCTTAAATGGCCATCCTGGCCGGTTTTGTTGGCACGTATCGGTTGTTTGCTGTTGTTTTTGTGGTTCAGAACTTTTGAGACCTATGGCTGTGAGGAGCCAGAAACAAAAGAGATATTCCTAGACTATTGTGTGAGCTGTGTGTTTAGCCCTAGCTGATCTATCAAGGAGATGTAAACTGCTGGCAGATTTGACCAAGTATCTGTTTCAAATGGTTGATACAAATGAAAATTCTATACTAATTCCTCCACATGTGATGACATTATTAGTGAGGTCTCCAGATTTTGAAAGGTAATATATTATAATTTGACACAAACTCTCTAGTGCTGTAGCAGTAATAGTATTTTTACATTCTTACTGCAGTAGAGGACAATTCCTATGCTTTGAATGGGTGTAATAGTCTGTGGCATTAAGTTGCAAAGGTTTTCCATATGCTGTTTGTGATTCTGTTTCCCTAAACATAGATACTGTTAGTCCAAGTAGTTGCCTTTTCATGTGATATTGTGTTAGAAGACAACTGAAAGAGTCATCAATATATTATGCCATCCTTGACTGACAAGAGTGTAGTAGAGTGGTAAAAAGACTCGCCTACCAATTAGAAATTACATCTTGCCTTGACCATGAATTCACAAGATGGCTTAATCAAGCCACTTTCTTAACCTTCGCTCCCCACCCTTCTCTCTCCCTCCCCATGACTGATATCTTTTACAGGGTGGCTGCACAGTAGAAAGAGCAGTAGAAATGATACCTGTGAACAGCTAGTTGCAAAAATAAGATAAAGTTAGTATTTTCTACCAAATAGCAATACTGTACATGATGAAATTATATTAGCATTTGATGCTAACTAAGAGGCCTCTTTGATACAGTTTTACACAGGGATGGGGGGTAGGGACACAGGTGGTGCTGTGGGTTAAAGCCTCAGCGCCTAGGACTTGCTGATCGAAAGGTCGGCGGTTCGAATCCCTGCTGCGGGGTGCGCTCCCGCTGCTCGGTCCCAGCGCCTGCCAACCTAGCAGTTCGAAAGCACCTCCGGGTGCAAGTAGATAAATAGGGACCGCTTACCAGCGGGAAGGTAAACGGCGTTTCCGTGTGCAGCTCTGGCTCGCCAGAGCAGCGATGTCACACTGGCCATGTGACCCGGAAGTGTCTCCGGACAGCGCTGGCCCCTGGCCTCTTAAGTGAGATGGGCGCACAACCCCAGAGTCTGTCAAGACTGGCCCGTACGGGCAGGGGTACCTTTACCTTTACCTTTAAGAGGCCTCTTTGATACAGTTTTACACAGGGATGGGGGGTAGGTGGAGTGGGGGCAGTGTCACTATAATGTGAAACTACGAAACAGTAGGATTTTTTAATTTCATTTTTGTATTTAGTAGCTCTACAGATAGACTCAACAGAGGGGGGGGGGTAGAATCATTCTTAAACATTCATAACAATGTATAGGCCAATAATGGAAGCTGTTGCTATGCCAGTGTTGTGAACAAATCCTGGATGTTGCATTAGTGCAGCAGTGTGTGTTGGGAACAATCATGATGGTCAGATGTGACATAGTAAGAGCACATTAAGCCATTATGTGGTGCAGAAATGGTCTGTGATGGGGCATTTCGAGGCTAGGGACAGAAATGTGTTCTCTTAAAAGTCCTTTGAGTCTTCGCAGGATCTGCTTCATGAGTGCAGCTCTCCATATCCGATGTATTGTGTGTGATAACTTTTTATTAGGGAGTTGCATGGGCTTGTCTGTTCTCTAAACACAAAATGTCTGTATCTACATTAGCACAAGAGTGCACTGTTGGCACCTATGGAGAGATATATGTTCAGGAAGTTGGCACCCACAGACCTGCTGTGGAATAATATAGGACACGTAAGGAAACTAAGGCACAGACATTACATTATTTGACTTGTGTCAGGTCTGGTTGATCAAATCAGGTGAAAGAAGCTGGCAGTTCCTGTTCATTTGGGCAATGTCATGCCAGAAACTTGTTTGGAATTTGTAAAATATATTTTGAATATTGTGCTATTGGAAATTTTTAGGGCTGTTTTTTAGGACAAGTTTTTATAGCATATGAGTTTAAAAAACAAAACAAAAACCAGGACACATTTCTCCAAATTACTAGCTTGTTGAACTGAAAATTTTCATATCTTTTAAAGAGAAAGGAAGTGAAACCTGATTCTTATATTTTGCATGAAAGTATAAGGAACCATTGGCTTGAAAATGTATGGAAGGGAGGACCCAGGTAATAGGGTAATTTCCAATGGCTTCTTGTCCTCCATTTTCAAATATATTGTAAGGTATATTTACCAGTAAGGGGGGGGGGGAGAGCTATCTTTTAATATTCCATTTCAAAATAAATAAAAGTATCTTTGCAAACATTTGTATATTAGGTATAGGGTATCTGTGCTGAAACACAGTAATGAGGAATCTGCTCTTATTCACCAATGTTACTTGATTCTAAGAAATAACAACCAGCTACAAATCTGAGAGAAAGTTCCTAGTTTAGTTTAGTGATCTCTTGAGAAGCACTGTTAAAAATAGGTACTCTTCCTTTTTTAAAAAGCAGCACCAATGTTAACACTCCTAACTTTTAGAAGTCTATTAATTCTCAACAGGTTATAAAAATATCAGTTCAGTAGGCATTGATATTAACTATGGCCTCTGAATACGGAAATGTAAACATAAGAGATGCACAAAATTTTGATAAACTGAGGTGGAATCCAACATTTCTTGCATGAGCGACTGTATAATGTGGCAATAGCTGTGAGAAAAGAAGAGCCCAGCATCTAAGACCCAACACAATGGAAATGCAATGAATCGGAATGCCTCACAGATCATAGCGGAATCAGAATTTCCAGCAAGGAAAATCTTTTCATGGTGAATTAAGTGGTGGAGGAAGAAAAATGGTGATTGAAAAAAGGTAGGCACAGATCAGAAGCAGTGGGCTCAAGGCTCACTGCTGAAGATTTAAGAACCACAGCTAAAGCTATGCAGAATAGAATGTGGAAAATTGAATTTACTAAACAATTAAGCATTGAATTAATCTACATCCCGCACAGTAGAAAAGTGGGGGAGTAAACCGAATGGGGCTGAATAAATCAGTAGAGCTCATTAAAAGATAGTGAATATTTCAGGTCTGTTGTCACATAAAGGAGGACAGTCTGCCCACTGCTTATAGCAGGGCATATAATTCTGTAGCTCTCAGCCACCCTTTCCTTTAAGCAGAGTCATCTTCTAATCAGATTAATGAACATTTCTGCCGAGGTTATGGTGATGGTTCAATATTTTACCTTGTTATCTGTGGCTTTTCTATTAATTACAAGTCAGATCACTAGTCAACAATAGTAGTCAGGAGCAACATAAATAGCATGAATGCACCCTGGAGATGTAACTCTGAGGATCTGATGCATCCTGGAACTCCCATGGGCTTTTTCAACCTCCCACATGCCTTGCTAGTCTTTTCTTCAATTACAGTTAATGCAATAGTTTGCCATTTTCTCTTTCTAATTATATTTTCAAGTGGGATTTGTAGCACATAGAAAAACATCCTTTTACATGTTGAGGCACCAGGGCTTTGTGCCTGGCATTGTCTGTCCCCTGGGTGCTGTACCATTCTTTCTGCAGAGCTCTGAATAAACAAGTCCCCCTTTTAAAGCTGCAGTTGTACAAACTGAAAATTTATGCATTAACTGTTTGCATTCTGAGCGTGTGTTCCAGATTACCTCTTACAGCATTCTTCTGGTATGCTGCAGAAACGTGTATTTGTAGAAGAGCATTTCTTTTCACAGTTCACACATCAATCTTTGAATCACAGGATCAATTAGCACATTTTGTTTCCCGGAGTCTGCGCAATAGTGGCATTAAAATATAACGTGGCATTTTCCCATGCCTTGTGGTGCTTTAATTGCTTTAATATAGTGGTGTTGTAATCAGTAGCGTAGAACACTTGACATGTTTTTTTTCTTAAAAAAAAAATCTGTTAGAATAGCTGAATAGTGTTTTTGTTTTAGTTTTTTACTCTTAAACCTAATCGTCATTTTATATTATGAGTGTGCGAATTTCATTATTAAAGAGTCATGGTTGGAGGGCAGCCACACTTGATGTGATGGGAGGCAGTCATTTTTGCTTTTGTTTGTTCCATTTATATCTAAAATGGAAACAGAACACATGCATAGAATTGTATAGTTGGAAGGGACCCCAAGGGCTATCTAGTTCAAGTGCAAGTGGCCCATATGGGGATTGAACCCACAACATTGGTGTTTTGAGCACTGTGCTCTAACCAGCTCAGCATATATAACACACACACAATCCCCATATAGGCCACCTGCATATTCCTGGCATAGGCAAACTCGGTTCTCTAGATGTTTTAGGACTACAACTCCCATCATCCCTGACCACTGGTCCTGTTAGCTAGGGATGATGGGAGTTGTAGTCCCAAAACATCTGGAGAGCCGAGTTTGCCTGTGCCTGGGTTAGACTCTTGGGGTCCCTTCCAACTCTACAATTCTCTCTCTCTCTCTCTCTCTCTCTCTCTCTCTCTCACACACACACACACACGTGTGTGTGTAGACAGGGCTTTTTTCAGCTGCAGTTCACTGGAGCTCTGCAGTGGCATCTCTCAGGTGGGCCATCATTGCCACTCTCAGGTGAACATGGGAGAAGTTCATGGTGAGCTCCTGCACCTCTTTTCCTAGAAAAATAGCTCTGTGTGTGTATGTATCACAAGGAAAGGGGGTTGTGCCCTCAACCTTATTTCCCATGCTGAACTCAAAGCACTTTTTTCCTTACCTTGTTCGCTTTCGATTTCAGAGCTGGACTGGGATAAAAATGGCCACAGTGTTGTAGTATTCAGAGACCAGGAGAGGATTCAGCTTCCTTACCTGGGTACCTATCATGGTATTAAATATATATACTCTGACCTTGAAAATAAACACGAGTGAATGCCTTGTCCCATCTAGTTTGACTCTTAAGATTCTGTTGGACTTCATCAGATCTAGCATATTCTGAAATATAACACTTTAATTAATGGTGCATTAATTCATATCAGCAGGCGCTTTTGATCTGAATTTTCAGACCTTTGCTGAAGAATTTTCTTTGCCATCAGGCTTATGCAGACAATTAAGAAAAATATTTTTGGTAATAGTCAGCTGGTGACCTGTTTTAATCTGCAATGTGCTCTTATTGTATTTTAATTGTCGTGAACCACTTTGATTTTTTTAAATGAAAGAATATACAAATGTGTTGTTTTTTTTTAAAAAAATAATATTATTAAGATGATGTGCTTTGATTTGTCTCAGTTGATATTGTATTAATTCTCTGTCGGCAATACTGCAAAACAGTAAAGAACGTGCTATTATGTTGCACACACGCACACCACACACAAATTGTGTAGGATGACCAGTGAGTCACTGAGATGTTTTTAAAAGCTTACTACTAAAAGCTAATTAAAATCATTTCTGTTGATAAAGGGAGACATGGAAGGATTGTGCCATGATTGTTTTCCTTAAAAATTTAATTTACAGCCAATTTTTCCTATCTGAATGTTATTTTCAAATGCACCCAGTGATAAGAAGCAACATCTGTTTTCTGCTGAATAGTACAAGAGTGCTCTGCATGGGGCTGAGTGTACACTGTTCATATGAAGCCATTGTTGCTCTGATTCCTCCCCCCTTTTTGTCTTGATGCTGGGTCCATTTGCCCATATACCATGTGGCAAACAGCTGACACATATTGACTATTAGGGATCTTAGGCCTAATTATGAGTGATGTATTTAAACGTTCCCATGTTTGTCTTTTGTATGCGGTTGGAGGCTTATGTAAATTGCACTGTTGTAGACCACTCCCCATTTCCTAAGAGTAGCAGATTGTTAGGGTGGTTTTTTTTGGGGGGGGGAAGGGTCCTGTAAAAACTAATACTAGTCTTTCCCACAACCCTATGAAATTTGCTGTTTTCTAAGGTTGCAAAGCATGCTTTACTATAAAATAACAGTATATTTTGCCATATTATATATATATATAGAGAGAGAGAGAGTGTGCGTGCACGCTTGGGTTCAGGGAACAGACAGATTCACAAGCCTAAAAATGGTGTTTTTTCTGTTTTAAAAATATTTATTGTTATTCTTCAGAAACTTGCAATATTTTGCACTATGGTCTATACCTCCCTTTAAATCCATCTCAGTTAAAAGAAAAGAACTCATCCTGAAACTCACTTACAGATGGTACCTAACGCCACAGAAACTAGCACTGATACGCTCAGGAGTCTCACCAAAATGCTGGAGAGGATGCACCTCCCCAGGCACATACCTCCACATGTGATGGGAATGTCCCAAAATCCAACTTTTCTGGACATCAGTCATACATGAAAAATGCAAAATAACTAAACAAGTATTAGAAGTCACCCCAGAACTGGCTCTACTCAACATCTTCCAAGATAACACTGCCTGCTCACATTATAAAGAGCTCACAACCCACCTACTCTCAGCAGCCAGAAGCATCATAGCCAGACACTGGAGAGACCTATCAGGAGTAAACATGGACCAATGGTATCAAATAGTATGGGAAACAGCCTTACTAGAAAAACTAACTAATAAATTGAAACTGACATGGGGACAAATAGAAGAAGACGTCTTCACCCTGATATGGTTCCCCTTTATCACATACATAGCCCAGCAATACAACAAGAATCTGCCAACAGCATATGAATCAATATGACTAACCTGACCCCCCCATAAACAAATCTCACTACAGCCAACCAAAGACAACCTACCCTAGGTCACCCCCCCAACCTCTCTCACTACCAAGGAAATATAACAAGCGACTAGAAAGAGAACCCACATAAGTGATGCTGATACAAAACCCCACACATACACTAAGTAGAAAAATAGAAGCATTCCCACCCCACCCCACACACCACCCCCACCCTCTCCCTCTTTCCCTCTCTTTTCTTCCCAACCGTATATGGCATGCAACACTAATGCCTCACAACAAATGAAAATGATCTGTAGAAAACACAACCTGAAAAAAGAGACAATGCACGTATTTTTGTAAACTAAGAAATCTTTAATAATTTTTTAAAAAAAGAAACTTGCAATATTTGTATTTTCTTCCTCTGTGTAATGTGCAGAATATTGCTTGTTTTGTTTTTAGTCATTTGCTTAATTCTCACCCAACAGCCTTCCTGGAACAGAGATCACGATGACACAGCGTCAACACGTTCAGGAGGTACACCGGGACCCTCCAGTGGGGGACATACATCACACAGCGGTGACAACAGCAGCGAACAAGGTAGGAATCATACTTTGAATCCTGGCTGATTTGCAGGGCATCATCGCTCCAATATGCTGACATTAAATAAGTGCTTCATATATATATTAGATGTGAACACTGAGGCAGGGTCCTGGTGTTGACAGCATGTCTTCCTTCGGTGCGCAAGGATAAATGACCATCCTTAATTTTCCATCCAAGAAGGCCTTGAGCAACAGTTGCCTATCTAGTGGAGCCTCTGGGTGGTGGTTCTTTCTAGTCGTACAGACCATGATGAAAGTTTGTGGTTTTGGTAACAAAGGCAGTTTGGGCCTAAAGCTGCATCATCTTCAAACTAGGGAACTGAACTTGGTCAATATGTGCCTTTTCATTGCCTTGCTGAGAATAGCGGTTGGCATAGTGAGGTGGAGCTGCCATGTTGGCACTGGAATGGAGCAGAGCAGAGCACTGAATGCATGGACACCCCAGCAGAGCATATCTAGTGTTTCCACCAGTGCAGCTACACAGTCCCAACCTCAGCATTGCCCTCTGGCTATGTAGCGGCGGTTCGAATACACGCGGCGGGGTGAGCTCCAGTTGCAGTGTCCCAGCTCCTGCCAACCTAGCAGTTCGAAAGCATACCAGTACAAGTTGATAAATAGGTACTGCTGTGGTGGGAAGGTAAACGGCTCTGGTTTCTGTCACAGTGTCCTGTTGCGCCAGAAGCGGTTTAGTCCTGCTGGCCACATGACCCGGAAAGCTGTCTGTGGACAAACGCCACTCCCTTGGTCTGAAGTAAGATTAGTGCCGCACCCCATAGTCGACTATGTCTGGACTTAACTGTCCAGGGGTCCTTTACCTATATTCTGCCCATCTGACTGGGTTACCTCAGCCACTCTGGGCAGCTTCCAGCAAATTAAAACATCAAACACAGTATAACATCAAACATATAAAGGGCTGCATTCAGATGTCTCCTAAAAGTCAGATAGTTGTTTATTTCCTTGCCATCTGATGGGAGGGCATTCCACAGGGCAGGCGTGACTCCTGAGTAGACCCTCTGCCAGAACAGGATTTGCAGCCTTAGTTCTTAATTCACATCAATAATTGATGCTCAAATTACATGCTGCCAAACTTTTGGCATTGTTTTCTTTTAGAAACTACAACCCAAACTAGAGTAGTCTTCAGCCTTTTTAGCTCCTGGACCCCATTTTATGTCATTTGTGCGGCATGGAATCCACATAAAAGATTTTTTTTTAAAACCATGTGTGCCCATTTTTTTACTCCTGTTTTCTCCCATTCCCCCACTTTGTTTTTTTTTTAAAATAATTTTTATTAAGGTTTTCCAAATTAAAACAAATAAAATCCAATTCATAAACTTTTTCCAATATCTAGGACTTCCCCTCCCCACCCCCTCTTGTGTTCCAAATCTTCCAAAAAAGCAATAATATTCAACAAATTCTTATTCCCAAAATACACTCATCATCAATAACTCAATTTATCCAAATTTCCATTCCCTAAGGTCGACCTATTCCCTTCCACGAGTTCCCCCCTTTCAAATATAATACAGATGAAAATAGAATAAATACAAACAATAATTTTACAACCTTTGGATTCCAAATTTCCCTCCCCTCTTTCCCTGTTGCGTTCCTCCTATCCCTCCACTTCCAATGTCTTCCTGATGAACCCACATTTCACTAAACCCACATCCCTCTGGTTCTTTACCGGTCTTTTTTTTTAAATTACAGATGTCCAATCATAGAAGGAGTCTATCAAAGGGGGCCCATTTCTTCTATCCAGATTTTTATATCCAGGAGTATAAACTCCAATTTTATATCCATAAGCTTGTCAAATCTGGATATCCCTAATGTTCCCACTCCAATTCTGTCCAGTTCTTGTTGTTTCCTTGTTCTTGTCAATCACTCTCCTCCTTTTTACTTCCCTGTTCCCTCACAGAAATGTTCTTTTTCCAAAGGCTTCTAGTGTCTCTACAGAGGCTTGTTATTCAGGAGCAAAACATTACATCATGTTCCTTTCATTTTTCAACAGATTAATCCATTGTTTCCAGTAAAGTGTAGGCCTCTGTAGACAAAATAATGTTCCATTTCTGCAGTTTCCCAGGAGATTAAAAGTTCTATCCAACTGTTCAAGTTTCCCGTCGAAAACACATGCAATGTCCCTCAGCTCCTCTAGGTGGATTACAATAACAAAGTTCCCTTCCAGATCACATCCGCCAGTCCAAATAACTTATAAATCCTTATTTGAAACAATTTATCTCCAATTTATAACAAATGTAACCGGCAAAGTCCTCATAACAAAGTCTCAATTTCATTCTTCCGTTTTGACAGCTCTTTGACAGCTGTCAAAACCTCCGTTATTCTTCTCCAGGCATTTTCACGAATCGCTCCAGGGATTCCGGGGGGGTTGCTTTTTAATCCGAATTCCACTTTTCTCCTCCAGCTCAATCTTATAAATTTCCCTCGCGAAGTTGCTAGTTCGGCAAGATAAGGTTCCTCTCGATCTTAGTTATCCAGTCCTTTGTTTTGGCTCTTCTACAATTTGGGGGGGGGGGCTGACTTCCTTTTTTCCACCTCCCCCGTTCGCTCCAAATTCTAAAAATTTATCCCTCTTTTTAGTCCATATTCCAATTACTCACGGGTTCTTCTTTTGGGTCCAAATTTTCAATAGAAGAAGTCAGCGCTCTCCGCCGGATGGCATGCGGCTGCGCTCGGCAGGGATAGCAGAGGACTCAAAGCACCACGCTCCTCCCCGGCACCCGATCCGTAGCCTTTAAAAAGGCTCCTTCACGAATCGAGAGGGCGCTGACGGTGCCAGCCGAGTCTCCATGTCCACGGCCTCCGTGGCCGTGGTTTTTAAGGGTCCCCGCATCGCCGGTGCGGTAGGACCCAGCCCCTGCCGAGCAGGCTCCCTCCGGAGCTCGGAGGGAGCCCGCCATTCGGCGATGGCGCCGACCCGGAAGTCCCCATTCCCCCACTTTGTGCCAACATTTCCAATTGTGTATGTGGCGGACGGGGACCGGACGGACGGACCCCTAAACAAAAACCATGTTTTGCAGTGTAGCCCTGAGTGCCCCAGCTTAGCTGAGAGGGTGATCCACCACTTGTTGATCTTGGTCCACCTAGAAGACAAACTGATAGGCGACAGAGGTCCCTGTAGGAGAAGAGACAGAGCTATATTTGAGTGTTTTAGTGAACTTAATTGAGGTGTGGTGCACAAAACATATTAAACGTAGACTACATTTGTTCCAGTTATACTTGTATATCTGCTGTCCGTACTTCCCATATTCTGCTAATTTGCCAGAATGCCAAATTAATTTACAGTTGTTGTTTTTTAAACCCGCAATTAATTCACTGATGGAGAAAGAGCAGGGGCTTAGTTCTTGCTTTGTGTGTTTGTGTATAGGATGTGTGACATCAATCAGTACTGTCTTTTTAAAAAAAGACAATGTGTGAAAAACCCTAAAAAAAATTTTTACATCAGCAAAGACCAACTGCAACAAATTTCATGTTAATTAAATGCAATTAAAATTTTAAAAGCACCCTTAATCTGAATATAAAGAGAATTCTTTTATTGAAGTAGACTCTGAACCTACAATAGGTATAAACTTTTAAAATGTAGTTTTATGATCCCGTTTCATTCAAGTGCTGTTGGACAACAAAGGAATTGTGTGTTCAAAAAAGGGAAGGGGGAGGTTTAATAGGACTCATTAGAATTGCAAAATCCTACATTTAACTAGATTAGTTTTTAAACTAAAGTAGCGTTCTATTTTTTGTGTGTGTCCGCATGTAAGGATTCAGGCTTAAATTGTGACTAACATCTTCCTATGGACTTTTAAGCATTCAAACCACTTCATTGTTTAAATAAAAATTGCTGACATCACCACAAGTAAAGCCTAGTAAAAATGGGGCCTGGTATGGTAAACTCTTGAAGAGCTGAAGCAGAAACTGGCAACCTTCTGACCTCTGACTTTTACTGGAAAATGATATGCAACATAAATTTAAGGGGCCTTTTCTCTTTCAAGTATTTCTTCATATGTGTGTTGCAGTTCACAGTAGTTAAGGTGTGCTGACACTTCTGAGGTATTTCCACTAATGTTTTTTGTGTTTTTTTGTGTGTTTTTACATAAATGGCTGTAAAACAACAGGCTCATCAAAAATAGGAACACAAGGCTAAACCTTCCCCATTTCTCTAATCAACATAAAATCCAAAGATGGCTGCTGGAGAGGACTGATTTTTTTTTTTTTGGCAGGTGGGGATGGAGATGAGAATGTGGGTTGCTTTGGGAATAAGTCCATTCTCAGTGGACTGTTGCAGGGTATCCAAAGAGGGAAGGGATCCAGCTGGAAATTTTCCTGCGTGTTTCTGCAGCTGTGCAGCACCCATTCACTTTAATGGGATTTATGCGCCAATTCATTTCCATAGAGACACTGTGACTCCTAATGAAGTAACCCCAACTCTTGGCTCATTTTTTGCTGCACCAGTTCCAGGATGGCATGGCAGAGAGGTCTGGATCAGGCCCATCACCAGTAGCTGGGCTGGCTGATGATCCAGCAGATCCTTGGCTGGTTCAGCTCAACCCCTTCTCCAGAATCTGAATTTCGTGTGCATGCACACTTCTTCTTATCTGAAGAAGTGTGCATGCACACGAAAGCTCATACCAAGAACTAACTTAGTTGGTCTTTAAGGTGCTACTGGAAGGAATTTTTTTTGTTTTGCCCTTCTCCAGAAACACCCCATTTGCTTCCACCTTTTGGGTACTTTTGAAAATTTGTGGTTTGACATTTCAGTTTCACTTAACTGAAATATGTATGTCATTCACACGTAAAATATTGTGTGGTAATCTTGAGCAAGGTAATAAGATGAGATTGTTTTAATTTTCCCTAGAAAAAATCCACTACTGGTTTTGCTTCTTCAGAACTGATCTTGATTTTCTCACAAAGTTCTGAGCAAGTGCTGAATTCCATTCTCAACTAGTTCTGATGATAGCAGGGCTGTAGTCAGGAAAACTGACCACCCAAAAGCAAGAATCTGGATCAGGGTAGAGGGGTATGGAGGTAGGGGCAAGTGTGGTTCTCCTCAGGACTTCTTTTAGCTGGAACTCACTGGAACTCAGTTCTGGCACCTCTCAGGTGGGCATCATTGCCATTATAAGAGAACAAGGGATGTGTTTATGGTGCTTTCTGGCTTATCTCTCTCTCCCTCTCTCTCTGCCTTTTTATAGAAAAATAGCACTGGTTCTCCCGCCAACAACTGTCCTGACTGGAGTCTCTGTCCACTATTCACTAAAAATGCACACCACTCATTACCTTTTATGATGAAAAGGAAAAGATATCATGAGGTAGATCTTGTCTATCCCTGAGATTTTGGCAGTGATACCAGAGCAGGTGTAGCTCCTTCTCACCAATTTATCCTGTTGGCAACCCATTGTCTTTTTTTTCAATTCATGCGCTCCATTGACTGTTTTGGAGCAAAACAGGCAAAATCCTTGCTGGAATCTGGAAGACTTTGAGGATATTTGTGGAGCTTTGCTAGTTGCATAGGCCAGTTGTTGATCCCAAATTCCTCAATGTTCGTAAAGGTAAAGGGACCCCTGACCATTAGGTCCAGTCATGACTGACTCGGGATGCGGCGCTCATCTCTCTTTATTGGCCGAGGGAGCCGGCATACAGCTTCTGGGTCATGTGGCCAGCATGACGAACCAGAGCAGCGCACAGAAACGCTGTTTACCTTCCCGCCAGAGTGGTACCTATTTATCTACTTGCACTTTGACATGCTTTCGAACTGCTGGTTGGCAGGAGCAGGGACTGAGCAACGGGAGCTCACCCCATCATGGGGATTTGAACCGCCGACCTTCTGATTGGCAAGTCCTAGGTTCTGTGGTTTAACCCACAGCACCACCCACGTCCCTTCAATGTTCATAGAACCCCTTAATTATATAAGCAGACTTGTATATAAATTCACTTCTTTCCTGCTGTGAATACTCCTGATAGAGCAGTTATGGTAATGCCTTCTATGGCAAGGTGTATGTTGTAAAGAGTAAGCTTTAATGATTTAGTAGAGGTTAGTCTATCTTGGCAGAAGGCTTATCAAGAAGCCTTTTAGCATTAAATAGGAGTAACACCTTTACTAAAATAGGCTGTGTACACAATTGCTGGCTTAAAATGCAGCCAGGTTGTTCTTTTTCTCAATTTGGATCAAAGCTAGTTTGGAGAAAAACACAGCATTTTATAAGAAATGACAGGGTAGATGCAGGGTAGAGATGAATGGTGGCTAATGCTGTGTGTAGACTGCTTCCCACACTAATTGTGAGAGTGCACTGGATGCAGAATAAATGGAAGTGTGTACATATAGCCATGGTCCCCATAAGCAATTCTTTTCATAGTATTTTTCTAGTAACTGTGAATTATCACAGTACAGAACTCATTCAGGGAGCCCATGCTGTAACTCTACATCACAGTGTTGTGCTGTGTTTCCATCTCTGTGTTTATAATTAAGAAGACAAAATAATTAAAAGCAGGTCTAGGCTAGCTGTGTGTTCATGGAGACTGAGGTAGACTTTGTGTATATAGGAAAGTAAACTTGAAGGGAGGGGAATAAAGCAGCCATGGCAACCATGGAGTGAACTGCGGTATTCTCCCTGGTCTTTTTTGTATGGGGCGGGAATTTCATTACTTGCCCAGTCTCTGTGTAGCAAGAAAGCTTTTCCTTCTTGCATGAGTTACAGTAGTTACTTTCATGCACAATGTGTGGCATTTTGCAAACCTAACATCCAATAAAATGGGTGGTTTTTTAATTATGAAAAAGTAATATGTAATAAAAAAGTAATATGTAATAATATGCTTGGATCCAGAGTAGTCTGCGTGGAACTCACACAACAGGACTTTCCCATCTCTCCACTCACTGCAGCTCCCCAAGGTCCTCTTCTGAAACTGCATGGGATGTAGAGGGGGGAGGAAATTTACTTGGCCACAAGCATACATCTTCTGAGCAAAACATTTCCTCAAAGGACCCTTAAGTTTCTGTCTCGAGGGCTCCAGGGGCTGGGGGAACTGATTTAATCTCTTTCCCTTTCAAACCTGTGGAGGGGCTTGTATTGGGCTCAGAGAATAAACTAGACAAGCTGTGTTCATCTTCTGTCTTAAGTTGTGAGGGCACCAGTGCTTAAGCCCAAGGCAACCCACTTGCCAGGACTTCAGGTGCAGAAAGCTCAGACAGCTGCCCATCCATCCATCCATCCATCCATCCTCAAAGCCAGTACAGAGAATGGATAGCCATCCAGTCTGCTTGAGCCTTGGGAGCAAGGGTGTGAGGTGAGCAGTGTGCTTTGGAAGCAAAGCGTGGAGGCAGTGGAGGTCACCAAAGCAAGCTCTTTGGGGCCACGTTCCAGCCACCATCTCACTTCCCAAGTTGGGTGCTTGCTTCCTGGCTCCAACAGAATGACTTCAGCAGCTACCTCAGAGCTTTTGTCATGGGCAGGAAGTGTGTGTGTGTGTGTGTGTGTGTGTGTGTGTGTGTGTGTGGAAAGGAAGCATAGAAGGGGGCGGTGAAATCTGCTTCTCTTGAAAAACTTTTTAGGAGTCCCCACTTCTTTGTTTCCTGCTCCCTACTTTTTGAGCAAAGGTGCCAACTGCGATTTCAGTAGGAGTGTGGGAGAAAGAGAGAGAGGGAGTGTGTGCTAATTAATGTCTTAAATTTTTTGTGTGTTGTTGTTTAGTCATTTAGTCGTGCCCAACTTTTTGTGACCCCATGGACTAGAGCACGCCATGTCTTAAATTACTCTTATTGAAATCAGTAGATTTCATTTAACTCTGTCATGGCTTTATTTGAAAATGGAATTTGTTTTGTTTTTTTAAAAAAATCCTGAGCCCAGACTTTCTGTGTCCAAGGCCCAGTTTTCATTGTCCTGTGATTGTGTTTCAGACAAAAGAAAAGTTGTCCTTTTAAGGTAGGAAGTGAGGTTTTCTTCTCCTGGAAACAGTATCAATACTTGCAATGTTTTCCTGCCTTTTGTAGAAGAGTTCAGGCAACCTATTGGCAAAAGGCAATTCCATTTATTATTGAAGAGAATCTCAAGGCAGTTGTTTCGAGGCTGCAAAGCTGGCTGGCAGAGCTGGATGAAGGAGCGGGGGAAGGGCCACATTATGTTCCAGATGACTGAGCAACGATTTATACACCAGCTCGCCTTTTTACATGAAGAAGAAAAGTAATAACAGCACAGACCCAGCCATTGGAAGCAGTCAGATGTCTGATGACTAATGGGATAGGTAGGAAGGAGCTCTCTGATTGGATGTCTTAATGAGCAGATTTCGCACAGAGTTTGGGCTGCAGTTCCCCTTGACCTTTACCCTTTATTGACCGAACTGACACTTCATTTTTCACATACTTCCAATTATGGCTCAGCTTAAGTGTTGCCCTCCCTCCTTTATTTCTTTCCTATGGACAACTTGAGAGTGGTTGAGGCCACAGAAGATATTTTAATTTGAGAAACTACCGTAGAAGTTCAGTTTTTTAAGATGTAATCTGAAACTGCGGTCATTTTGCAGTTTTCCCTAAAGAACATTACAGGTTTCTTTTTGTTTAGCTAATCTATAAAGATCGCCCCACCAAAGAAAATAATGCACATGTTTGCTTCAGACTGAAATATTAAGATTTTAAAACTTGCATTTAAACACACTTTCCCCTCTCTTTCTCCCCCAAAACGATGCTTTGTAGATCCAAGTAGTTTGAATGATGTGTATTTGTTCACACTGTGCTATTTCTCAAGAGACTTTCGTAGTGTGATGCCCTAAAATGTCTTTAACACTCTTCAGAGACTAGAGAAAAGCAAGACATAGTTGTGGATACAGTTCTCAAGTCCTTAGACTACATGGAAGCATCATTGTTGTTCTGGCAATATTTAATGTGTAAATGGAAATTAAAAGGGTGATCCTTTTTAAGAGATGGCTGAAAATGATGCCATTTGAGTGTTTCCAAGAATAGTGTGGGAAGGATTTCTTTACTATAAGCTGTTAGGGAATATTCCATAGCAAGGCGGATCATACATAAAGGGTAGTTTTGAAGTAGTGTCTGTGTCTATGTGATATTCTTTTCCGGCCTGTTCAAGTTTGAATTTACATTTCCGCAATAAGTGTAATTAATGCAAATAAGCGCATTTTAAAAATATAAACCAGAGCTACAATAGTTTCAGCACCTGCACGAATCACTTAATTCTGGAGGTCACCTAGTGAAGTCCATCTGCATAATAATCAGGCATACTATTTATTTGATGAAATTATTGCTTGGAAATACTTGGAAATATATAACCAAATACTTACATCCAAACAGAGGTCCTTAGAAAATAGAAGTATTTATTTCAAAATGTATGAAGTGTTACCTACTTTATTATGTAGCCCTCTGGCACCGTAATAGCATGGCATATTTTTACTATAATATGGTAATAAAAAGATATGTAAAAGGCAGACAAAGGTACTGTCTTTTCAGTAAGGTGACCCCTGTTACCAAGTAACTGCTTTACTTATGAGCTTATTAAAAACTCAAAAAATGAGCTTTTCATACTTCATAGGCATTGATGTGAAAATGAGCTGTCCTGTGAGTAGTTTTCTTGATCATTTTTAGAACAATTGATTAGCCAAAGAGCTTCTGTCATTAGTTGACATTGACTGATAGCAATTTGTCACAAGCTCCGAAGGTCAGCCAGAGAGTGGAAGCTTCAGCTTGTCTTTGATTGACCTTTACTGATGCCATTATCATACGACTGGCTTGGCTAGATGTGACCCTCAATTGAAATAGACAGAGCATCAGTCAGCAGTGGGTTGTTCTCTTTTCTGATTATTTATATATTGTGTGTCTTCAGCTGCATCTAAGAGCTTTATTTTATGTTTTAAATATATTAATAGATTTGAGTACTATCTCTAAAACTGCACATTCTTCTAAATATCCAGTTACTATTTTGCTTTAAATTACCTTATAGCTGATATAGCAGTTTCTTGACATGTGTGCTGGAGTACTTTTTGGCAAAAGTTTGAAAAGTTTGAGGTGATTTATAATCTTACCTGTATTCTCGAGTTTTATTTACTCAAGGATTATCCCCCCCCAAAAAAATGTTTTAGGAATGTGTGTAGTAATAGAGCAGTTGAAGATTATGTTCTTAATCACATTTTCCTTAATGTACATTACTTTCATCAGCAGTTACATTCTCTGTGTAGTTGCATGTCTTGCACTGTATTGTGTAAATATTATCTTCATTTTTGTATGTTTAGCATAACAACAAGTATTAAAATTGTTGTTTTTTTGTTCATGTATATGGTTATTATTCAGACCCAAAATTGAAATGATTTTCTACAGTTCCAAAATGACTCTTTCACTTTTCAAAATCTGTACAGCAACACTAAACACTTGCTAGCTTTGTTCTTTTCTCTTCAGTTGTGGGCAGTATAGCTGTAAACTAATTAGCTTTCCCTTTCTCCCACTGCCCTTTTATGGCCTATCTGGATTCCTAAATGAAGCTAATAACTTGTTTTTCAGGTCCATCCTTATAGATTCCAAAATCATTACACAGTTTTACCAAGATTAGAAAGCCTCACCCTCAGTGGAGAATTAAATACAAATTGAGGTAGAGTCTTTATGACTGAAGTAAAAGCTGGGAGAGGGGCATGGACAATGGGCTTAATTTCCATGGTGGTTCCATGCATTTAACATAGTATTGTAGAGTAGGAAGGGACCCTGAAGGCCATCTGGTCTAACCCTCTGAAATGCATGAATCTCATTACCTGAGTTCTTATATAATTCCTCTCTTGATTGGAGTCATATTCAAAGATCATTTGCTCCAAAAGTTAAAAAATCTCAACAATGTACATGCAGTTGAACTCAATGAAATATTTATTTAAGGAAATTAGTTTAGCAGCAGGTTGCAAATTGCTGTAAGGTCCTGGAGTGGGGAAAAACATCACATGGAAGCTAGCTTCAGTGCAGCAAACTATTTAGCTGTGTTCGGTCCTGAACCCAATTAGAGGAACAGCTCACTGGAGAAAATTGTCAAAATCTTATCACCAGATTAGGGCATTTGGTTGGTCCCAGCCATTCCTTATTAGCAAGAGTAAGTTGGTCATTAATTTGTTGTCTGCATTGACAATGGTACAAGTGGTACTGTTGATAATTTTGTAAGATTAGTCCAGTATTGTTGAAGCATTTTATGTTATACATCTTTGATCATGTATTCCAAGGTTTTTCTGCTGATGGAAGATTTGCATGCTTTCTTCTGCCACATCACTATATAAGGATAAGCAGTAGGTGGCCTTGCTGTTGCAAAGAAAGAGAAGAAGAGTAAGACCCATATGTAGAAAAGCTTCATTCTTATGGAGACAACGATTGGCTAGGTTGTAAAAATAGCTGCTTTGATAGAGAAACTCCAATCAACAGAGGAAAGCTTAGACTGCAGCGCATAACAGAGTACTGGGGTTTGTGGCCTTACGAAATTGGATAATGTGGAGCAAGGACAAAAGGCCACATGTTCTGATGTTGATATTAGAGTTTTATAAGAATGGCCCTTGGACTCTGTTTCATATCTACATAGCACAAACTCCCAGAAGTGCTTTTGAATTAAGACAAATAAATGGCATTCCACTTTTGCTTAGACCAGAAATTGAAGTTTTGGTGTTGTTTTGTGGAAGGAATGTTTTCAGGATTATGTGCGCCTAAAGAGCTTAGATATAACCTGCTCTCTGAATCAGAGTGTAGGACTAGCACTGGAATTGGGTTCATATCCCTAGATAGAGATGGAGGTCACTGGGTTGGTTACCTCAAGTCAGTCACTCACTCGGGTCAGTGTAGGTAAAAGGTAGGTGTAGTGCTTTTTCTTGGGGGGGGCACTCAAGGTTATGCAGTACTGGCACCTCTTTTGTTGTTAAAAAAGTGTGAGACTTACTGTAACAACTTCGTGGTGAGTACTGGCACCTATTTTTCTAGGGAAAAAGCACTGGGTAGGTGTGTGTTTGTGAACTATGCACACTACCTAAATTTCTTTGGAACAGTGGTAGGATTTAACGGCAGTAAATACATAATTCTGGAGGATTAAGGACCAGGCCTCTTCTATCTTGGTCCCTTTCTGGTGGAATTCCCATGACTACCAAACAGTGTGTGTGTCTCCAATTATAAAGGCCTTTCAAAAACTGGTTCAAACTGTTGTTTTTTTATGTCTCCAGTTTGCCAACATCTACTGCGATTTTTAAAAACATGTTGGTTTTTTCTATTTTGCACAGTTTTACATCAGTGGCTTTTGGCCAGCTAGGAATTAGTTTTAACTCCAGAAGGCAAGTATTCTAATTAAATGAATTGCGGTATTTCCTCTTGTATGCAATCACAATCTGAATAAGTAGCAAAACTAACTGAACTAACTTGAATCCACTGCTGATGTGGGATGTGTAGACAGAATATGAAATATTAGTGCTTTCAGCTGGTTAACCACAGGCCAAATCCAGATATGGGGTGAGTGTTCAGGTCTCATTCACATATAACGACGGCGGTTGTGTGTTGTTGAGATCTGTTTGCAGCAGTCCATTAAAGGTAAAGGGACCCCTGACCATTAGGTCCAGTCATGGCCGACTCTGGGGTTGCAGCGCTTATTTCGCTTTATTGGCCGAGGGAGCTGGCATACAGCTTCCGGGTCATGTGGCCAGCATGACTAAGCCACTTCTGGCAAACCAGAGCAGCATACGGAAACGCCGTTTACCTTCCTGCCAAAGCGGTACCTATTTATCTACTTGCACTTTGAAGTGCTTTCAAACTGCTAGGTTGGCAGGAGCAGGGACCGAGCAACGGAAGCTCACTCCGTCGCGGGGATTCGAACTGCCGGCCTTCTGATCGGCAAGTCCTAGGCTCTGTGGTTTAACCCACATTGCCACCCGCGTCCCTTTGTAGTCCATTTCTCTGGACATATTTCTCTCTTCCTGGCTCCAAAACGGAAGTGAACCAGGAATTGGGAAAATGATTTGAACCTAGACTGAGTATAGATCTGGAATGCTAGGAACATTCATTCCAGTTTATCAATTTTACTGCTCATGCATTACTACTCTACTCCCCACCCAGCTTTATATTTGAATGGGGCACAGATGAGGAAAAGAAACCTGTACCTGCCACATCATGTCTTATTTGACCCTAATTTCCCCAGGGTGCTGGAATGCTATGTGGTTATCTAGCTTAAAAACTGCATTGAATTTCATTGGGCCATTGCTTCTGGCTAGTGTGGGACCAGGATTCTTCTAGTACTTAAAAAACCCCCAAAGCATTTGGAAGAAGAGGACACCAAAGGCTTGTGTACCATAAGCAGAGTAATCAGAGACTTCCCCAGTTAGAAGGAAATTAAAACTCAGGGCTCAGACATATCCTTAGAAAACTTGCTTTTCACTGAAGGAGAATATGGCCTACCGTACACCTCATAATTTGATGCTAACTTTCATTTTAACATGCAGTTTTATTATTCAGGCTGTAATCCTGTACCCAGCCACTCATGCATAAATCCCACTGAAGTCAGTAGGACAGTCGAGTAACTGATAGCAGATTGCAACATAAATCTTTAACCCTCATTTGTAGGCAGCTTTTTGACATGCCGTTTTGATCAAAGTTTATTTTTGAAAAATGATGCTACTTGTCCTAAAGTGATTAAAATTATCAAGAGAGCCAGGGTGTTATAGTGGTCAGAGAGTACTGGGCTCGTGCTGGGTAAAATTCAAGTCCTCTTTGAGCCACAAAGTTCACTGAGCAACCTTGGACTAGTCACTATCTCTCAGCCAAACTGAAGATAAAATGGAGATCAGGAGAACCTTTAAGGTCTCATTGAAAGAATGGTGAGATAAAATGTAATAAACAAATAAGTGCAATTTTGGAATAACAATTAATAATTGTTATACGTGCTATAGTTATACAGGGTTGTAATTATCTATTTCTTCCAGCCCCCATTAGTAAAAGAGAAAAAGAAAAAACACCCTATGATTTGCCACTAAATCTCCAATTTGAAGTGTCCCCCAAACCTAGAAACTGGGTGTACTCCCATTTCCTCTTTTGTGTGTGTGGGAGGATTTTTATTTTTTGTACAAAGTAATTATAGGTTGGATTTGTTGGCCAGAAACCTGAGAACAGGCACAACTTGTCTTTTCTCACCTCCATTATCCCAGTGGTGGGAATGGTTTGATAATACTCATTCAGATTTGACAGGTGATTTCTCCTATAAATGAATGTGTTTAAATCATAATAGTTGGAACAGAATTGTTTGATTACTTGGCAGCAGCTTCTTTCTCTGTGATAGCTTTTGGATCACCTGTTTGCTGAGAGCATTTGACAGTCTTTATGTTTATTACCCAATTGAATGTCAGTAGCAATTGCAGCTAAAGATAAACAAAAATGCAAGTACTTGTTGACCTTGACTCCCCCACTCCACACACACACACACACACACACACACACACGGAGTATTGGACTTGATGACTCTATTGCTCTTTTGCTGATAAGAGCTATAAATGATAGTTTTAAGGGAAATGTTTTATTCCCAGAGGAAAATAGCACATTGCTGTGGGAAACAGCATATGGTTGGTGTCCTATGATTTACATAGTTCGCTTTCATTTAGGCTGTGGGAAAAGAAAGGACTTCCCTTTTTATGACTTCCGTATCTCTACAAACATGCATTCCTGTCCTGTTTGCAAAGTTTCTCTGGAAGATTATATGCAATACATAAATAAAATTGGGAGGACGGCTTTATGTTTTATTATATGCTGTAAGTAAAGTATTTTCCAGGCTTCCTCATTTCAGATTTGTTTCAATAGCAGGTGCACAGATAAATGTTTTCCTTTATAATGAGAAAATACAATGTGTTTAAAACATGAGAGATAATCTTTGAGCAGCAGGTACAGTGGTACCTCGGGTTAAGTACTTAATTCGTTCCAGAGGTCCGTTCTTAACCTGAAACTGATCTTAACCTGAAGCACCACTTTAGCTAATGGGGCTTCCTGCTGCTGCCGCTCCGCCGGAGCACGATTTCTGTTCTCATCCTGAAGCAAAGTTCTTAACCCGAGATAATATTTCTGGGTTAGCGGAGTCTGTAACCTGAAGCATATGTAACCCAAGGTACCACTGTATTCCTAAACTGGTTCCTCTTTGCTTGGTGGCCTGGACTTCAGCTAGTGCTTGCTTGAATGCATGCAAACCCCTGGTCCTGGGAATGCAATTAACAGTGCAGTTGACTCTTCTCAGCCACTGGAGCTGGCAAAGTGGGGGAGCACTTGCAGAAGTCATTTTTTTAGTGAGGAGGGAGCTTGAGGACAGGAGGCAGTGAGTAAATGGGAGGACTTGCTAGTACTTTTGGAAGGGGGGAGCAGGGGCAGATGGATCCACAAGTTTTTTCCTGAATCCTGTAAAGGCTGCACTGCTTGCAGGACAAAGGATATTTTGGCATCTGTTATCACTTGGATAGCATCCTTGTCTTTTCCAGGACATATCTTTGTGAGTTGTTGTGTCTGGTAAGGCAGCAGTGTAGAACCTCTGGGTCATGGACCTAAGTAGGCCTGGCAGGTTTGCCCATTTGACCTACAAGACAGTTGCAGCCAAGCCATGCCTGTCTGCCGCCTTCTGGAAGGTCAGCACTAGGTTTATTGTTTACTATGATAATATATATTCTGTTTTTCTACAGAAAACTGTAGAAAATGAGTACTAGGCAACTTGCCAGTGTTTGATTTGTCTTTTTATGGGTATTTACGGAATTAAAGAATATTGTTCTTGTGGCATTTCTCTTGGCTAACTTTTGAAAATGGCATTTGACTGAGGTGCTGGGATAATAGGAATGCAATAACCTCTTTGGATGCTCAGGTTATCTTCATTCTACACAGCTTTTATTTACTCTTGATTTATTAAAACACTTACATTCTGCCTTTCCATTTAAATGTGAAACACACAAGGTGACACCCTTTCGACTTCATGACAAATATATTAATTTTGTCAGTCCTGCACAATTTAGTTTCCCAGCACTTCAGTTCCATATATCATTGCAGTAGTAAGAGACAAGAGCATTGGCCATGAAGCAAACGTTAAAAGGGGGGAGGGGCTGCTATTTGAAGCAACAGGGCATTTAAGGCAAAGACCACATCAGAGGATCATAGTGTCCACATGTTGTTCATCTACCTTTCTTTTATTTGCCTTTCTCTTCTTACGATGAGAAGGTGAGCCTTGATGATATTAACATACCCTGGGCCCAGAAACTAATACAGCCTAGAAATCCAATTAAGCAGTTTATTTAAAAGGAATATAGAGAATGGACTAGGGAAGAAACAAACAAGAATGCATGATTTAAACAAAAATTAAACATTGCACCAGTGTTGAACATACAATACGCACACAAATATAGCAAATTGCCTTCAGTGGTCACCTCTAGCATTGGTAGTTTCTAAAGTTGGTTGCAGGGTGGGGAATCAAGGGGATGATGAAATGTTTTTAACGTGTGATATTTTACTGTATTTTTGGTTTTTATGGAAGCCGCCCAGAGTGGCTGCTGCTGCTGCTGCTGCTGCTGCTTCTTCTTCTTCTTCTTCTTCTTCTTCTTCTTCTTCTTCTTCTTCTTCTTCTTCTTCTTCTTCTTCTTCTTCTTCTTCTTCTTATTTTGGTTCTTGACCCAGGTGGGCTCTGACTGGAAGGGGGCTCTTATGCAGCCATTCACAACAGGGAATACTTAGGGAAAGGGTGCTTAACCCCTTCTGGAAAGTTGGGAGGTGGACTGTCCAGGTATTGACTATTGCCAGAAATGTCAAGATTTGCCTCCCTTTCCTGTGAGATGACAAGCTTGTGTATTGGAGAGCAGATGTGAGCTCTCATATAGAGACACCAGGCTATCAGGAAAGTGAGAGGCTGGGGTATGAGAAGTCATGCGGAAGCAAATACTGTCATTTTGCAAGCATGACTAAAAATGTCCCATGGTTTACAGATGGAAAAAAAAGGACTTCTGAAGAGGATGTGTCCTAGCTAAGACTGGAAAGGATGAACGTACAAAAGAGCCTCTCTGCAGTCTCTCCCTGGTGCACACACCCTTGACTGCTCCTAAAGCTCTCTGTGTACTTCGCTTTTATTCGTCTTGTCTCTGATATTCTCTCCACATTTTCTTGGCAGCATGTGATCATTAGGATTTTGTATCCAAGAGTGCTGCACCATACTCCTTCCTCAATGGCAATTTCCTCCTGAGGCCTCATCGGAGCTCTGGAGCTCTGGAGAGCCCAATATCTCTCCCTCCAAATAAAATAAAATAAAATAAAATAAGGAAAGGAAAGGAAAGGATAGAAATAATCTAAGCAACATAGTTTGAAGTTACTAAAACTATTGTGAATTGCTCCATGTCATTTAGAGTTAATCGTAATCCTAGCACTTTGGTGCTTGGAGGTGCAAAAACCAGTAGCAAAACCAGGGGTTTGTGGTTTGTAGCAAAACTATAGTTGCTCAGGTCAAATGGCAAGATAAGAGTTGTGAGTGAAATTAGAACTATACTAAGCATTTTTTAATGGCCTAAATATTGTTGCAAAACAATTGGGCTAATTTTAGCTTAGAAAGAGGATGAATATAAAATTGCTAGTTTGCCATATGTTCTCTTGCTGATAATATTCAAGTATAAAATATTCTACATAGTTTTGCTGTTCCAAATAACAGAAGACCGGGAAAGAGTTAAATTTCTATTCTGGCAGTATATGAAATAATGAAGTAAAAGAAATTTCAAAAACTGGTAGTTAAAATCAGCTAAATTTTATTTGGATTCCATTGACATCCATGGGAACCAACAACTTGTGGCTCAGTTCTCTCTCTTGGTTGTATGTAAATATTAAAATCAATTTGAATAAAAATTCATCTCTTTCAGGGAGACCAGACAATTTTAGAATTGTGTGCAATATTCCCCTTCTGCAAGCCAGCTCTAAAATTGCATATTGATGTAGCAGAGTTTTGAAGGATAGACTTTTGTGTTTGGAATTCTTAAGGTATGTTTTTAAAAACAGGGAAACAAAACACATGCCTTTCTACACTGCCACCGGACTTGAGTTTTTACTCCAGGGAGCGTTTGTGTATTTGTCACTGATACCACTTCACAGTGAAGAGAATGATGGATCTTCCCAGTGTGGGCAGAGTGTTTGTAGATGGAACAAGCTGTGTTGCAGGCTTTGGAGGGCGAGTGGAAGCTTTGTGTTAACAACTGGCGAAAAGCTTGACCGTTACGTGACCTAGGTCAAACAAACCCCCAACTGAAGAGTCCTGCTTTGACATGGATACCTGCTTGGTAGGGGCAGCTGAGATAAAAGCAGGGAAGGAAGACAAAGTAAGCACTGTTGATCTTGCGATTATATTAAAATTAGCAAATGGCATGACTGCTACTAACAGGACAGTAATGTGCCTGCAACAGTGCATCTACTGTATACAATATCACTTGCCCAAGTTTTGCTCAAAAGCATCATGTTGGTTTTAGCTACTGATGCAGAGACAGTATTCTAAGATGGTTTGTTGCTTCATAGTGTAATGTGATACCACTGGCAGCTCAGAAAGAGAGGTGAATAAACAGCCTAAAAGCTTCACTGATGAAAGCACTTGATAAAATAGTTTGATAGAATAAAAGATCTGGCAACAAGAGGTGACAAGCCTTCTATCGACTCCTTTCACAACTTTTTTTGTGGTTTTATGAACAAATGCATTTAGAGAAAAATAAGAGCAAAATGACATGGTTGGTTCATATCACAGTAGCGCACATGCTCTTGCAAGTTAAGTTTGGCAGGAAGCTCATTATGTCTATTCCTAAACAACTTCTATTACATTTTTATCTCTCCAGGTCACTGCTTGCCACAGAAAGCCTAAACCTCAATTTTCCATGTTAAAAGTTTCCTGTTTCTGGATGCTAAATTTAGTTTAGCACCCACTTCCCAACACCAACCCCTGGTTATCTGCCAAGAAGTTATTTTAAAAAGTTAAAGAAAAATAAAATTATTCCCTTGCTTTGTATGGGGGAACGCTTTCTTATTCTCAAGTTGACTAGCTTTCATTTATTCAAGCTCAGGCACTGTTTAATTTGGAAGTAAAATATAAGTCTGGTTTTGTTCTTTTATGATTCTGATGTTTTTGTGAGTGAAGTCTTGTAAATGCATGTTTTCAATGTACAGCGTCTCATTGTATGTGAGTTACAGGTTTACTTAAGTGCACAGCCGTACACATAGACACATGCTGCTTGTACATAAATAATGCACTATATTATAAGTAATATAAATATTTAATGCAATACTATTTTTCTCATGTTGATTAGCAAGAATGCTCTAAAATGGGTGAGAGTAAAAAAAATAATCATTTCCAGTTCTACTGTTGATCAGATATAAAACCTTGGTCACGTCAGTTGACTGTCTCACAAAAGGATTTTAATTAACAAATATTCTTAAAGGATGAAAATATACTAGTATACTAATAGTACCGTGAAGAGACTTGGAGAGGCTGGTGTAAAATCTGTTAACACCTGAGATTTGTGTTTTCAGGACCCACCCTATTCCTGGGACTGTAATTTGTTTTAACCAGTTTCTAATTCTGAATTTAAAATAGTAAACCACCCTAGGACCTGCTAGTGAAGGGTGGGCAATACATTTAAAAATAAAAAAAACATTACTTCACCCACAACGTGCTTTTGCTAAACCGCTTTTCTTTAAATTTAGCCTGTCAACTCTTTTCTTCTTCTTCTTCTTCTTCTTTTTTGCTTGGCATGATCAAGCCAAAGCTAACTTCTTTCATTTCAAAGAAACTTAAAAGTGCTGCTTCATTGTGTGACCTATCAAATGCTCACTCTTTTAAAAATCTTCATTAAATGTAAAATACAGTAATAATTACAGTTGCTTCCACTCTGAAATAAACCCGGGTTTATGTTCAGTTACCGTATTTATCGCTCTATAAGAAGCACCAGACCACAAGACGCACCTAGTTTTTGGAGGAGGAAAACAAGAAAAAAAATATTCTGAATCTCAGAAGCCAGAACAGCAAGAGGGATCACTGCGCAGTAAAAGCAGCAATCCCTCTTGCTGTTCTGGCTTCTAGGATAGCTGCACAGCCTGCATTCGCTCCATAAGACGCACACACATTTCCCCTTACTTTTTAGGAAGGAAAAAGTGAGTCTTATAGAGCAAAAATACGGTATATTTAAGGACACTTCTGGTTCTCTCTTTTCCTTTTGTAGTTATAGATGTTGAAAATTAGGTAACAGGAACATGGCTTTTTAACTCTCTGAAAAGACTAGATGTTGAGAGGCTGGGGCTTATTAATATTGTTCTACTGCTGAGATGAAGTAATTGTATTTTGATTTCTGACTTAAAATGAAAAGTGACCCTTTCTCCCCCATCATCCCGTTAACAAACTATCACCATATTATATATTCATGAGTATTTAAATTCAAGATATGTCTGTTAGAATTGTTCAGCATAATCCCTGATCTGGACCTTCTGTAGAAATAAATGAGCTTTCCACCCCATGACTGAATTTCAAAGCTTTAGTGCAGAACAGTTTTAAATGCTAGTTACATAAAGAACAAAATCCAAAATAACACATTGCACTTAACTAGCAGGCAATGTGGTTCAGGCCTTTATACAGTTTAGTAAACTTTCCTCTCTTTGGTCCCAGAGAGAGAAACTAAAGTTGTTCATCATTGCGGAACTTACTGGTAACTTCATCTGCTACCGTTAACCATCACTGACTTCTCAAGGTTCCTCTCTTGCTCTGAGAAAAACACTAGCCTTCTGCTTTCACCTAGAGTGGAACCTCTCGCTTAATATAAACTTCTCTGCTTTGGAAATGCAGACCTTTACATAAGTTTTAACCGGTGCATACAAAAATGACATTTCATGCACATTAAACTTTTTACTTTAACAATGCCCCTTTGAGAAACTGTGAATGTGCATAATACTTAGAAATGTTTGCAGTTTTGTATATCTGCATCTACATTTATGAAATTTGAGGCAGTGTTCTGTCCCTATGTTTGAACTTGATAGTCCTTCAGGGCTAATAATTGTGTTAGGATGCTAGCATGGCTCTGATGCAGAATGTCCCTCTCACAATGTTCTGTGTTTAGATTTCCTGGGCAGAGGTCTAGTTATTTTTCTGAAGTCTAGAGTCTTGTTTTCTGTGTTCCTCTTCAACATGGTATTTTAAGTTTATGAATGACCCTAGGCACATGGTCTGACCATTGATTGGTTCAGCTAGCTCAGTATTACCTACACTGACTTGCAGCAGATCTCCAGGATTTCAGAAAGGGGACATTCCCAGCTCTACCTGGAGATGCCAGGGTTGGAAACTGAGGCCATTTTCATCATCATCATCATCAAAATTTGTATAACACCTTATACATGCAGAGCAGATGTTGTACCATGGAGCTATGGCCCATCCTCAAGAGTTCCCTCACAACCTTTCCCTCCAGGATGATGATGCTTTTAGCACTCTTACACCTCGAAGAGGAAATAGATAAGCCATCCTCTTATTGCAGTGCCCATCTGATTTGAATTAATCATCTCATGATTAGCCACATACTAATCTACCCTATGCTGTCATGTTGAGAGGTCCTTTATCATGTTACCTTTCTTGATGTGGAGGCCATTGTCCCATGCTCTTTCCAGTGCTGCTCAGAAGCTTATGGTCATATGGAAGGAATGACACTGGTGTTGTCCCCTCCTAGAAACTAGACTGAACCTTTCAGAACACTAGAATAGCAGGGAAATTAGTTCCTGTCCCCAAAATCTGAAACCTATTATAAATAACCTGGAAATGGATTAAAGCAAAAAAAAAAAAAAATCCTTCCAGTAGCACCTTAAAGACCAACTAAGTTAGTTCTTGGTATGAGCTTTCGTGTGCATGCACACTTCTTCAGATACCAGGTGCTACTGGAAGGAATTTTTTTTTTGCTTTGACTATGGCAGACCAACACGGCTACCTATCTGTAACTGGAAATGGATTGTAATTTTATAGCAATAAAAAATTAGGCATTTCCCCTCTTCCTTATTTAAATTTGCATATGAGGAAATTGCCCTGGCATCTGCATTCCACATATTTATAATTCATTTATATTGAGCAGTAGGACAAAATTTGCCTATTTTGTACTTTGCAAAAGCTGTTACATAGTGTAATGAAGCTGCTCCCCCCCCCTTTTCATAATGAGCTCCATAGATTAGCTCTATAGATTCTTCCTTGTTTAGGCAGTAATGCTCACTGATGAAGGTGGTTTAAGGGTTGAGGCCCAGTTCCTATGGTTCCTATGCCTTTTGCATTAATTATTACAGTGGTATCTCGGTTTACAAACTTAATCCATTCCGGAAGGCCGTTCTTAAACCAAAGCCGTTCTTAAACCGAGGTGCGCTTTCCCTAATGAGGCATCCCTCTGCCGGTGCCCTTCCACCGTTCGGCTTCCGTTCATAAACTGAGGTCAAGTTTGCTAACTGGAATACTACTTCCGGTTTTGCAGAATTCATATACCGAATTGTTCGTAAACAGGGCTGTTCTTAAACCAAGGTACCACTGCATATGGAAATTCCATTCCTCTGTTGACTTGTTAGCATACAGAAGTTTTTGCATCACCTCAATAACGTGAGGAAGCTCCAGTCCCTTGGGACTGCCTGGGACACAGCATTACTACTGCTGAACCACAGTGGGAAGGCATGCGACATGAACATTTCCACACCTTTTTTTGGGAAGACGTTTGCAAGACTATAAAGCAGTAGGTGTCCAGAGAAGAAGGAATGGGTCCTGGTTACCAAAGCAACCAGGCTGCAGATTCCCATTTCCAGTCTGTCTTCAAATAATCCTTTAAATAGAACTAGACTCGGGTGAAAATTACCATGCAGTTTTAATAAACAATGAAACCATCAGCATTGCATGGTAAGGGAGTATGATCTATGTGCACAGGCAATGGGAATATGCTTCCTTTCTTCTCTCCATTCTGTGAGAGGGCTTTATTTTTCCTCAGTAATATCACCACATAGTTAGATCTGATTGGCTATATAGCACCATGTCATCATATAGAAGCACCAAAATGACTGTGGCCATTCTTGGACCAGTGTGACCAGTAGTCCAGTACTGGTGGCTTCAGTACTGGATTACTGCAATGCGTTCTTCGTGGGGCATCCATTGTGCTTGACCTGGAACCTGAAGAATGCTGCAGCATGGTTGCTTGGTAATGGGCTGCATGAGGGCTAAGAAACTGAGACTTAGGACAGATGTGCTCCTGGAATAGGGATTCAACCTATTTTTAATGGGGTTGCACTCCCCTTGAAAAATTAGTTTTGAAGTACCAAAGGTTTCATCTAGTGCTCTGCCTAAAAGAGCCTTCAGAAGCTGCAGGTCTGCAATGCATCAAGTGTCTGTATATGTGTGTGTGCCTATATTAAACCCATGTTATACCTTTCATGTACTGCCTGCACTGGGGCACAACGCAATGTGTTTGTGGTTGCTTTTAAAGCCCTAAATGGTTTGAACCCAGGATACCTGAGGCCATACCTCCTCCACTACCATCCTGCTTATGTCCCCAAAACAGATGCTTCTGTAAATAACGGGGCCTTCTCGGTGGCTAAACTAGTACAATGGAATGCCCCATGAAATGTGGATAGACTTCACTCTGTCTTTTGCTGGCTGGTGAAGACATTCTTCCTCTGCAATTGTTACTTTTTTAATGGATTGTGGATTGTAAATTGTTGTAAGGTGCCCTGAATAGCACAAGGGCACAAGAAGGTCAGACAGAAATAATGAATACTATGGCCTTTAAAACTGGGGTGTGTGTGTGTGTGTGTGGTTGTTTGTTATTATGTTGCGTATTGTTGTGTTTTTATATTGTAAACCAACCTGTGTTCTTCAAATGAAGGGTGGTATAGGAACAGCAACAACAATTTGTAGTAGAAATAATTCCGGTCTGGCCAACTGATACTTGTATGTGTTGTAATGGCAGGATTAGAGTAACCTCACATCACCTAAACGCCTATATTTTGCTCTGGCAATGAGGATTGGACTTCATGACAATTTTTTACTGGTGACTGTAATACAGGTGTAGTAAAATATGAATCTGAACCAGTGAATTTGCTGGTAAGAACAAAAAAAAAAAGTTTATTTGTTATCCACAATATGCCATTTGGGTTGGAGCGGGCACTTGAAGTTCCTTCCCTAGTGCAGAGCAATTCTGCTTGGGTTCAGATGACAAGATATCCAACCCGTAAAATTATCTTGGGGGAACATTAGCAATAGGTTAAACAAATCTAAATGCTGCCCCACTCAATAAATACAAGGTTGCCTAGCTATTCTGAACATACTCGGTTTCTTCTGTTGCTTTCAGAAGCTTCCAGATTAACTTTGCAATAGTAAAAACATAGCTATTCTCACAAGCATTTAACTACAGTGCTGCCCCTTGTTCAACATGTAGTTATGATGTTAGTATATTGTATTTTCTTACATTAAGTTCTGTTTAGATGAAATATAGCTTGTTGTATTCTTATGTTTCTCACTTTGGGATTGTACAAACAATGGAGAGTAGGTTACAAAATGAATAAATAAAAATGGTGTCTTTATACATACTACACTACAGAAGAAATTGTGATGGTTCTTCTCTGTGAAATTCATGAGAAAGTGGGAATTGGCCTGGAATTTACCCCTTCTTAATTTTTTTTTGGCTGAAAATGGGAACAACTAAATACTGTGTCACCCCAGTGGCTTTTCTTTCCTATCGTGCTATGAAACATAATTTATCACAGCCACAAGTTTCTCATATCAATTACTGCAAATAGAAACAAACAACCTTTACATGACACTTTGACCCTGGCTTGTTGAAGGTGACGCCTAATAAAAACAAATAAAAGTGAATGTAGAACAACCTCATTCTGTATCCGTATCCTGGTAAACTGCAAAAGAGGACACATGTGTACTTCGGTGCTAGTAGGTAGTGTGCGGGGGTCCTTGACCCCTTACCTCCCAAAACGTGTGTTATGTTGGGGAGAGGTGCAAGGGTAAGTCATGCATGCTTGATGTTGAAGAAAAGCCTGTTTTGTACTTAATACATTGGAGAAATTGTTCAAGATCAGTTCATCCATGTGAAAATATGACCTCTGTGTTACTGGCAAGGTCAGCAAGACCCAGGGTGTTCTGCAGAATGAGGGCAGGTCGCTGGAGTTAAAGCTGCCTGGGGGCAGATTTGACTTGCACACCTAATTTTCTAAGATTAGAAAAACAAACAACATGCACAGCAGAGAATGTGTTAAAACTTGTTCTTTTGAGCCAGTGGTTCTCTGCTTCCTGCTTTTCTTCTTGTTCAGGCATACTTTAAGCTTCCGATTCTTAATTGCTATTCAGTTTATTTTAATGTTAAGTGTGTTTTAATATATTCATTTCCCCCATACCCTGTTTACATAATTTTAAAGATGGGAGCCTAGAGACCAGCTATTTATATTCCCATCATCTATTTGTTTTTCTTATCTGTTGTTGGGTTTTTTTTTATCACATTCTAATCTGCTGTCTGCTTCCATGTAGCCTCATTTCATTAATGTATCATGTACGTAGATTAATCTAAAAGGTATTTTAGATGTCATCCAGAAAATCTGGATAAACAACGAATGCACTTCTAACAACTAAAGATTTCTGGCATCGTATGCTGTGTGATAGGCCCTCCACAAACATTGTCTTCCATTGATTCAGAGGGACTTGGCTGAAACCTGCAGAAAGAGAAGGGGATTTTTGGATATCTGATTCACTGAACATATGTTTAGAGTTCACTCCATCAGCAGTTTTATGATCTCGTGGGATAATGCTGTTTTGTTAATATTTTCTGTTCTGTAGATTGTTTATTTACAAACAAATAAACTTTCTTGAAACTATTCAAGTTTTGTTGCAACTTCACAGAACTCATAAAGCCATCCCCTTGTCCACTCAACTATCATCAGCTCTAATAATGCGCAAGATGGGAATAAGTTCTTGGACCGAGTCCGTGGGGTAGGGGAAGCGTGAGTTCAGCAGCAGACATAGGTTCCACGTTTGGGGGGGCATGGGTGCCAGCCCCCCCATTCTAAATCAGAGGGCCAGCCCCCCAACATCTGCGGTGGCATGCATGTGTGGTGTAATCATGCTTTGGGGCTGGCGCACTGACATTATGTGGCCCCAGGTCCCTTCAGTCACAGAGGCAAGGTGGTGTGCGTGGCAGCAGAGGTGCGTTGGTTTTCTTCAACAGTGAAAGCTTCGTGCACAAAATTAAAAACAGAAATCCAGAGGGACATGCCACAATCTCCAGATCCTATGTACAGGCCAGGGGACTTGGAAGAAGAAAGTGGTGAGTGGAGATAACATGTCATGCTTAGCTTTAGAGCAGGCAGGTGCTTCCAGCCACGGTGCAACAGAGGAGAGCATAGCTGAGATCTTTGCAATGAACTTGGGGACAGGGTGCTGGATTGAAACTTGACCCCTGTTTGGGCCCTTAACACTTGATCCCTGCTTGGGTGCTGTTTGCTCATCCAAATGACAATGCGCAAGAGGAGAGCAGACCCAGGTCTCTTCTTCCCATCCTGATCTCTGCCATCCATGCATAGAGGAGAGGTCCATATGGCGGGTTGTAGGTTTTCCCTGTGATACAGAAGCCAAATAACTCATGGTTGTACATAGGGGGTGAAGCCTATACATATAGCAGGGTAGCATGCTTCCTTCTTCAGGCACCCCCAAAAGTGTGGATGGGAAGGGGCTTTGGCTGGCAGGGACATGAGGGTATAATACCCAATTAAGGCTATAATCACAGATGTCTGCAGACTGGTTGCTGCTGCTCAGTGGTGAAGAAACACATTCTGCAGATGTGTTGTTTTCATTACAATTACCTTTGCATTCCCAGACTTGTTGCTGGAGCTGAACATTGGCTCCAGGGCTAAGCCCTGATGAACCCAGTTCAGATAAATTACTGGAGGATTTATCTCCTTGAAATGGCTACTGGATGTCTAAGCATGAGATTGTCACATGAAAAACACTTCTGTGTGCAGGTGGTTGATGTCTCATTTACAAGATTCTTACTTTTTATGCTCTCTATACATGTTGAGTGTTAGCAAGCCAGAACATTGTGACTCTTGTAATGCACTACCAGTGTAGTTAACACTATGTGCTTTATGGATCTAGCACATAAGTCATTTTTAGATGTGATACTAAATGTATTGGAACACCTGTACAGGCATAAATCCATCCTCACAGTAGACCGAGTTTAAAATGCATTGGCTAGATTATTATCTGATGTGAGTTTTTCTGATACCTACTGGAGTACTCGGTTCAACAACAGGGTCCCTGTTCATCATTTGGAGTATGGCAGGTGGGGCTGAATCAGCGCATCTTGACTGCAGCACCTAGGTTGTGGAATTGCCTCCCTAAAGAGATTCTATCTGTCTTTGTCACTGTTCCGGTTTGCAGCAAAGACTTCCTCAGGAAGCCTTTGGGTTTCTCTAATGTGGACTGTGGAATTATTTTCTACTGCTTCTCCCGCCGCTGCATCTATTTATTTACGTTATTTCCTGCTTGTTTTATTTTATTTTCATTTTTATTAATTTATGCATTAAGTCCCCTTGAGTATTTCCCTTGGCAAGGTGGGGTATAAATATTTTAATTAATTGATTAACAGAAAAGAAATATGGTATGAATTAACTAATGCAATCTATAGTCTTATTTCATACTTACTCTGTGTTTTAGTCCCATGCTTTTAAATATTATTCAAATTTTAATTACATTAAAATCTAACTCCGGATCAGGAGATAGTTTGGCTCCTCTGAATCGTTTGATTCTGTTAACTCACACAATGCTCTAGTTAACCAAAGAAACAATCTACTCACATACATAAAACAGGTGTTAAAAAAATCTATCAAATGGTACATTTACAGAGTTGATGTAGATTAATAAACTTATAGGGGTGTGTGTGTGTGTGTGTGTGTGTGTGTACATACACATCTAAAAACATTGCAAGAGGCTGAAGTTAAGTTTCATTTGTGTTCAGGTGGATGAGACAATGTCTTGTTTGTATCAGTTTGAATCAGATTGTATCAGTTTGTGACAGATATTGCCAAGAAGCAATTTTACACAGGTAAGGCGTCCTTTGCAAATGTCTATGCTACAGCAGCATTCTGCTGGTTGAAAGACTAGCTGCTTCTTGAGAACACAGACATTTTGGATTTAGAAGGTTTTAACAATGTTTTTGGGTGGCATGCATATTTGTGGTGCGACAAGGTTAAAGCACATAAAGCATTTAAAAACCATATTGTCAGGAAAGCATTGTTCAATGTCTGGATAAGATATAAGGATCTATTGGAAAATAAAACCCCAAGGAAGCAAAAGCTCAGAAAAAGCTCAATATGGAGGCCAAATGGCCGAAATATTGGGAAATTTTGGAACAAAAAGGAGATAGACTGAAACTGCAGAGTTTTGAGAAATTAAAAAACAAAGTGCGAGATTGGCTTCATTATTGCCAGATAATGCAAATGTCTATGCTGAGGGGAAGCTTCTATACATGGTGTGCATTATTTGCAGGGGAAGACAATGGTGTTGCCTAGAGCAAAGGGAACATAGCATTGGTTTGCTGGTGATGCGAAAAGTGTAGCAACAGCTTCAAGAGAAAAACTGCATGCATTTTAAAACTCATTTCTGGTTGTAACAATCAGTGTACTTTTGAAGCAGGGTAAGCTACCATCCTGTTTCCTTCAGCTTCTTTGGTTTTGATAACTAACTACATATCGCTGATAGGCTGCTTGGGACTGTAAACTTCGAGTGAGTGAAAGAAAATGAGGTTGTTGAGATGTTATCGTGCCCCTAAAGCAAAACTCCAGGCTGAACAATGTGACTGTATCCTCGCTGGTAGAAAGCAGGCCCCTCTTCCCACCCCTTTCCCAGGTATGGATAATTTTCCTTGTCCAGGCCTGTGAGAGAAAAGGAGGGAGCGTCTCAAGCACCTGTGTTGCAGGTCTCATGTTGTTAAGTCTCACCGAATCAGTACATGTTGTCAGCAGTATTCTTTGCCTTTGTTCTCTCTTGGCAGAAAAAAATTGGTCACATTTGGCCCTGTGGAAGGGTTGAGCTTTATAGGCGACCACAGAATACTGTTTTCCCTCTGTGGCATGCCCTTGAAGTGCTTTGCCATGAGGACCTGCATGTGCAAAATGAATAGTTTTGTACAGTGGCTCTTTTCTCAGATGTAGGCTACAAGTGAATTGTGCCTAGATAGTTTTGTGTTGTGTTGTGGGATAGTTTAAGCACAAAGTTACATTGCTGAATTTGTCCTTACTCAATGCTTTTTACGCACATAAGCCATTTGGAAGAGCTATGTTTTGGAGGAAAATGTTTAGGTTCTGTTCCTTTTTTCCTTTTTGTTTTTAACAGCAGTGGAAAAAGTTTCTCTGTGTTCTGCTGCTGTTAAAAGCACAGGATCAAGCACCCTTTTGTTTTTAAAAAGTTGGTAACTTAACATTTTACATGGCCGCAGCAGCTTCTTACTCTTCTCTTTTGAAATGAATCATGTATTCAAATTATGAGGTCAGTAAATTGTCTTTATAAATACTTGAGATGCTCGTGGTCTTTTCCAACTCCACGGTTCTATGATTCTTTACTCAGTATCCAAACCACAATTCAATTTCAGTATAAGCGGTACCTAATGAATTTGTCCTATTTGTGCTTTTTGGCTCATTGTTACTTGTGTTATCTCTAACAAAACTGCATTCTGAACAAGTTCCATTGTTCCCATCGGGCATTCTTCTATTCTTTGTCTTGTTCTAAGAATCAGACTACATGTTGAAAGCACTTTTATTTGTCTTATAGTACTGTTTTTAAATCCACTTTATTTAGCATGTGTTGTGTAAGGATATTCCATATTAGAAAGCAGAGATACTCTCCCCTTTAGTGTTTGATTAAAGTTGCACATATTACTCTTTTATAAAGTATTGCAGTGCATTTATTTATAAGGTTCTCTTAGCAGAAGGAAAAACTTATTTGTTTCTCATTAAATTAATTGTTTAAAAATATTATGGGGTGGTGTTCAATGAAGTTTTATTCAAAGTAGACCAGGTGAATGTACAGAAAGAACATTACATATCACCTCAAACACAAGGCTTTTTCAATGGAATTGGTTCAAATACTGTATTCAGCTGGTTTACACATTTAGCTTCTAGTCATCAAGTGTTGACTAGCAAGTGATAGGAAATCAAGCATTGCACAGATGTTTCTTAGGTTGCTGTAGTATACAACTGTACAACAGCACTTGAATGCAGATGGTTGAGTAAGAGCTTCAGTATGATATATCAGAATGCAAGCCATTCTAAAGGGCAGGTATAATGCACATGTCCTATTATCACAAGATGCACTGACAAAATTCAATATGTGACTGATAATTGCGAAAAGTGATTTTCTGGCCATAGGGCATTACTGAAAGTGTCTACCGCACACCCCCACCCCTACTGGAGGGTCCACTGATCCTTTGGAGTCAGTTCGTAGAAAAGAGGGAAGCAAGATGCGCATGAGGTGGCACACAGGAGGTTAGCACTGCTTGTATGGTGGCATCTTTGGATACAAACCAGCATTCCCAAATGCTTTCTCCTGGTGGTCATTTCAAATCCAAGAATTCAAATGAAATTTGGACTTTTGTGTGCATTAAAAACAACACCTGCCTTCAGTTTAGTGAGACATGCAAAAGTTTACTAGTTTCCTCCCAGTTCATCATGCTGCTTTTTATGTGCTACTGTTTTATCATGTGATGGTTCTTCATCAGTTTATAGAATTGTTGAATAATGAACAGTGTGAACGCAAAATGTAACCTGCTGTCTACATTCTAATAGGGACAACAAATGTATATGTACAATATTAGATGTCAGTCCTCAATTTTTCCCCAGATATAAATTTCAGCAATTAGTTTCTCATGAGCTTACTTTGATCATGTAATCATTAGTTTACAGTGAGGGAAACCAGCCTCTAGAATCAAGAATGGTTGCCAGAAAGAATCTGAGGCTTTTTTAGTATGCAAAGAAGGAGGAGAAAAGAGACACACACAGAGCTGGGCTCAAGGGCAGATAATTTAAAGGTGCAAATGTTAATTAAATGCCAAACTTGCATTGACCTGTCTGTACTTAAGTGGTCTAATCGCCTTTTTAAAAAGTACTCCTGAATAATCAAAACTTTTGAGTCAAAAAGGTTGTCTACTTAGTAGAAAACATCAAATTTATTTCTTTTTTATTTAAAAAAGCATGCCATAGAGGAAACATAGCCATACATTTAAAAACCCTCTCTGTTTATTGAATATAAAAGAAATAAATGGGGGGAAAACATACATTACCTTAAAGGACCATAAACAGAAGCTGTATGTGGTTTTTATTGTTTCATTGGAACTGAGCACAACACTCTAATCTAAAATCCAATAGTCTCTGGCCAGAGCAGATACTTTTATTGTATTAGATTCTTGAGCAAAGAATGTGCTACCGAAATGTCTTCTTCTAAGGGGCTAAAATGACCTTTAGTGTGAAAAATTGGGAGAAGAAGAGGGGGAGGAGGGGGGAAGTGAGCTTAAAGGGCTTTGGCAAGCTCTCATGACAATGGAGCATTGCAGTCCAGGGTGCATTTTAAAAGTTTCTGTAGGTATTTTGCTAATGCTGTTTGGTCCATTTCCCCCACATACTCTCCACAAACTGCTTAAAGTGGTGGATAGAGATTCTTATCTAAAAATGGATCATTACAAGCTGAAGCCTGGAATGTGGCCTTCTGTGCCTTGTGGTCCTTGGCTCTGTAAATTCCAGTGCTTTGTCATTTTCAGGCCTGTGGTAAAGCTGAATTTTCTCCAGCAACTTTAATCTAATTTATCTCACATAATCCACTTGAACAGCACATCTTTCAAATGGGAGCAAGTCTGGTTGCAGCCTTTGGGGGCGGGAGAAACCCCTGTGCATGTGTTTTAGCAGGGAACAAATTGGTGGCAGCTAGCTCCATGAGAGGATGTTTGTGGCTTGAATGTAGCACTGGGGAAGTGAAGGTTTTTAAAGGAGATATATACATGTGGTAAACATTTTTCCTCATGGGCCCCAATTTTATGTTGGCTTATCCTTCCTAAGCAGTGCACAATTGGTAAAGGGACGTATGTGCTTTTGGAACATTCCTCTTCTGTTAGAACATTGCTTGCTGTGCAGTGCCTTAATGGAGCTAGCACCCTGACCCTTTCATACTTCACCACCTCCAGTCTCACACAGAGTGGATTGCATAAATATCCTGGATTTGGTCCTACTCATTTGTCTGTGGGTGTATTGCACTATGTTGACAATGCAATGTGGTTTCTCTTACGTTGAGTTACTTTTTCTTTTCATGCTGATGATAGGTTTCCTTGTGTGTAGGATTATTTCCTTTATATGCTAGCTTTCTGAATGCAGTCGCTGGTAAAACTGGAGAGTTCTGTGAGATAAGTCGTTCATGCAATTATTTTAACATTGTTTGATAAGAATACAGAACCTATACAAATGTGTGTATTTCAGGCATGGGAAATGCAAAACCCTATTTTAAAATGTCATCTGCGAAAATTGCCTTTGTATTAACTATTTCAGGACATGGGTGCAGTTGCTCTCTCAACCATTTTGTTAACAAATGAACATGACTGATAAACATAAAATGTGCTTTTGTGGAGGAGTAGAATTCTAGTGAACTTTTCAGTCTTTTACTGATGCTGTGCATGTCATTTTGGGGGGAGGGCTGAGGGTTAGAAAAGGGGTGATCAGGGGGAGGCGGAGGGGAAGTTGTAGGAAGAGAAGGGGTGGAGATTTGACCTGAATGAGAGGAACCCCTGCTGACATGGCCAGCCTGACTCATTGAATGACCTGAATACGATAAATGCTGCTTTATCCTTCCTTGAAAGGAACAAGATAGCACAGCCTAAATGCCTGGGTGTGCTTAAATAGGCAACTGGGATGTTTGAGGTGAGCATGTTTGAAATCTGAGCTGGCTGACAATCTTGAGAGTTGCCACAGGTCACCTGCAGTGCTCTATGGGGATTGGCCAGGATTCACAAGAAATCTTCTATGGGTGAACTGTAGTACAAAATATCTTTGACTAGACCACGACCTGTAAAACATTGTAGAAATAATTCTTAAATATTATTTGAAAGGACAAGTGGCCAGACTGAAAGGTTTGACAGTTTGACATATATGCATGGTTTTGATAGCTCAGAAACTGAAATGTGGAGCCAAGACTCTCATTTTGCTTGTTAGAAGGTTTGTGGTGTGTGTGTTTTATTTTTTTTAAAATAGTGTCTAGTTGCTGTGCAGAGTCCTATGCTCCTAGCAATTTGACAGGCAATGAGTCTGCTTCAGTGATCTCAAATCCTTTTAGACTAATTTGTGAAAGAGCAGAAAAACAGCTAGCACTCCCCCACCCACCCTTCCGTGTTCAAAAACAGAGATTCAGGTATTTTACAATCAATCGTATCAAGACATATTTATAATGTTGTGCAGTATCTAAAGAAGAAAGTAAAGGAGAGTGTCTTTCTAGGGGGGGGGAAAGGTATTGTGTTGATTCTCCGCCTCATCAGTGACCATGACAGAGATGGTACTGAGAGCCAGATTTCTGCATTAGAATGTTGCATATGTGCAACTCAAATTCAAGCAGTGCCCTTGAATAGCCAAGGGCCATTTTTAAGAGTCTCTGGCCCCTCAGTCACTGGCCTACTAGTTAATTGCCACACGGACTTCGTGACACATGGACAGATAATATGACATTTTCAGTTTCTGTCACTAGCAAACGCCACAGCGTTGCTTGCACTAGTTGCTAAGAAGCTGTCAGAAACCATTAGCAGTTGGCTAAAGTTGCCCTATGGCATTTCCTCATGGCATCAGCAAAACGAGCATAAATCACCCAGTGGAGCCTACTGCTATACTAATGAGGCTGTAAGCTTGTTTATGGACTAGCATCATTTTTATGATTATTTCCACCTTTTCAGTTTGCCTTCATTGGCGGCAGGAGAAGTCAACTTCAAGAATGAAGCCACTGCTGACATTTCACAAATGTGGTTCTTAGCTGCTACCATGTGGCTGGTCAGTGGTTCTTCAAGTTTTGTTTGGTGATCTTTTTTAAAAAAAATGTAGGAAGGGGGTAGCAGGAGAGGAAAGGCATTCTCAAGAGACCTTACAGAGGTGACTGTATCAAATTGCAGAGTGAATGGAAATGCTATTTAGACTTTCAGCTGGGATTTTTTTTCTTTGACAAAGAATCAAGTTCCAGGTTGTTGTTGTTTTTTAAAGTGGAAATGGTTAAACGATGTATTAAAAACTATGAAAGTAATTTCTTCTAAAGAACCCTATTTCATTAATTTGCTCTTTCTCTTATCCTCCCTTTATCTTCTGTCGGACAGGACTAGAGTTTATTGTTTTAAGCTTCTCTGAACACGCAAAAGTATTTACATGGGATTGAAAGCATTTGCTTCCAATGAAAACCTTGTCTTAGATTACAGCCCAGCAGTGTAATTTCCCTCCCAGATGGGAGTAAAGTAGCTGTATTTGCCTAAAAACAGTAGGAAGAACAAACTGTGCATTAAGCCAAGGCTGTTTTTGGCTTGAGCTAATGATGTAACAGAAACCTTTTATTTGGGATAGGTCACTGCCTGTGATTGAAAGGAGGTGATCTGGCTCTTGCTTGAAAGGTTTCCCCATTGTATCTACATAAGTCTTCACTTTAAAAAAAAAAGAGGAGGGGGGAGATTCTGTTCCTAATGTTTCTGCTTTCATATAGCAGAAATAAACAGGAAAGGTTCTGGGGAGTGTTATACATGGAATGCAGAAAGCTTTTCCCCTCCTAATGGAGTATATAATTCAGGTGCCCTGAAGGCATGCTTTCAGGAATTCTTTTGCCTGAGGTAATGGGGAGCTAAGGCTGCTTTAAGGCCTTGATTATCTATTGATGCACAAAGCTGGAAAAAAGTCATCTCCCTTGGATTATAGTAGATATTTCCATAAATTATCAATGAATTCTCTCCTAGCCAGGCACTTGCTAAAATAATCCGCAGGAGGGGGCAGAAATGGATAGAATGTATTTATTTAAAAGAAGAATAGGCAGAAAAGCTTTGGTGAAAGACAATGTCATTAGGTTAGAAGCCCTTTACTTTTAATCAATGACTGTCTAATATATTTCTCCCCTACGCCGCCCCCTCTGTGCTTGCCTCTCCAAACTAGAGAAAGTGGATTAGTCCATGGAAATGTTAAATGCTGTTGAGTTGTTTGCTCATGTTTATTTTATGAATCATTATTTTATATGGTGAATTGCTTCTCTGAATAAAAGGCTTTCAAAGACTTTATCAGCCTAAGACATCTCAACTCTTTCTGCAACGGCTCTGTTTTTAGAAATATGAATGTTTGAGTCAAGCTTTTCATTAAATATGGAGCTCTCCATAAAGGCAGTCACAAATATTCTTTAAGAAATGCTTTAATTTTTCTGTTGTTTGTGTTGTAGACCATTGTTTCAAAAAGGATTAAGGAGCCTCTTTTTAAAAATAGCATCTTTCCAATATTTACTTAAATCATTTTTGCCTTGAGCATAGAGATGGATAGTCCCCAATTACATCAAAACATTATGCGCTCATAAAAATATGGACAGTGGAAGCTCCAGTATGACTTTCTATCCATGTGAAAAAGATGAAAGGCTAGAACCAATCATTACACAAACTTGATCTGTAAACTGCTTTTTAGGTTTCAATTGCTGTCCTTTCCTGCAGTGTTTGTGCCAATATGAATAGCATGCAATGACTACACCACAAACAAAAACAGTTTGCGCTAATTTACATTCACATATAAAGAAACTGGGTAATTTGACATACTGTTAAAAACCCTTACTTCAATCAAAAAGAAATTAGCAGGTTCAGTATGGTTAAACTGAGGCATGCTCTTGATGGCTGTACATCAAAAAATGATCCTTTGGGAGCATATTACACTGGTCCTGATCCAACTTCACTGACTGCCAGTTAGTTTCCGGGCCCAATTCAAAGTGTTGGTTTTGACCTATAAAACCTTAAACGATTCAGGATCACACTACCTCGAAGACCGCCTCTCTCCATGTGAACCTTCCTGGACACTGCAATCCTCATGTGAGGCCCTTCTTCACATGCTTCCTCCACGAGAGGTCTGGGCCTTTTCTTCAGCGGCTCCCTGTTTATGGAATCTCTCCTCAGGGACGTTTGTCTTGTACCTTCATTATATACCTTCAGGCACCAGGTGAAAAAGCTCCTCTTCTACCAGGCCTTTGGCTGATAACATTCTAGATCCTTTTCAATGTTTCTGTGGGAGAGAGTGGGCGATAATGGGAGTTATTGTTTTGTTTTTTTGTTTTTTTATAACGTATTTTGATATTATATTTTTATGCCGTGCACTACTCTGAGATCTACTGATGAAGGGCGATATACAAATTTAATAAAGAATAAAAGTAAGAATTGTTATTATGCTGCTTCTCACCTTCACAGTGTTCAGTACCAAGAGTGGAATATATCATTATTCATTATTTATTAATTAAATTTGTATACCGCCCTTCATCATAAGATCTTAGGGTGGTTCACAGGTAAAAACACGAGTAAATGGCCAAAACATAAACAACAAATAATAACATCCCCCACTCCCACAAACACATTAAAAAAGCTGTAGAATATTAATCAACTAAAGGCCTGGTTGAAGAGGAACATTTTCGACTGGTACCTAAAATATATATAATGAAGGTGCCAGGCAAACCTCCCTGGGGATAGCATTCCACAAACAGGGAGCCATTACAAATAAAAGACCCGTTCTCGTGTTGCCACCCTCCGGACCTCACATGGAGGAGGCACACGATGATAACCTCACAAGGAGGAGGCACAGATGCTGAATGCAGAGTCTTGGCTGGCTTATATGGAGAGAGGTATTGTGGTCCTGAGCTGTTTAAGGCTTTGTAGGTCAAAACCAGCACTTTGAATTGGGCCCAGAAGCTAGCTAGCAGCCAGTGCAATCGGGCCACGTTTGGTGTATATGCTGAAACTGTCTTGTCCCAGTGAGCAACCCAGCTGCCAAATTCTGTACCAGCTGAAGCTTCCAAGCCCGTCTTCAGAGGCAGCCCTATGTATAACGGGTTACCAGAGCATAGACAACAGAAGTTAGGCTATCCCTATCCAGATAGGGGCACAGCTGGGCCACCAGCCAAAGCTGATGGAAGGTACACCTCAACCTCAAGTGACAGCAGAGGATCCCAAGCTATGTACCCGCTCCTTCAGAGGAAGTGTAACCCCATCAAGAGCAGGCAATCTCCCACCCATCTGGCCTAAGGGAACCACCCAATATCAGTGCTTCAGTCTTATCCGGATTGAACTTCAGATTATTGGATCTCATCCAGTCCATTCAATCCATTACTGGGGCAAGACATGGGCCCAGCACATCCACTGCCTCACCTGTAAATGTAAAGGAGAAGCAGAGCTGTGTGTCGTCAGCATATTGCTGACAATGTGCTCCAAATGATCCCAGTCAGTGGTTTCATGTAGAAGTTAAATAGCATAGGGGATAAAATTGAGCCCCATGGAAGGCTCCATGGGACTGAAAAACGCTCCCCAAGCAACACCCTCATGGAGCAACCATATTCTATATATTGACCAATACTGATCTGGAAATAAATAGATGACTGTGCATAAAAACCACACATGCATAATTTGCTGGTAGGGGTCACAGCTGAGCCATGGAGAGCATGCTTTGCATGTAATAAATTCCGGGATCAGTCCTGGAAAAGAGCCTTGTCTGAAATCCTGCCAAGCTGCTGCCAGAGAGTAGTTTGATTTGGTATAAAGCAGCTTCATGTGATCCTACTGTCCCTCAGAATACTTAATGTAAGGCGTATTCATTTTCAGCGGAGGGTATCATTGGCATGGAAGAATGAAAACATAGGGATATTGCTGTTTGTTGCCCTCCTGTCCTGCTTGCAAGGCTTTGTATAAGCATTTGGTTGGCTGCTGTGAGAAAAGGCTGTTGGACTAGATGGGCCCTTGGTCTGACGCAGGAAGGTCTTTTTTGGGTTTTTATGTGGAACTGATGAAAAGGAATTGTCCTTGCAAAGGTCAAGAACATACATGCCCTCAAGGCCAAGGGCTGAATAGTCAAATGGTTTTGGAGGCATCTAGAATATCTGAATGAATTTGGACTGATCGGAATATAGTTTACATGGTAATATTGACATTAGGCTGCTCTTGTTTTGCACACTATGAATTCAGTTCTTGGTTTGCTCACAAATCAAGTTTTCTTTCTTTTTTGTTTTATTTATTCACTGCATTTATATCTCACCTTTTTCTCCCTGGAACTCAAGGTGGCTTAAATAGTTCTGTTGGAGTATAATTTCCTTCATTGTTTTTCATATTTGTATCCTTCTAGGGAGGAAAACATAAGCTTAACTTCATTTTCTAGTTAAAGAGACAAATGGCTGATGCTGTTCTATGTTTTAACCAGAACTGAATTGACATAATTATTTCCACCCATGAAATACAGTATGACATAATTTTTAGAGCTCATGTTAATATTTTAATATGTATGGTTAATAGTAAAATACCTACCCCCAAATCAGACTTTAGTCAACATACCGCAAGTTAGCAAAAGTCAAAAATTTGATTCACTATATATTTACAGGTGACGGCTTGGACAACAGTGTAGCTTCTCCCAGCACAGGTGATGATGATGATCCAGATAAGGACAAAAAGCGACATAAAAAGCGTGGCATCTTTCCCAAAGTAGCCACAAATATCATGAGGGCATGGCTGTTCCAGCATCTAACAGTAAGTGAACTCTAGATCACATATGTGAAGTGAAACGTGAGTGGATAATTTCGTAACTGTGGTAGAAAGAAAAAGATGAAGGAAAAAAGAGAGAGAGACTTACTACCTGTTATGGGAACACATGTTCAAAATTGCTGTGAACTTTGTGATCTTGAGATTCTTTGATTTTTTTTTATAGTTTGCTAGAAAGAGGATGTTTAAATAGTTATGCAACCATTACAAAATTAGAGGCCAGTTCTGTTTCTTTCTATGGTGGTTTCTATTACTTTCAATAACAGCTTCTGGTTTAATAGAGACATACAATTTGGCCTATCTGTAGTTGTTTCTAGGCTCACCTATGCAGCCAAATACCGTTAGTTTTAATGGAATGGCACTTGATGGCATTTGCTTTCTCCCTGGATATATAAACACAAATAGAACATCAATTATTTGGTTCTAATAATTGTAGTGGCAACCATCACCTTCTTCTTATGCTCCCCTTCCATGTGTTCAGTTAGTGTGTCAAGGGGAGCATGATAATGCTGGCTAGACCTGCTTCCAGTTCCATGCATCTGCCAAATCACTATAAGTTGGACAGAAGGAAAGAATGCCCCCTGCATACGTATCAGTTCATACACAGGGCCTGTCCTCAGGGCTGGGAATCCTGACATGAGTGTGGTTCTCAGCCATGTGTACAGTTCTTGCATTGCATTCAGCTAGCCGAGGTCAGGGTGGGGGCCCATGTCAGCACCAGCACCGGATTGGGAGGCAGGATTAGTGCCTTTTACTTCCCTGCCCTTCATTCACTGTCTCAATATGTGGAAAGGAACATTTGAAAAGGACTTCTGGAGTTTTGATAATAATTACCTAGGGCACAGGGAGAGTGAATGTCTGCCTTGTACCCATAGTGTTTTCTTCTTAAGGATGCTATTGGAAAGATCTCCTTAAGCAAACGTGCTCTATGACCAAAGCCATTGTCACTGTAGTGTTCAGTCATGCACAGTCAGCCTTATGAGTATCATTCTACAAGTTTGGAATGTTTTCTATAAAAATATTAATAAATCAATAAAGTATACTAGGGATCAAGACTTAATAAAAAAATACTTTGAAGCATCAGGTAGCACTTCTGTGAAGCAAAGCATTTCATTTTATTATAATTTATATTCAGTGTTAGGCACCCTGAGCCCGGCCCTGGCCGGGGAAGGCGGGATAGAAATAAAAATTTATTATTGTTGTTATTTATTATTATTCTGAGTGGAGAGGTCTGATGGTTAATGGAAGTGTATCTGTTTTCCCCAATCCATTTGACATTCTCCCATCCCCCAGCACAGCCTTTATGTGTGCCTTCATTTTGTCACCAGAGAGCTTCTACATGGTCAAGGTTTTTGTATATTTAGTAAGCTTTTTTTGTCTGTCCCCCTTTTGACCAGCACCCTCATCCCCAACCCAGTTTCCTTTACCACATTCAGAAGAGCTTACCACGCAGCTATTTTTTGTGGGTTCTGCTGAGTGGAAATGTCAAAAACCTTGCTTGGCAATCAGCTAGTCAAATGGGTTTTGGAATTAGGTTGCATGCAGACTAAGGCGGGTTGCTTTAGTTCCGTTGAAATCCATGAGCCAAGTTAGTTGTTACAGAATTAAGTCCCATTGACTGGTACCAAAGTGTGAGTAGCTTCATCTGAATCAATTTATAATCCTAACACTCTAACCTATGACCACAATTATGCCACCCCATCTGCACTGGGGAAGAATTATTTGAATAAGCTGCATTTTTGCAAACCAGGCCACTTTACATGGACTGACCAAAAACTGTAGAGTGTATTTTCTTCATCTGGTGGAACAACCATAGTGTTGAAGTCAACTATGTTTTTCTGGAAAACAAGATTTCAGAATGCCTATACTGCCTATCATATGTGTAGACATATGTCTGAAGTGGACAATTCAGACAATTCAGAATTGACTTGTGTCCTCCTTATTGTATATTTACCGCAGTCCTGCGGCTGCATATACTGCATATACAAAACTGTATGTACATAGGCCACAGCTATTTAATCTTCCCACTGCATTAAAAAGTGGGTGGGTCTTTGTATTTGCATGGTGTGACTTGCTCTTGAGGTTATAAGTCAAGGTTGGTGCCTCTACTTCTCCACATGTGTACCTACAGTATTTGCTGGAGTACAGTGTGAACTGGCCTTTTGTAAAATAAATTATTACTTTTTCACTTTTTAAATTAGTTCATTCTACCACAGCAGACAGTGGAAGCTTGGTAAAACATTCAGAAATGCACCACAATTTATAGCTGGTTGACTGTAGCCTTATTATTATGTGCAGCACAACACAGATGATGCTTACAGGTGTGAAAAAGAGACAGCAGTGTAATCTCCTATTCCTGCCACTTTTAAAATTCTTCTCAGACTGGTGGAATTTTCATTTCGCTTTAGATCTAAATAATAATCTCAATAGCAGCAGTCGCTGATTAGCATCAAATGGACAGATAAACCAAAGTCAACATAAACAAAACCAACGAGTTGCTGTCAGATAATTCCACAAGTTTGTAAGATACAGATTTTGAGCCTTTGTTTAGTCAGTTTGCAATTAAAATGTAATAACTGACTTCATTTAAAAAGTCATCTATAATATTTATCCTTTCAAGACAACCATTTAGTGTTACTAATTTGTTCTTTTGGCAACCTAATAAGACTGAAAAATAGCAATTTCCCCAAAGCTACCATATATGCTACTAAATAAATGGCTAAATTGGGAATCTGAAGCTGGGTCTCTCATTTCCCAACTTATGCAGTACAACGGGACCCAGGGATATCTAGCAGCAAGAATAATGTGAGCTACCAGAGTCTAGGTTACTGTTGCAGAGCTTTTGGGATACTGGGTCCAGTAACCTTCACGCCCACTGGACACAATCTAGGAACAGAAAGGAACTGAGCTCCTCAAAGGTCATAACAGATGTAGCTCAGTCCATAAAGACGTGGATTTGTCAAAGCTAATTGACAGGTAAAAGGATATTTCCTCTCCTGGGTGTTATAAAGCTGGAGCCCACAAGCTTTGCTAGGATATCCCTTCCCTTGTGTGTGAGACGACCATACACGCCACTGCTGCCGATATAGTTACTGGAATAGAAAATAGACCTTAAATAAAGACCTTGGCATAGCAAGGTGTTATGCTTGAAGAAAAGGGTCGTCATCTGTGGAGGGTTAAACATCACTTTGACAAATGATTAAGACTGAGCTGTAACTTCTATGACTGATCCAATTTAATTGCAGGCTCTACATTTAATACAGGAAGAATGAAAGGAGATGGTCTACGTACTGGCCTTTCCTTTCTCAAGCTACTTCCCTGTAAATTCATTGCATAAACACCCACCCACCCACCCACCCACCCATGTATGCTGGTATGGTTAGTGAGAGTACGAACTGACAAAAAACAATGATCTCCCACTGAAATTTACACTTTAGAGGCTAGACTAGAAAGGTACACTATTGTATGAGAGTAGTCTTATATAATCCTTTATGATGAATACACCAATCATCATTCGTTTCTTTTACATATTTATTGCACCACTGTCAACCCACTTTTGAAAGGCTTGCATTGACACTTGTAATGTTGGTTGAGTTATGAGTTGGGTTTTCGCTGAAGCTAGCAAGTCCACAGATTCATTCAGACCACTTTGGATTTGCATGGTTATGTGAATCAGCCCTTCATTTTCAAAATTCTGGCCTCGGCACACATTTACAGTTGAGGGAAGGAAGTTCAACCGTCAGAGTCGGATGGTGTGCAGCCTTCTGACAGTAAAAGCCAATTTCAAAGGATGGAGGTAGAGGTTGGTAGCTAATATAATTAACTTAATCATATGTTTTAACTGCAGTGTGTAATGTATTATAGTGCTCTTTTAAATTTAAATTGTTTCTATGTAATTTTATTGTTGTGAGCTGCCCTGGGATCCCTTGGGGAGGAAGGGTGGGGTGATAAATTAGAAATAAAAAATGGAATAACCTCTGTGCATATGGCAAACTGGGGTTGCTCATTATCAGATAAGCTTTTGTAGACTATCACCTACTGCATCAGTGGCAAGTTTAATATATTTTTGTTACTTTCATGCTCAATTTTCAGGAAATAATTCCTCTCTGGCGAGAAGGGTGACAACTCTACCCTTGGTAGCTTGCTAGCTGGGGTCTTTTAGACAACTGGAGTGACTGAAAGCTAGTTTTGCTAGGTTACAGTCAAATCATTTGTATATTTCCTCAAAAGTAAATCCACCGAGTGCCCCAGGGCTTAATTCAGAGTAAGAGTGATTTGAAATGCACCCTTTGTTTTAGAGCATGAGGTTAAAAGCATTGAGTTATGAACTGTTTTTTTGTAAAAAATATATATTCTTGCAGACCTAGTTTCTCATGGTCAGGAGGACTATGAGCTTGAGTTAGGCCTTTCTTTTTTATAATGAAGGATACAAATGTCAGTATGTTAACAACAGTCTCCGGGTGGAATGGTTAAAAACATACCCCACTGGCACACATTGTATTTATACAGCTCTCTACTTATTTTCTGTTCTTAAAGATTGTTTAGAAAATTAGGATGAGAGGCGCAAAATTAAAAGAAGAAGTTTCTGTGTGAGATTCTTTTTAGGATGTATCCCTAATGTCATTTTATGAGTGAAAAGAAAATAATACAGTACTCAGCTTTATTTACATTGCATAGTTAGTTATTCGGAAATGAATACAGTATGGAAGTGCAAGGAATTATTACATTCATCTCAAAAACTCAGTATTCTGGCTAGTAATGCTTCAAATTGGATTATTATCTCAACGGACTACTTTCAACTATAAAAAACTTACTTATAATTATAATATTAAAACCCATCAGTGGCATGGAATTAAATGACACAGACAGTAATTGCTGAGTCTATCATACTAATTATTAATGGCTGACATGAAGAAAATAAATTAAGAAACAATATACTGTTTTAAAATAAACTGGTGACTTTGGTCCACAGTGACTGAGGGTGAGGTTTTTTTAAAACAACAACAACTCACAAAGTGTTCACTTTCCAGTAAACCTGCAAGAGATAAGGGTTTATTGTTCCATATTTGTATAATACTGTTGTGATAATGTCCGCCAATTCCTTACGCTATTTTCAGCAGTGCGGTTTTAGTAAGTGGATGCCAGTCCGAAAAGCATGTACTGATGTGTTCACAAACTTTCAGCTTCATTTTCTTTATTAGTTAAATGTTCTAAACATCTGAGTGTCTCATTTGCTGTTGTGAAGATAATACCAATGTCACTGTAATTTTCACAAGTGATTATGGGTAGAACTGGAGGGTCCTGTTTTCCCCTGTTTAGCAGCCCTTAGTCATGCCATAAATGTTAAGCATGCCAGGAAATTGGTGGTTGTGGGGCCTGTTGCATGATGGACTCCTTCAGGTGATGCCATTTGCGGGAGGATATTGCTGTATAAGAAAACCAATCTGACTCTGGTCTTGTATGTTAAATTTCCCCAAGTAAACCCTCATAAATTGGATCCTTACCTCCTGTGAGTGGCCTTTTACTATTGGGATACACCTGCTGGAAGAAGAGGGGGAAGGTGATTTTTGTGTGTGGTTGTTTAATCAATTCCCTACTCCTCCTGAAGTTTGGGGCACCCTCTGGATGACCATGGGAGGTATAGATAGAAGTATGGAGCCAGAGGCTGGAGAAGCAATGGGGAATTGGTGAAAAAGTCTCCCTCTCTGTCCAGCAAGAACCTGTGCTGGATCTCAACCCCTTCGGCACAGAGCGTTCTGCAGTTGAAAGAGGGGAAAAGTCTAAGTAAATCCCCATGTAACTTAAATAAATAAATAAACAAGTAAATAAGTATGAAAGATTCCTTTTCCTGTCCAAGCAATGTTGTCGATAGCTTGCAATAAGAGATTCAACTGACAAAGTTCGAGGTGTCCCTTGGTCAGCAGTGCTTGGATTTTCAGGAGGTAAAATAAGGCAATCTTCTCTTTGGCTCCTCTTTTTCAGCACCTTGGAGAAAAGTGAGAGAAGATGGTGGATTATAAAGTAGAAAGGGGGCCTAGTAAATTCCTGTAAATCCAAGCACTCTTCAACAGTCAGAATTGAATGCAATAGCAAGTGGGGATTTTGGTGAGTTCCTCTTAAGTATCATAATGTCAGGGCTGGATTTGGCATGCTGTATCACATTGCAATGCAGGAAGATCTAGCTTTAGGCCTGTAGAAGCAATGAAATAATATAATGCCATCCGTGATCATGTGTATCTTATGTAGGAAAAATGTATAGGAGGTTGTTGTTGTTTTTACAGGCTGAAATCTAGTGTACTGGGAACACTAGATTGTTGTGTCAAATGTTATATGTATCAGGACAGATTAATGGCAGCAAAATTAATTATTTATCCTTTACTTTGGTTCTTACTTTCGTGTCGTTGATCTCATCAATTACCCCCTTTTCTTGACAATTTTATAAATGAACGCCTCCACCAATGTCAGTAGTTTTTGCTCTTAATTTTTTTTAAATGATCAATACTCCTCATTAAATATCTTGCAAAAGGCTATAGGAAAAATGACTTGTTTCTCCTCTTCATAATGCTTTGAAGATAGCATTTATTTATTTTAAATGTTTCTATACTGCCTGTAAATTAAGCAAATTTTCCAAAGCAGCCTACAAAGCAAGCAAATGATAGAAATAACAGTGCCATAGATTACAATACAAACTGATAGCAGATTACTCTCTGTTTTAACTTATTTCTATCAGTTTATTTATTTTCCCCTTGTATGCCCTGTATATGACTAGCCAAGTCACATCTTTAAATCAAACACTGCCACACCAAATCCCACCAATAATAAAGTTCAGTGAAAAATACATCCATCCCCCCCCCCCCATTTAAACACACAAACACAGCTGTGGGAAAATAAATTAACCAACCTGATAATGTTTGGCTTAAAAAAAAAGCCATTACACTTTTACATGATTCTCTGAGAAGGGAGATTTGCTAGTGAGAAGCCCTTCCTTCCTCCTTGCCTATCCCAGTCTGATCTCAGGAAATAATGGATTTGGAGCACTATGCCCTCTGAGGAGTTCTGAGCACATGGAGGCCTGTAACCATTTGTGCATTAAAATGAATTAGGGATTAATGCAGCTGTCTTAACATGGGTGAAATATGCTTCATGCTCCTCCCCTCCATAAATAACTGGCAGCTGCATTTTAAACTAATGGAATTATCCAGACAGTCTTCAAAGGCAGCTCCATGTTTAGTGCATCACAGTAGTCTAGCCTAGAGTTGAATCAAAGCATCTTCTTGTAGCAATGCTACATCTTGCAGATTCATCGTTATCTGAAACACCAGAATCCCATATCTAATTGGGGGGTTTATACAAATGAAATTTTATTAGATATTTTATAGCACACTTATATAATCCGTCAACCACGACAGAAAAGGTATAATTCTGAAAGTGTTAACTAATACAGTTGAATAAAAGTGTGTTACTAGATTACAAGGGACGTGGGTGGTGCTGTGGTTTAAAACACTGTGGCGCTTAGACTTGCCTATCAAAAGGTTGGCGGTTCGAGGCCCCATGATGGGGTGAGCTCCCGTTGCTTGGTCCCTGCTCCTGCCAACCTAGCAGTTCAAAAGCACACAGTGCAAGTAGATAATTAGGTACTGCTCTGACGGGAAGGTAAACGGTGTTTCCGTGCGCTGCTCTGGTTTTGCCAGAAGTGGCTTAGTCATGGTGGCCACATGACCCGGAAAAACTGTCTGCGGAAGCGGACAAACGCCGGCTCCCTCGGCCTGTAAAGCGAGATGAGCGCCGCATCCCAGAGTCGTTAGCGACTGGACTTAAATGTCAGGGGTCCCTTTACCTTTACTAGATTACAAGAAACTTTTTTTTATAGTATCAAGAGATAGATTTTAAGACTTCAAACACTTTTCTGAAAGGAAATTGGCACTATTGAAAAGAAACTGAGCAGACCAAGAATTTCTCCAAGGAAATTTCATCCAGCAATCCTATGTAGATTTAAACATTTAAAATAACATTCTAAAGAGTTTACATGAGAGCTTACTGAAAAGACAGATTATACACAAAAACTCACATAGCAGCTTAACTCTTTATGTACACTGGAATACTTTTCAAGCATTGTTCAGCCTGTTTCAAAAGTATGGTGCACCCAGCTGCAATATGCAACCAGTTAAATTATAAAAATATTTTGTCGTCTTGATCCTAGTGGCTCTAATAGCAAGTGTGTCAGTGATATTTGGTTGGATCCAAATATTCTCTTCCTCAGACGAAAGGGAACACGCTGGAGAAATGCAGTGAGGAGTAGGTTGCTGAAAACATTAACATCAACAAGAAGTTCTTTAAATTTGGCACTTTTAATTTAGAGAAAAGGAGAGCAAGAGATGAAGAAGTTTATAAAATTATGCAAGGCATGGAGAAAATGGATAAATAAAAGTTTTTCATCTTCTCTCATAACACTCAAACTCCTGGACATCCAGTGAAATTGAATACTGAAATATTCAGGAGATATAAAAGAAAGTACTTCTTCGCAGAGTACACAATTAAATTGAAGGAACTCCTACAAGTGGCAGGCATGGCCACCAACTTGGATGGCTTCAAAAGAGGGTTCATGGAGGAGAAGGCTATCAGTGACTACTATCCATGATGGGTAAACTATGCTTCCATGGCCAGAGGCAGCAATATTTTTGAATACCAGCTCCTTGAAACTGCAGGAGGGGAGAGTAGCACTGTGAGAACAGGATGCTGGTCCAGGCTGCTGATCCATTAGGCTCCTCTTATGTTCTTATCCCTTGGATCAATTCTGGATTTGAAGCTGAGGTTGTAATTCTGTATGCGCTTACTGAGAAATAAGTCCCCTTGAGCCCAGTGAGTCTTACCTGTGAGTAAACATGTCTCTTAAGTTAATGGCATGCAAACATACACCATTACTAGCATGACTTATAAGGGAAAAGGAGTCAAATTCTACAAAACTTTCCTGCATTAAGGATATTCTCCCCGCCTCAACAGTCTTACTTGGAGAATTTGAGCACCAGTCTGGGAATACTACAGGGAGCCACTGAAGCTTTGTTGTGGTGCACACAACTGTGAATCATGCCCCATGCTGCTGATGAATTTTTCTTAAAAAAAAAAAATATTCATTTTCCAAACAAATTTTATACAGTCAACAAATTATTTTGCACTCATTCTTCAATTTTTGACTTCCCTCAGTTTCTCTGTCAATCTTTCGTAAAATTTTTATTTGTTGAAGCATTTCTAAACATGATATTGCCTTTCCCAACTCCTTTTCCTCTTACTCTCTTTTTTGCAGTATTTCTTACTATCTCACAGAGTCTCTTCAAAACCAACAAGCGTTGTCTGTACATCACATATATTTTTCAGATATTCTGTAAATTTCCCCCAGTCCTCGATAAACTTTTGGTCTTTCTGATATTGAATCTTCCCAGTCAATTTGTCCAATTCTGCAATTGGACCAATTCTGCAATTGGTCCAATTCTGCAATTTCCTTCTCCATTCTTCCACTGTTGGAATATCTTCCTGTTTCCATCTTTGGGCCAGAAGTATCCTTGCGGCAGTCACTGCATATTGAAACAGTTTACAGTCTCTCTTATTAATTTTGTTTCCTACCACTCCTAATAGAAAGGCCTCTGGTTTTTTAACGAACGTATATTTCAACATCTTTTTCAATTCATTGTATATCATTTCCCAGAAGTCTTTCTCCCTTTTACACTCCCACCACATATGATAGAAAGTACCTTCTTTTTCTTTACATTTCCAACACTTATTGCATGTTTTATACATTTTGGCCAGTTTAACTGGCGTTATATACCATCTGTAAAACATTTTCATTACATTTTCTTTCAACACAGTACATGCCGTAAATTTTAACCTTTCATTCCATAATTTCATCCAAGCTGCTGATGAATTTTTCAGCTGGTTCACTCTTGTATGCTGCACCTAAAGCCTCAAAGATGAGTGGCAGTTACATCTACTTTCAGTTTTTGTTTCTGACACAAAATGAACTTTGCTCGTATCCAGTGGAAGGACAAAACTTGCCTTTCCTGTTAATGGGTCTCAGCAGTAATGAAGTCTGACCCTTGAAAATAGTTTGTTGGCCTAAGTCACAAGAGACCAGAATTCTTAAATACACAAATCTTTGCCTATAGGCCAGTTATTTCTGAAAGATTTTTTTATCTTGCCATTGCACTACCCAGGCAAGAAAATGCTTAAGGTAACAGATACAGTGGTACCTTGGTTTACAACCATAATCAGTTCCGGAGGTCTGGTTGTTAACCAAAACAGGTTGTAACCCAAGGCGCACTTTCACCAATGGGGCCTCAAAAAAAGAAAAAAGAAAAAAGGGTTGTGATTAAAAAAGAGGGTTGTAATCCAAAAAAAAAAAAAAAAGGAACACACACTTCCTGGTTTAACGTGGTTGTTATCCAGAACAGTTGTAATCCAAAACGTTTGCAAACCAAGGTGCGACTGAACTGAATTTCTCAATTAACAAGCCCTAGAAAACAACTGTTTATAACAAACACTGAAATCTTCCCACTGTTGATGATGATGTGATGACTGTATTTAAAAAGTGCTTATATCTTACCTGTGCTTTTCTCAGTAGAAGGACTGCTTGGGGTAGGGTGAGAAAAACTTTAAATGTCTATTAAATATCATAGATTGTATCTTCCTCCATTTGTTTTTATTTGAATTCCAATGAATTCTGAGGTGCCAATGCCCAAGTTACTTGACTAGCCAGACTATTTGCAGAGTCAGTTTGGTTTGTATGAAGTTTATTAAGAATTGTTTTTGACAAAATTCAATGAGGTGGAATTTATTGACTTAATAATTATTCATTATTAATTGCGTTCCTGCATTATCTTCTGACAATGGTTGTTCCTGAAACAGAAAAAATATTTTCTTTTCTCTTTCCTTTTTGAGTTTTGATTTCTTGATATATGTCACACACTGTGCAAATAGTTACCTCATGAGTACAAAATTGACACTGTTAAGAATGTGTTACATGAAAAGCTAAAAGTATGCAACTATAGGAAAAAAATACTCAACATTTTGTGGATACTTTTACTATCCACTTTGAACTGGTTCGCACATCACAATCAGCCACTGTTTGTCTTAAGTCATGATTTAACTGTGAATGTTCCTTCCCCTGCTGTAGAGGACCCTTTGCGACTTCTTTCCCAACCCAGCATTCGTGATTAAGCTGTGGTTTAAGGCATACAGTGGCTTCTCTTGACATGTAAACCAGGCAAGTGTCAAACAGGGGTGGCTAATGTGCTGCCCTCTAGCTTATTGTTTCCAAAACTGTTTGGTATGGTGACCAGCTAGTTCAATTTTATTTGGTAGGATGACCCATTGGTTTTTTGTCACATGCATTTTAGGCCTTGGGCCTTCAGCAGTCATCCGTTTTGTTCATTTTAGTTAAAAAGGTAAAGGTAAAGGTACCCCTGCCCGTACGGGCCAGTCTTGCCAGACTCTGGGGTTGTGCGCCCATCTCACTTAAGAGGCCAGGGGCCAGCGCTGTCCGGAGACACTTCCGGGTCACATGGCCAGCGTGACATCGCTGCTCTGGCGAGCCAGAGCCGCACACGGAAACGCCGTTTACCTTCCCGCTGGTAAGCGGTCCCTATTTATCTACTTGCACCCGGAGGTGCTTTCGAACTGCTAGGTTGGCAGGCGCTGGGACCGAGCAGCGGGAGCGCACCCCGCAGCAGGGATTCGAACCACCGACCTTTCGATCGGCAAGTCCTAGGCGCTGAGGCTTTAACCCACAGCGCCACCTGTGTCCCTCTCATTTTAGTTAGTGAGTCGCAATAGCAACTCCTTCTATGAGCACCTTGTGGATAACTATCGCTGGAACTGCTGCAAGCAATCAGAGATCAGTTCCCAGGTGTTAAAATGTAAGACAAGTGTCAATTCAGCATTATAATATAGCAAAAAAGTTGTATTCACCATAGCATTTAAGGATTACAAGCAATACTTGTTTGGGGTTTACTTGTAAAGCCCACTTGCACAGGTGCCATGACCACAGGTTCTAGCTATTTGGACTACAATTCCTTTTATGCCCCAGCCAGCGTGGCTGCCAATATGATATATTCAAGGGGCTGACATTAACCTCTAAAACTCTCAGTGCCTATGTAATGATGTCTGTGCTAAGAAGAACTGTATTGTAAATTACAACTTACCTTTGATGGCTTCACTTTTTATATATTCTCCCCAACCCCTCACCCCGACTCCCCAACATACAGTAACCCAGACTAATTCAGGATGGTTCATCGGCATCCGATGAAAGGGCTGTGGCCTATGAATGTTTAAGTCGTAAAAGTTTTAGTCTTTGATCTGCTTCAGGACATTTTGTTACTGTTTAATTCAAACCTGTAGCTAACCTCCTCCTCCACATAGGTTATCTGCCATCCAGGATCAAAGATGAAGTTAGTTTTTAGGAAGCAAGGCAGATGGTGGTTTTTAACATCTGAGGAAAGTCTACAAGAAGCATTGGCATTGCTAAAACAAGAGTTTATATACAATGGATCACCAACATTGTTTTTCTGGAAGTTGCAGCACACAGCTTCCATTGGCCACAGTCAGGGTGGACAACGATCAGGGATGATGGAAGTCATAGTCTACAAGTCTTGGTAGAGGGCACATGCCTCAGTAATCCATAGTTTACGCATTATAAAGTTGAGCATAAAACAAGATAGGGCTCAAGGTATACAAGCATTAGCAAGTCAGCACTTTCTTTGTGAAGTTTTGCCTGAGGGCCAATTCATAAATAATTACCTCAGCATCGCAACGGCCACCAAAATGATCAGTTCCATGCTGCTCTGGTAGCATTTTGAATCTGCTTTCCATACAATTCAACCAGATCACGTGCTACGTGATTGCCTCAGTGCCATACTTCTCAGAGCACTGGTGATACTGTTAGTCCACCAGACTATGATTTCAATAGCTATGACATCTACATGGAGCCTAAACCATGCAGTAGTGTTACATAGTAGTGATACTACTTACATTTGAATCTACCTGTAACATTTTGAGAATGAAATTATTTATTTGTATTTATTTATTTGCTTATTTATTACAGTATTTCTGTTCTGCCCTCTCTTAAATATGAGGGCTGTATACAGCTATATAAAAACATCTTTAAAATATAGTAATTAAAGTATAAGGGTAGAACCTCAGAGATCAAAATTCAAATCCTCACTCAGCTATCAAGCTTACTGGGTGACCTTGGGCCAGTCACTCACGCTTTGCCTAATCGACCTCCCAGGGCTGTTGTGAGGATAAAAAATAAATAAATAGGGAAGAGGAGAACTGTTTTTGCCACCTGGAGCTCCATAGAGGGAAAGTGGGATATAAGTTAAGCAAGGAAACAAACAAACAAACAGTCATTAAGAGCAGTGCAGTGGTACCTCTAGTTACATACGCTTCAGGTTACAGACTCCTCTAACCCAGAAATAGTACCTCAGGTTAAGAACTTTGCTTCAGGATGAGAACAGAAATCGTGCTCCGGCGGTGCGGTGGCAGCAGGAGGCCCCATTAGCTAAAATGGTGCTTCAGGTTAAGAACAGTTTCAGGTTAAGAATGGACTACCGGAACAAATTAAGTACTTAACCCGAGGTACCACTGTACAGCTATGCTAGGTGTATCTTAAATAACTGGCTAGGTCAGTCAACATGAAACCTCCGAGAGATGCCTGAAAGTCAAAGTGGTGATGTCTACCGAATCTGTGCCAAAGTGTATGTCGTTAATTCATTTAATCATCACTCTCTGTTCTTGACATACAAACACCTCCTTTGGATACTGGGGTTGAGCCTTAGATGAGTTTTTTTCTAAATTACAAGTGATGATATATGGAGTATGTGTGTAATCTTGTGTTTAAATTTAGCTGTCCATTAGTCATATGCACCCCATATTTTAAAAAAGTTGTGCATATTTAATAGTAGGTGCTTATGTGTGTGTGTGTGTGTGTTGGAAGGCAGAATGCATCTTTTGTAGTTTTCTCCACTCAATAGAGTGACGCGGGTGGCGCTGTGTTCTAAACCACAGAGCCTAGGGCTTGCCGATCAGAAGGTCAGCGGTTTGAATACCTGTGACGGGGTGAGCTCCCGTTGCTCGGTCCCAGCTCCTCCCCACCTAGCAGTTCGAAAGAACATCAAAGTGCAAGTAGATAAATAGGTACCGCTCAGGCGGGAAGGTAAACGGTGTTTCCATGCACTGCTCTGGTACGCCAGAAGCAGCTTAGTCATGCTGGCCACATGCCCCGGAAACTGTCTGCAGACAAACACTGGCTCCCTTGGCCTATAGAGCGAGATGAGCACTTTACCTTTACCACTCAACAGCGCTTGTTAAGCCACAGCTACGAGGTAGGATCATGTTAAAACTGACAGTAATGAGAATGTTAGGATTTGTAGGAGTAACGTATAATTTTATTTATGTTTTCATAAATAGTAGTCTTAGCATTTTGGGGTAAACAATTGCATTATTCACATCAAAATAGCACCACAGTGGCTTTTAAATTACACCACCTGTCTGCATGAAAAGAATTTTTGGTACAGGAACATGAAAAGAATTTTTGGTACAGGAACATACAGACAGCTGCTGCCAATGTTTTTTTTCTTTGCAGAGAATACCGGCAAAGCGCTGGCTTTTGGCGTAAAATATAAGCTGATCTGTTAGTTTTGTAGCTTTAGGAAGAAATTTTTTGCTTGTAAAATGACTATACTGTATTTGGTTTTGAATTTCACTGATTATAAAAACATCATCTTATGGTAAACAAGGCAAGGTGCTATGTACCAAGCAATATGAGACTTGCTCCTATCTTTTCCATTATTTGTAAGTTGTAATCTTATCCTATTAACATTCAGATAGTAGGAATAAATCATCCTCATCATCATAGAGATGGGGCATGTTAGGATCTTAGGGTTCTGTCTTAAAGACTCAATAGCTCCTCAGTATCATGCATATTTGAATTTATAGGAAAAGCATGTGAGTGGGAGAGAGAGGGAGACAGAAAGATAGAAAAAACTATGATTGAGCAGAATAATATAGTGGATGCATGTAAATTTCCACTTTCCTGTTATGTACGTAATAATCTATTTCTTCTAAAACACTTTTTGGAGACTTGAAATATACACAAATTGTTATTATAGTTGCAACTTGCAAATTGTAGTCAAAATGTTTGGTTTTGTAGGACACAATTTGGCTTTAATAGCATTTGCTCACCACAACATATGACAGATGTTCAGATTTATTAGCACTAGTGCAACATATTATGAGCAGGAGGTTTGTAATCTTCCTAGACTGTTAACAAAACCATTGTGTTATTGGCCAATAAGATTTGTGCATCTGGCTGACGTAATGTTGCACTCCTGACAATGGTTTAAGTGATATATGTCTGCAGGGCGTAGATAGGGTTCTGGTTTTTGTGCTCCTGCTTTTATGGTATGAGCTGTTTGCAATTCTGAAAATGCATTAGGTCTCTAAAAGGGTTAAGGGATATAGTGCCGCAATTAAAAATACAGCTTGCCAATGAGCTATTTTGTGAGAGTGGTATAAATATAAGATCCGCTCGTCTGGCTCATTTGCAAGCTTTCTTTTTGACTTCTTTCACACAACTGGTGTTTTTGTGTTTAATTTAACAAGAAATGAGTAGTAAATGAAAGCTGCTGCCTGAAATCCCACTGTGAACGTGTTTTGCACTTGGCTCCCCAGTGAAAAGGCAATTTGTGAAATTATGTGATAGAGTAATTAGATGAAGCCTGGGCTTTTGATTGTTGCCATGCTTATGTGGTGAAGGTTTACTAGGGCAGGGATAGGGAGCAGAGGAAAAAAGCCTGATTATTATCCTGCCAAAGTTGGCTCAGGGTTCTTAATTTATTTGTAAACAGAATATTTAGTGACCGCATAGGAAGTAGCAGTAATCACCAGCTCATAAAGAAAGTACAGCAGAGCTTTGGATTTTTACAGAGTGCTCATGTAAAATTTAAGCTGGGAGGCTGAATGCCTGTTAATGTAATTAGGACCTAATTTACCACCCTTTGCACACAGATATATAGTAGTGGCTAGATATTATTCTCTATTTTTATACGCATTATATATACCTCAGTACAGCAGTTCACTGAATAGAACAGGTGTGAGCCCCCCTCAAAACATTCCCCCCTCCCAGTTTGAACCATAAATACACAACAATTTTTAAGGGGAGAATGCTTACCGAAAGGGGGAGAGGTGGGGTGGATTGGGGTGGAGAATGAATGGAAAGAATGTCTGCAAATGAGGCAGTAATGGACAGTTGCCCTTTATGTACTGATGGATTTCTCAATGGTTAAGTAAATTAAAGCAAATGCTAGAAAAATCAATAGGCTTGCAGAGTCTTGGTTGTGCCTCATAGACTTCAGGACAGAATGACAGATGTGGTGCATATGACCCATTTAAGTATTAATGCTTGGGAAATTGCTTCTGCGTGCAAGGTTATAGGCCTAGAAATATTGTTATATTAAATTACAGACAATAATATTTTTAAGTATATGTGCAATTTATATGTTTCACTTTAGTTGTTCTTATGTGCTACATTTGTCCTGGAAGATTAGTTGCTTAGTTGTGTCTGTGGAACAGTAAATCAAGTTTTAAAATGTTCGTGCTGTGAATTGTCTTCATATAAGCTGTAGTTGGAAGGCGCACGTGTTATACACAATCAGGGCGTACAGGGAATGTGCCAAAACTACATTAACTATATAATTGTATTTCAACCACAATAAATGTACTGTGCATTAGAGTCTTAACCAAGTGTCATGGAACCATGTTTGATGTGTAGCTGCAAAATTAGGGCAAGACATTGCATCAAGTTATTCTGTGTGGATTTCAAAGCAAATCATAATAATAAATAAATGGGGAGGAAACATGCTACATATGGCAGTTAAAATGTGAATTTTGCTGATCCCTACGGAAGTCCTAGGACTTACAGACAGTAGATAAACCTGTTCAAAATATATTACTTTAGACTGCAAATGAGGGGTCACATTATTGACTTCCCTGATATTAAAAAATAATGTCAGCATATAGAAAGTAGCACTCCATGTTGGGGAGAACAGTTGGCTAGAATTTTTCTTCCAGACATTTAGTTTTCTATATGCTTCTATTTTCCTGGTCTGAAGTCCAGATATACGTTTACCATCTCATTATGTTGTATGAGGGTAGGGGTAGTACATTTCATATCTAATTTACTTTGCATCAAATTACCAAGTTATCAGTGATCGCAGAATTAGGGACTGGTTCACATCAAACCCAGGATCAACACTTTCTTTTGTGCAACATGCCTGGTGTTGATCAGACTGTGTGTGAATACAGCAACGGTATTTCATTCAGTAACAAATTGTCATGATCGTGAAAACCTCTGCTGTCTGTATTCTGTGTACAGCCCAGCAGATCCTCATGCTTCTCTATATCCTATCCAGCCACATCTATGGGGGAACTCATCCTGAGGAAGGAAAATAAAAGTTTGCATAAGTGAACTGGTTAGTTGCACTGGATGGTGCTAGTAGTTAGTGCATACTTCTCACCTTGGTTTTTGATGAAGTCAGAATTTAATGTCAATTGTATTTTAATTAGTACTTTTTGTCAAGGTTTTAGTTGAGAGTCAATTTTTGACAGAAGTGGCAAAAAGGATGTATGAAATAATTAATTTGCTGGTAATGAAATCAAATGTTAAATAGTAGTATAAATAGTAAATTGTCTATTGCATATATGAGTCTTTAAAAGATTTTGAATTAAAATTTAAAAAAATTAATTGCCTCAAACAACAACATCCTCCAACTGGTAGCTCCTGTAAAATGATGAAATTGCAAAAAGGGCAGATAATTGTTTTGGGGTTCATTTAGAGTATATTTGTGTACAATATTCAGGTTGGATGAGAGAATCATCCTGAAAACTATCAGGCCTAAACTATGTGATGACAGAATCTTGTCATTTCCCACATGTACTTTCATTGCTATGGTGACAATAAACAGTGATGAAAGTTATCATGGAAGTTCCCTGTGCTGTAGCAGATAGCCCTTTGTATCTGAATAGCACCAAAATACCTAATAAATAGAAATAATAATTTTGGATACATGGGGCTATTTGCTTCTAACTTAGCTGCACTGTTAACACCTTTGCATCTGTTAGAAAATTACAGTATTGTGGTTATTTATGTGCTATTGAGTGTGTGTGTGTGTGTGTGTGTGTGTGTGTGTGTAGTGTATCATAAAATAACTAAAAGGTGTTTGTTTACCAAACAGCATTTTTCTTATGTCCGTGACTTTTTCAGTGTGTTACGTTAGTTTGAATATTAAAGAGCTAGCCAGTTTTCATTTTGTTTTAGATACCACAAATGAGCAAGCACATTAATCAGTGTTTAATTGACAACTGAACTCTTAAAATGCACATGTTTGTAGGAGCCTCACAGACTAGGTCATTTGTTTTTGTCCGTACCATTAAGGTTCAAAGGTCATTGGGCATCCAGAAGCCATTAGCCAGTCACCGTTTTTTTGCTGGGTTCCCATATTGTCAACTCGCTAGTCATCCATGGCAACACACACAAGACATTCTGTCAGTGACTAAGCAGGGAGTCTGTTTTAACTTTCAAATTTCCCATAAAGAGAGTAGATTTTTAAAAGATGCAATAGTACGAATTCTACATTTGAAACACAAGGCATGTTTTCCCATAGTCATCGAGGTTATACAAAACCATGATACATGTGAAAACAAGTTTTAATTTTTTTTGTCAGCTTTATATCTATATATAGCTTTGTGTAGTACGCCTTCCTTCCTTGCTGCTTTAACGTTTGCAGTTTCACAGCCTCTTGTTCAGTGGAGAGGCAAATGGCACTTCAGACAGAATGGTGTGTTGACTAAAATGTTCTGTGTTTTGTTCTCTCCTTCTCTCATTTTGGGCATTATATTTCCCCACAAAATTGATTGATATTATTTTCCTGTGCTGGTAGAGAACATTTGGCCATAATAAGCTTGTGCTTATTAGAAACAAAGGATAAATGACTTTAGCTGCTGAGTCAATCCACTCAGTTTACATCCCCCCATTCAACCCTAATGTGTCCCAGTCCCATCCCTCACAGTGAAAACATCATCAATTACTTGGCTGACAGGAGTCTGAGACTCTGTGTAAGTTGCTCCTTGGGGGTATTCATCTTGGACCAAAATCCACTGGCACTCAGCAACATTCATCACTTCCACCTACATAAAATGATTGGGTAAACGGTAGGGTGAATTATCAGAGGAAAAGAGTGGAAAAATTGATTTTGAATACATTCAAGCAAGTTACTTTGGCCTTGAATAAGAAAAGAAAAAAACCCAGGTGATTTACTAAGCTTCTATTTAGAAACTTCCATTGCAGTTTTAGAAAGTAACTAAACCGGCTTCTTTTCTAAGTGGCAATGAATTTCCATTTTGATACAGCTGCAACATTTATCCAATTAATGGGTTAGAATCTTAGATAAATACATCCAAAACATTTTTAATCAACTAAAATGTGTCCCAATTGATCAGTTAGCAGCTTTCTTTCTTTTTACATTTATTTGTAATACAAGTATTTATGCAAATTCTCTCCTGTGTAAGAGAAAAAGGAAAGCTTCTTCTAAGATGATTCCTGCTGCAATACATACATGTGTAATGTAAAAGCAAAATGTGCATTCTTTCCCTTAGAGACTCTTTTGTGTGTGTAAATTTATGCAGATGTAATCCATCAATGAAATTATTAATTGACTAAAACACATTATCAGTGTAAGATATATTGACTAAAACACATTATTATCAATGTAAGCTATATTTAATTAGGGAGTCTTCCTGTTTCAATCTTAACAATTCTGTAGAACTGGGCTGTAGTTCTAGACCAGTGAGTGATTGTGTGTGTGTGTGTGTGTGTGTGTGTGTGTGTGTGTGTGTGTGTCTTTCAGCATTTGAAGTAGAAGCCTTTTATTTGAAAGGCAACAACTTTACTATGAATATGAGATGCTGTTATAATGTTATTTACATTGATGCACATTGTATATTTAATAGAAAGAAGTTTTATCCTTTCTGGCAGAAAAGAAATATTTCCAGTGTGCCTTGAAAATTAAAGATTTGAGTAACTCACCAATTACACTTCCATAGACCAGTTGAAGTAAATATGGCTATGTAGCAAAATAAATAGGGAGTATATTATACCCAAAGGCTGAGAACATACATGGGAGGAGAGGTCCTATTTAAATCAATAGTGATTGCGCTTTGAATGAAGTTCTTAAACTGACCTTTTAGAAAACATTTTTATCCTTTTTACAATTGGTGGTTTTTGAAAACAGAAGGTTTTTGTTTCTATAGAAACGGGTGGGAATTGAAGTAGGAAGAATGTATAGAGAGGCATGCACCTGGATTCTTTAAACATGTACTGTGGTTGGGTGATTGTCTAAACAAACAGCTTATGCGGAAGGCTTTATCTCAGAACTGGCGCATTATCCCACAGTTCTCTTTTCTCGCTGCTCCTCATTGCTAGTTGTATTAGAAGACTTGCAAGTGATAACTTCTGAAATGTTAGTTAAAGGCAGTAGTGCTATAGTAACAAAAATCACTGCATTCTGCAACCTCTGTGCATCAAAACTGTTCTGACACTAGCTTGATTTGAGAGACTTAAAGCATGTGTTGCCAGGCCTTTTGATCTAGGAACTAAATTTGCATTTGGTGTGGAGTTACCAGAATCAATAATTTTAATATTTGAAGAGCAGTAAAAGATGTCAGGTGTAATGCACTCAGGTATGTTTCTCAAATTATTGCTCTGCTAAAAATCTTTCCACTACACACACACACACACACACACACACACACACACACACACACTTTAGCAATGTAAGTGATAATGTTTCTTTAGGTTTACTGGGCGGAGTTGAATTGATCTTGATGCAACACTAGAAGAAAAGGGTGCTCTTGTCGTTTTTATTTGATGGTAAATGATACGCACCTGAGCATAGAAAATAAAAAACTTACTGCAAAATAATGGATGGTTTATAGCACTATAGGGTTGCATAATTGTGAGCCTGAACATAGTATTTTGAAAATGCTTCATGAGCTTGTAAAAACTACTGGCATGCCAGCATTTGGGCAGGGGGGGGGGGAGGAAAGTCTTTGAGGTTCTTCAAACATCGATTAAAAATGAAATTAAAAAATGCCCCATTCAGTACTGCAAGGCAGTGTCATCACAATGTTGGAAAGCCAACTCACAGCTACTGGGTTATTGCGGGCATTGCTGCCCTTGTCCCTTGGATTACCGCTGTGCCACGTGCTCAGTTACACAATGCATAAAGGCGAGGGTTATTTCTAGGACAGATAATTGAACATTAATACTCGTTGACATTGTCGTAGGAATGATATGTCAACCTGACAGGGCCTATGTGCTTACATCTTCTGATTGGCTGCAGACGAAGGGTATGTTTGTCACATCAGACCTGAGGCCTCACTGCAGTAGAGCCAAAAATGATACAGCCATTAATCATCAGCTGCCATCTTGGGCTAAGATACCTTCTATGAAGCATTTATCATGTGCTGGTGTGTGTTTTTTTTAATGTATAAAGAACCAAAATCCTGGCTTGCAAAAAATATATCATTTCAATCATTTATAGCACCATGATATGAACAATGTATACTTTTTTTAAGGTACATGTTTCATACCATATTTTCTGAAGATGGATGTCCTCTCCTGGAATTCTAGTGCCTAGATAGAAGTTATGCATTCCAGTGATTATGTATCAAGAAGGCATTGCTGAGGGCTGACATGCACAAAAAACCTAAAATAGAAGTTGCATTCTTGCAGTGAACTTTTTAAAAAATCAATTACCCAAACTGCCAATCAGCTACTCCAGGGCAGGCCATTGTTTGCAAATGATAGTTATGTACTCTTCACAATCTTTCCTCTCAAAATTACACCAGCAGTTATTTTTAGTATAATTTCTAAAACATCTTTAATTACTAAATCCAGTACCACCTTATCAGATTTCTGCTGTTGCTCTTGCTGGAGACGTACCCTTCAGAGAAATGAAGAACAGCCTGGGAACAATTACAAAAGCCTCTGGCAAGTCTCCATATTACATACTTTAAACAGGACATTGGTAATTACACAGGTATAGGTTTGCCACTTTGCCCTGTAAAAATTTTGCCCTATAAAATTGTTTATATATGGGGCCCCTGAGAACATCCATTATCACATTTTGGTTAACATCACAGATTTTTAAAAAACAATAAAACCCAGTAGCACTGCAGTCATATAGGCTTTCCTCTGCAATATTCTGGTTTGTTCTTTGTTATTGAAATAACTCATGAAGCAGTGTGTGTGTGAGAGAGAGTGATTTTTATAAAATGCATATACACTGTTCATCAGTTGGCATCATCAAAATGATATAAGTTTCCATTTTTGTTTAATTGGAGCTATGCAAGGAACAAGCCCAAAAGTTCCTGGTCCTTTTTATTTTGAGACTTGTTAGTACAGATACTTTAGTCTGTAAATACGTTCATTTAGGTCTTTGTAAATGAAAAGTGAAGTGCTATCCAAAAGAAAAAGGCAGCACAGGCCCCTTTTCAGCCTGGTATTGACCAACTAAATTAATTGATTATGTGTTTTTATCTTCATGCATTTTTAATGGCCATCATATCATAAATGTGCTGAAAGCTACATTATGTCTAAATGCTTTCCCTTCAAAATCCATTGATTTGTCCCCTCTCTGTCTCTCTCTTTTAAATTGGAACTTGCCTGGGCTTATATGCCTTTTCTCCCTTACTGCAAGCCATTTGGGATAGGGTATACTTTTTTTGCCTTTTGTTTGCAGATTCTCCAGTTACCTTCCCCAAACAGTTGAAAAGACTGCCTGTATGTGCATGAGGTATAGCTTCTTTTGTCTTGTAAGTGCAGTGAAACAGCTTCAAATGAGATGACTATCAATGCATTTACTCAGAAATGATTCCGTTTCACTTTAGGAATGTGCTTCACATACCTCAAGGTGTCCCACTGAATACCAACCTCTATGGGGAGCTCTGCTAAATATAAAGGGGTGTGTTTGTGGGCTTAAATTTAATTTGTCTAAGCCAAATAGCAGAGAGCAGTGCACTGTGAAAAGTCCCAGTGAAGCATTCCAAGTAAATGAGGTGTTTGGGTCTATCTCTTAGAACTTCACAGCAAATTTTTATTTCTGGTGCCTTCAGCACCAAAGAAGTCCCGTAACTCATCCTTATTTTAAACTTGCATTCAGATTCCAAACACAAATTCCACGGAAGTCAATAGGACTTGCTTCCACATGTCTTTATGAAAACAGTGTTGAGTTGTCTAACATCAACATAAAGTTCAGTGGGACTTAAATTTCTGCTTTAAGGGCACAACAGGGGTAGGGAATGTTTTCTAGCCCAAGGGCCACAGTCACATCTAGGCACCCTTCAGTGGGCCAGAGATGGGCATTGCCAGATGCAAAAGTGGGTGGAGCAACAAATGTAAATTTGAACCTTTGCACAATAGAGTAGTTTCTACACACACACACACACACACACACACACACACACACCCTCTTTCTCCTCCATCCAGATAAGCAAAGAGACATCAGAATTCAAGAACAAATTCCAGAGAGGCAAAAACACTCAAGGAGGGTGTAAGCAAGACTGGCGAGGGGTGTGGCTTGGGAAAAGAGGATGTGCTTTGGGCCAGATAGAGATGCTTGGAGGGCTGCATTTGGACCTTGAGCTTGAGGTTCCACTCGCCTGGAATATAGAATTGTAACCTCAGGGTTATAGCTACAGAGCACTTTGAAAAATAATAATGCTAATGTATGTTTTAGCTATCTGGATGCAAGGCAACACTTATCCTACAACCCATCTTTTCACATACCAATTTTGTTGATCAAAATGAGTCAGCACAAGTTTGAAATATATATACTTTAAGTGTTGATCAACAACTAGTTACATTAATTATTGGGCATTGTTCCACAGCAGTTAATATGAGGATTGGAAAACTGAAGAATCTGCATGCGGATCTGGGAAAAGAATCCAGTTTCCCAGATGTTGGAGACCCTTGGACCAAAGCTACACATGACTTTAAATGGGTTTTTCAAAATTCTTAAAAGTGGGAGGAGAAATCACTGCTGAACCATTCTCTCCCCACTACTCCCTAATAATAGTAGCAGCTATTTTCCCCCATCCAAGTACTAACCAAGCATGACCCTCCTTAGCTTCCGAGATCAGATGAGATCAGGTGTGTTCAGGGTAGTATGGCCATAGACAGCAGCAGCAATTTCTATTTTTAAAGTACATGTTAAAGGTAGTAACACATTTAACATTGTGCCTAGTTTGGCTCTCATCTGCAGTTCCTTGCAAAAAGGCCTAAGGAGTGCTCTAGGCATGACCACATCATTTCCCTTTCCTGCTACTGCCAGAGTAGTCACTGAATAAAGAAGCTGGAAAGTAACTCAGAGATCATCTAGTTCCACCTCCTGCCAGTGTAGGAAACACACTACTACAGAGTGCCTGATAAGTTGCCATCCAGCCTCTGTTTACAAACCTCAACTTGCCAACTTATGAGGCAGCCTGTTCCAGAGTCTGAACAGCTTTTACTAAAATGAAGTTCTAATTAAATTATCCTAAATATTTTTTCTTCTGACCTACCAGGAGAATAATTCTGTCAAGAAAGAGGAATAAGTTTAGTCTGGTATGACTTCCTATTGAGAAACCAAGGTTGACTCTTCGCAATCACATCGTTTCTCCCCTCTATGCTCACAGAAGGACTGTTTAATTATTTGTTCTAAATAATAGTAATAATAATAATAATAATAGTTTTATTATTTATACCCCACGCATCTGACTGGGTTTCCCCAGCCACTCTGGGTGGCTTACAGCACATAAGAAATTGTGAAACATTGACATTAAAAAATTCCCAATACAGGGTTGCTTTCAGATGTTCTAAATCTTTCCACGGAGGCACACGTCCAGTGAGGGTCTCAAAAATCACTCCAGAAATCTGTCTGAAGTTATCTGTGTAAGGTTGTAAGTTTAGATAAGAGTTGGAATCTGAGCAGTAGGAGAAATGGCAAGGTGGCCAAAGACTATGGTTGAAGACTGTGGAGTGTGTGACGTACATGTGTGTGGTAAGACACCATTGCTGTCATGGTGAGATCAAATGCGGGAGAAGCTTCCACTCTTTCTTGCACTGCAGTACAAAGACATGCATTTCTCCCTGCCCTTCCTCCTTGCCTCACCCTTACTCTGGATGCTTCAAGTCCTTGGATTGCATAAAATGTACTAATTTCTAATGTGGATATTGCAGTAAAGTGATTTTTTCGAGGGGGCGCTGATACAACTCCTTGCCAAGGGCACAGGGACCCTAGGTTCACCTTTTGGCATATTGGTGTTCAGTCGACTGATCAATATTTGTCTAGAACCCCCTTTCTTTGAAAGTGGGAACATTTCTCTGTCTTCAGCCTCATATCACCACCTGTTCTCCAAGAATCTTTGAAAAAATCTAGACAGAAGCTCTGAGATTGCTTCTGTAAATTCATTTAGTGTCCTAGTATGCAATTTGTGAGACTCGGAAGACTTTTTAGAGTGTCTGGGTGTTCCCATACCATCACTTTACCTAACGTGGCTTATAACTCCCTGCCTTCATCATTTGGTCTACTTTTTTGCCAGGTCAAACACAATTACCCTTGTAGGAAAAGGCTGAGCCATAGCAGGAGTCTAACAGTTATGTCTTCTGTCACGCCTTAACATTTCTCTATCCTCTATGCAGCAAACGTACCACTCCTTGTTCTTCATCTTGCTCTTTAAGAAACCAAACCCTTTTCGTTTTTCACATCTTGTGGGAGCTCTTGGGTTTATTCTATGCTTTAGCCCTCCTGGCACTTTCCAAGCTCTGGCTGCTCTTCTGGCCTTGGTGGTTTATGCCTCCAACTTCGTATTTATGCTGCTTTAAATCTGAGTTCGAGACCTGCTTGTTCCTCCACTCCAGCTTCTTTAAAGGTAAAGGGCCCCTGACCATTAGGTCCAGTCGTGACCGACTCTGGGGTTGTGGTGCTCATCTCGCTTTATTGGCCGAGGGAGCCGGAATACAGCTTCCGAGTCATGTGGCCAGCATGACTAAGCCGCTTCTGGCGAACCAGAGCAGCGCACGGAAACGCCATTTACCTTCCCTCCAGAGCGGCACCTATTTATCTACTTGCACTTTGACGTACTTTCGAACTGCTAGGTGAGCAGGAGCTTGGACCGAGCAACGGGAACTCGCCAACCTTCTGATTAGCAAGTGCTAGGCTCTGTGGTTTAACCCACAGCGCCACCCGTGTCCCTCCACCTTCTTTAGGTGCCTCCAATTTTCTTTGCTCACTGGAATGGTTTGCAGTTTTGCTTTTCAGCATCTCACTTAAAAAAAATTCCTGCCCATCTTGAACTCCTTCCCTAAGTATTTCTGCCCATTGCTTCCAATAGTTCTTTAAAACTTGTTGAAATCATCTTTACTAAAGACCAGAGTGCATATCTAACTTAACCCAGCTTTCCCTTTCCTGAGTATCATGACTCCCAGTTACAGCTCTTATTAAAAAGGCGGTCTCCGCTAAGAAAGAGAGGCACCTTTATTGACCTCTTTCAAAGAATACTATTATCATTATTAATAAATGTTTAAGACCGTGAGAACAGACTAGTACTTCCCCAATTCAACTAACAAAAAACCCTTTTGGTTTGACATGGAATGCTTTCCATGTTCACTGAAGCACCAACATTCTGGGAGATTGCAGTTCTTATTTAAGCAATATTGATATGATATGGTATGGTATTCCATTCTGTGTTCCCACAGAGTGGCTAGAGGCAGGTGGTAGAAATCACTTTGTACAAACTACCATTCCCCCCCCCCCCCTTTTGCAGTTCCTTTGGCCTACATGCCTGTAAAGGGTACAGCAGCTCTTTGTGAAGCATCCGTCCCTGCTAGTATAATGTGGTCCTTGGAGCTACTTCACAGATTTTGCAACAATGATATTAAAGCTGTAGGAAATACATAAAGTATGAAGGATAAACTTGTGTCTTTGGACTGAGAGCTAGGGTCTGTGGCCAATCAGAAGTACCAAGTGTGTGACCTTAAGCATTTAGGAAGTTTGTTTTCCTTTTGCATATTTCCAGTATTACACCAGAGTAATACTGGCACAGCTCTGGCAAACACAATTGTCCTGGCTCAAGTGTGAAGCGGCCTTTGATGTGAGTCAGTGAATCTCTGAAAACAGTGTGAATAAACATCAGGGGCTTGGGTACTGCTGATGATATGAAAATGAATTCCACAAGCATAATGTCCATTTGGAAGTTATTTGTATAGATAAATTGTTGGGCAGGGCGAAGCAGGAGTTTATACTGCATTCACCTTGCAATGAAAACAAGGTCCACTCTTTGGGGAAGATGCATTTTAATACAAGGTGCTTCCAGTCCTTGAGCATATCCTTCCTTTCACCTATGACTTTATTCTTCAAAAAAGGGTGTTTTAAAAAATAACTTTGCCGGATAAGAATATGATAATATTCTCCTGTAGGCTGTTGTCAGGGGGAGGGGGATTCATTAAAAAGTAGTTATTTCCATTATGCACCATTATTTTTCATCTTTATTGCTTATCTATAGTTTTCATTGCACTTTTAATGGCATGCTTGGTCAGAGAAGATGAGGAAGAATGTGAGTACACTTGGCTCCTGTTAGTGCCTACTAGCTGTGCTTGAATCCTTGTCCCCATAGATTTTAATGTCCCTGCAGACTGCTGGCAGCCTGCTTCCAGCTGTGGCAGGCATGATGCAGTGAATTGCTTTTGAATGTTCTTTACTCAAATAGGCAGTAATTACAAGCTTAAAGAGGTTTAGTGGTCCAGTAAACTACATAATCACCCCTGAATTAGCCTGGGCTCATCAGTTGCAGTCCAGCAAGCTCAAGACTGCTGTTTGTATGCAGTCTTTATCACATAGCAACCTGAGCAGCAGGTGTGGAACAGCAAGAATCCCCCATAAACACAACTGTCTACTGGGGACAATGATCTCTAATGAGATGAGGCTACACCATCACTGTAATTTAAGTGGGAAAATAAACGCCAGAGAATGTGTTCCAGCTCCAAGCAAGATTCCTTGGGCACAGTGGGAACAGGATTGCTGCTTTCTCTGTGATGGAAGATTCTGCGCCCCCCCCCCCAAGTTGCTAGATATTTAACTTTCTCTTTTTCTTTTTAAATGATGTTTTATGTATGTTACCCTTCATCAAAGAGAGGTGGTGAATATTTAATTGTGGGCAGAGCAGTTGTACTGTTTGAGGGTTTGTAATGATGCCAGCAGACAAAAGTTTCAAAATAGCTCTTGAAATTCTTCAACCTCTTCTGATTTTCCTAAAAAAAATTTGCATGCTCCTTCCTTCCTTCCTTCCTTAACCCTTTTTATGCTGTTACATAGCTAAACTTAGGAGCCCTTAAATCATTTTTCCTAGAATACAAATATGTCAGAATCAGAAAAAGTGTTTATTTATTAACATTTCAAATGGTGCCAGAATGTTCCTCTGCCTATGGCACGTGGACCAGGAAATGGCTACATGGCAAAAATCAGCTACCCCAATTTGCATTAGCAGAAGCACTTTCCTCTAAGGCAAAGCTTCTACTGGATACAGACCAATGTGTCCCCCCCCCATGTGTATTTACTTTGTTTATTTAAAATATTTATTAACCGCCTTTCATCAAAAGATTCCAGAGTGGTGTGAAAAAGTTTGTGTACAAACTAAATATAATTTAAAGCAAACAATGAAACATAACAATATGCAATAAGACAAATATGAATTTAAACTGAAACAACTAAAGAGCAAAGCAGAGCAAGCAAAATCACCCAAAATGCCTGGTTAAATAGGAAAACCGTCACCTGGCACTGAAAAGTTGCCTATTGAGGGAAGAAATTCCAGAATTCAGGGTGCTACTGCAGAAAATGCTGTCTCCATTGTAGCAGCATAATGTAACTCCAGTGGTGTCTGATGCCCATTGCGACTAGTGGCTCAGAAGGTAGGGAGACCAACAGGAGCCAGAGCCAGTGCTAGGCAGAGCCAACTAGTTCTGGTTGGTTCCCATCCTCATCCCTGTTGAGTTCATAGAGTCACAAAATCTTAGAATTGTAGAGTTGGAAGGGACCATGAGTGTCATCTAGTTGAACGCCCTGCAATGCAGGAATCTTTTGCCCAATTTGGGGCTTGAACGCATGACCCTGAGATTAAGAGTCTCGTGCTCTACTGACTGAGCTATTCAAAGGAATACGTCTGAAATGAAGAAAGAAGCAAATGGCATGCACTTCCATTCCCTGGACTCATAGGTGCCAACTCCCTGTGGCCCAGGCTGCCTGAGCACCCACAAAATTTCCCATGAATGGGCCAGGCACCCACAAATTTCGGTGCCAGGGCCATGCACACTGCATGGCACCCATGGCCCCGGGCACCCACCATTGCGGGGCCAAGTTGGCATTCCAGCCTGGACTTGTTGTTAAGCAGGAGGACAAGCAAGTGGTAGCACACTGAGGGCAGGCTAAGATTGGAGGGGTCGTTTGCCCTGATGGACTAGTCTTCGCTGTTCATTTATTAATTGTTTTATTTATTATGTTTCTATCGCCTCTTTTCCCCCAAGGAGCTCAAAGTGGCATCCATGGTTCTCCCCCTCCTCAACTAATCCCTACTACAACTCCGTGAGGTAGAGCAGGCTGAGAGGCAGCTTCATGGCCAGCCTTGCTGTAGCTCTTAAGACATGAACAGGATGATTGGGGGGAGAGGCGTTCTTTTAGCTATTTAGATCCCAGGCTGAATGGACTTTGAAGATGAGAACGTAGCTACTGCAGATCTTTCAAGAGAGGTGTAATATGAACAACTCTCTGTATACAAGTCAAAACTCTAGCAACTGAGTTCTGCTGTAGCTGGGGCTTCCAGGTCATCTTTAAGGGCAGTCCCACACATAATGCATTACGTAATCCATCCATGTTGGAAGAAATGAAGCGGTTCTGAGTGTCAGAAACTTGCATTTGTCCGTCACAAGGAAGGAGGAAACTAATGAATTGGAGAATGTGTCCATATTGGATTTATGCCATCCATGTTTCCTTTTTAAGCCTGTGATTGTATTTGCTCCACATAAACCAGCTGAACTGAGTGCACACCCTTATCCTTAGGTTCCTGTAATCTTGTTGCCCAATGAGGCATGCCCAAGAGCTTGTTACCCAAGAAGGAAACTCGAAATACTCAGCAAAGAATAGAGTTGGACGGAAAGCAGAGAAAAATAAACAGAAGCTAGTGAAAGGAGAGGGCTATGGCTCATGCTGCTATTATTTTACCAAAGATGGTGATGCATATCCGAGACTACCTGCTTAAAAACTGTTTAAATGAGATAAAACATTGTAGTATTAGCAAAGAACTAGACTTCAGTTATGAAATATTTGCCTCAACAAATCTGTCTCAGACTTTGACTAAAACCAGTACAGATGCTTTTATGGAATTAAGTTGCTCTGTGGATTTTTACTTTTATAGCAGTTAAGGGCCTCTTCAGTTTTAGTTTGGGGAAGGACAGTTTCCTTCTGTATATTTTTATTAATATCTTTCAAGGTCCCAAGGTAGCTTTCTTTTGAAAAAAATGGTTTAATTAAACACTCAGTTTAAACTCATTTTAATAGTAGGTATAATTGGACTGGAAGATCAGTAACACGATTGCTAGTCTCTTGCATATAATCTCTGTTTTTGTACTATGATACAAATATAATTTCTCATGTCCTTTAGGTGCACTTCTCCAATACACCAGACTAATATACTTTATGTACAGACTATTCCACTGGAAACCCTTGGATTGCTTGTTATTAGTAAAGCGTCATAAAACTTGAATCTCAGAAAGGGAAGGTTCATCACTGAGCTGTATTATATAATAAAATGTTAAATCTAATATGTAGTGCAATTACTGTGATACTGGATTAACAAAATATGGTATGTCACTTAATGCTTAGGTAGTTAAATGCTTTTCAAATACTTCACAAGTCACATAGCACAGGAAAATGCCAATCAGGTTTCAACACATGGGGGTTTGATACAGAGTCAATTGTAGTAACTGAAAAGCCTCCATCTTGATTTCAGATCATCCAAAACTGTTCAGATGATTAAAGCAATCACATAATAAACCAATTTGTAACGTGATACAGATTGTAATCTTAGGGCAAAAGCAGCCCTCTTAAGTTTTTTCTTTATAGTCAGAGACACTTTACAGTCAGAGACAAAATGTTGGGTGCAGAGAAGAAGTTCTTCCTCTTTCATTCATCGTCCTTTGTCTTTCCCCCTCTATATACACAGCTAGCAAGCTAGTCTGTCAAATAATAATAACTAATAATAATAATAATAATAGTAATAATAATAATTAGGGAGATTCAAGGCAGTATTTTCTAGCATCTTCATGAGATCAGCTGAGCTAATTTTCACAAATGATAGTATGTTTTTCAAGAATGATACCTGCTGCAATTCAGGGCTAGTCCAATACATTTGTTGCCTGACTACCCACAATGGCCATGTTCTGCCTCCACTGTTGGAGGGGGTGCCTCTGAATAAATGCCCCTTGCTGGGAATCACAAGTGGGGAGAGTGCTGTTGCACTCAGGTTCTGTTTGCAGGCTTCCAATGGGCATTTGGTTGGGTAAAGGTAAAGGGAGGCCCAGTCATGGCCAACTCTGGGGTTGCGGCACTCATCTCGCTTTATTGGCCGAGGGAGCCAGCGTACAGCTTCCAGGTCATGTGGCCAGCATGACTAAGCTGCTTCTGGCGAACCAGAGCAGCGCACGGAAACGCCGTTTACCTTCCCACCAGAGTGGTACCTAGTTATCTACTTGCACTTTGGCATGCTTTCGAACTGCTAGGTTGGCAGGAGCAGGGACCGAGCAACAGAAGCTCACCCCGTCGCAGGGATTCGAACTGCCGACCTTCTGATCGGCAAGTCCTAGGCTCTGTGGTTTAACCCACAGCGCCACCCGCGTCCCCCAAATGGTTGGATACTGAGAGTCTAACAGGATGCTGGACTACATGGGTCTTTGCCTGGATCCAGCAGGGCTCTTATTGTGTTCTTATGAAGGGACTTGAATGAAAATGGTTGTAGAAATGTCTTTGACTCACTGGACGTGTTTATGTGGTTTATAATAGAAGTAGGTTTCTGCAAGACTATGTGAGCTCAACTTTTAAGTTTACTGGCTCTACTCTGCCCCACTCGGTGCATCCTCTTGCTGGAGGCATCGCATGAGAGATTCTGTTGTTCTGATTAGCAAGCTGAAAGGAAGATGTCAATTCATTGCTTCATTCTTTTGTCTCTTGAAAGCAACAATATTCCATCAGGGATCACTCCCTGCTATGGGTATGGTACTGGAGTCTGGCATGTGTGTGCACACTGGCCATGGAGCAGTGTCTTTTTGGTATGCTGCTGGTGCCTACTTCATGGAATGCACTCACTTAAGGAGGGCTGCTTGCAACAACACAGTGTTTTTAGATGCTTTTCTAAAGCCTAACAGCTGACCATTTGTTTGGCTTCACCCTCTTTCTGCTGCAGTGGGGCTGTGCCTACTGATCTGCCTGCTGAGTGGATTGCCTTGTTGGGGATGCATTTGGTTGCATATGTCACCCCAGCCTCTATTTATGTTGTTGTCCATTTGTCTGTCTGTTTATTGCTTTGAAATTTCATAGTTATTTACTGGTTTTGAAATGTTAGACACTTTTGTTTCTTTGGCACGAGACAGCAAGGATATAAATAAAATAAAGAACTTTCTCCTGGATGGACAGTTTATTCTCTTCTAAGAACAGAATTAATTACACATCTTCTTAATGGATCGTCTTTGATCTACATGGCCAGGATCACAGCATAATATAAAGTGCATCCTGCAGGCCTTTCAGTATACTGGCTTGTGTGGGTGGGGGTCAGGGTCAGGGGGGGAGAACAGCAAGCTGTGGTTTCAATTGCCTTTTTCTTTATAGGTTTTTCTCATCAAATGATGCTAATTGAAAATTAAGAAAGCAGGCTGAAATCTTGTGACTTCACTTACAGTGTTCCAAACATTTTTGGCTACTTTGCCACTGCAGTTGCTCCAGTTGTTCTTTTTGATTCCAGCATGTGTGGGGATGCAAGGACTCGACTACTATAAATTCAAGCTATGTTCTTAGACTACACCATGCCCTGCTTTTGTAATGCAAATGAGAGGCACAAAGTGTCTCTTTGATAATATGCAGTCAGGAGACAGAAAAGGTTTCACTCAAACAGTAAAAGTAATTCATAAAGCTGAAAAGAGGAGTAAGAAAGCATTGTGATGTTTCTAAAAACGCCATAAATGTATTTTGTATCAACATAATTTTGACTATTTACACACTCCAAATGCAAAGCCCATGAAGAAAATTGTTGCTTTATTTTTGCTTTGTAGAGCAAAAGAAGTTTTGATTAAGCAGGATGAAAATTTACATTGATTTCCAAAATAGCATGCTTCAAATTTGTGAATGTTTTAATTGAACACCTAGTTTTAATTGAACACAGAACACTAGTCAGTTAATGTTAATATTTGCAATGTTGCTGAAACAGCAGCATTCAAACAAGAGAATTAGGGAGGAAGGAGAACCATTTTAACGTTTTATAATTATGTATACTTCAGAATCCTAATTGGGGATGCAGGCTGTGACAGGAGATAACAAGAAATGTAACAAAAATCTCCAAACCATATTCTAGGAGTGTGTTAAGTTTATTGTGGGCAGGGCAGAACTCTTAGAAAAAATGCTACTACTAATCGCTCCTCCCCACCATATCCAGTTCACTGCTTCGATGAAGGGCTTTCCTTTTTTTTTTTTTTACATTTTCCAGTCCTGCTCATGTTAGGTCGCTTGTTCCAATGCTTGCTTTCATTCTTTTAAACTACAACTTGCAGCTACTTTTTGTTTTTTCAGCTTGGGCAAAGAAGCCGCTCTGCCTCTGTGCCAAAAAGGAATTATTAACCTAGAGTCTGAAAGGAGATGACTTAGTCTGATTTTATCATAGCAACAGTTTTCCCATGGACTGGCTTGCAAATATTCTATAGCCATAACGATGAGGCATTGCGCTGGGCAAGGTATTAGGTCTGGGAATGTTATTGCCACTTGGTTATCAAGATGGCAAAGATAATATATCACTATCCCAAAATACACATTTGCTGGAAAATTTTGTGAAAGGAGTGCATTTGGAGAAACAGTGGGATAAAGATATAAGTCTGAATATAGCCCTGCTGCATTTTTACTGTTTGTTGCTTTGCTTACTGATTATAGTAAAGTGTTGGGGCGGGAGGCGGATTAGACCAAATAACCACGGATGTCAGGGTTTCTGGGAGAGAGGAGGAGATGACAGAGGAGACGGAGAGCGAGTGGGAGGAGGGGCAGAAGGATGAGGAAGAAGATGACGGAATTCTGAGGGAATCCACGAGTCTGAGCAGCGAGTCAGAGGATTCTCAAAAGGGGGTTACCTTAATCAAGCAAAAGGGAGGAGAAGGGAGAAGCGGAGAGGAGCCCAGTGGAAGACAGACGCAGCAAGAGGCGTCTCAGCCGGAACGGAGTAAAGGGGGTGGAGTCGTCAGCCTCTCGGAGGGAGCAGGATTAGGAGAGAACAGAGAAAGGGGGTTGGAGCAAGGTGTTCAGCCGGAAAGGGTGGAGAGCAGAACAAGGGGTGGTGTAGCGGTCGAAAGAAAGGTCAGCAGCAACGTACGCGCGCCAAGTTCAAACGTAGAGGCGCGCGGAAGTGGAGAGAGCTCAGGGGAGGAGCCCGGCCCTAAAGCCAGAAGGAGGGGGGAAGAGGCGGCAGAGGATTCAGCCTCAGGCGAGTCACGGAGAGAGGGAACCCAGGGGGGCAGGAAGACCCTGCGGAAAAGAAAGGAGAGGAAGAGGTGGTCTAGAGCCAGGCTATTAAGTTGGTGTGGAAGAGGGGAGGAGTCAGAGGGGACTTCAGCGGTCTAACGTGACAGACGTACGGCCACGATGCTGAACTGTACGAGAAGCAGAAATCTTCAATAAACTTTTCCTGTAAATAAACTGCAATGGAGTGAGGTCTCTTGTGAGCTGGGACCCGTCCTGGGTGGCCGTGACAGTAAGTCCCCTCTCAGAAAGCAAAAAATTTTTTTTGCGAAGCTCACGAACGGGAGCAGCCATGAGCGCTGAGGAGCAGCTGGTTGCACTGCGGGATCAGGTTACCGCTCTCACATCGGCAGTCATTGCTTCGCAGAAGAAGAATGACGACTTGGAGAAGACGTGCCAGGATTTGCAGGCAAGGTGGGAACACGCGGACAGGGCGGGGGCCCCAGGTTCCAGAGCGGAGGGCATTGCGCTTGGACGGAGGGGGGGTGCCCTGGTTCCGCATTTTAATGGCAACTTGCAAGACTATCCCAATTTCAGAGCGGACGTCGTATATGCACTGCATTTACTCCGTCACGATTTTAAAGATGAGGAGGAGAAAGTGGGGTTCATTGTTTCGCACCTGCATGGGGAGGCCAGGGCTTGGTTACGCAATCTGTGGCGCGAAGATGGACCGGCCCGTCGCAATTCAACTGCGTTCATCAAAGCGATGGATTCTTGTTTTCAATCCTCTGTGGATGTGGACATTGCGCGCCGTCAAATGCACGGGCTGAGGCAGGGGAAAGCGACTGTGCGCCAATACCACTCTAAATTTTTTGCATTGCTCACCGCCTTAGATTGGCCAAAGGACAGTAAGCCGGTCAGAGATCTTTTTTGGGAGGGATTGAGCCCCCCCATCAAGGATGAGATCGCTAGGGGGGACAGACCCCAGACCCTAGAAGACGTGGTGCAACGGGCTTTAGCTATTGGAATTCGACATGAGGGACGTCCGTGGCACGAGGAGGACGGGCCCCAAGCGCGTGCGCAAGCGAGGACTCTCCCTTTTGTGCACAGGGATTTCAGCCGTGCGCACCCCTCGCCAATGGGGAAGGACAGCGAGGAGCCGATGGAGATTGGTGGTGCTAGGGCTCAGAAGCCATCCCAGAGCCCTGTCCCTGGTGCAGCCAAAGCGAAGCCTCCTAGAGGAACCAGGAAGTGTTACATCTGTGACAGTGCGCACCATATGGCGAAAGAGTGCCCCCGGAGGCTCCAGAAGCACACTGCAGCACTGGCAACTGTAACAGCAGAGGTGCAACCAGGGGAGCAGCTTCAGGGAAACGACAGTGCCTGGCTGGAAGCAGAGCTACTGGGGCTCAGCCAGGCGGATCTGTAGACAAGCCCCCAGCATCACTGCAGAGCGTGGACCCTTTGCCTCCCAGACCGGCAGTTCTGCTCACAGCAACACTCCAGTTGCCTGATGGGAGACTCCTCGAGGTTCCAATAACGATCGATTCGGGAAGCAACGCCGACTTCGTGGGACTGCAGTTCGTTAAGCAGCACAACATGGCGCTCCTGCCTGCAACGACGCCTCTAAACGTGGTCACGGTAGACGGCAGGAAGTTGCTGGGGGGGGCAAGTGGTGCAGCAAACCCCTCCCATGATGATGCAGATTGGCAACCATCGAGAACTTATTAGTTTCAATGTCACCCACTTATCGGACACACCCATCGTGTTAGGCATGAGTTGGCTGGAGAGGCACAGTCCCGCGGTTGCGTGGTACCAGCGGCAGATCACCTTTTGTTCTTCGTATTGTGCTCAGCATTGCTTTCAGACCGATCAGGGAGGAGAAGCCGAGCAGCAGTTGCATCTGGGTATGGTGCAAACAGTGCCTCACAAGTACCAGGACTTCTTGGAGGTTTTCTGTGAGAAGGAAGCTGACAAGTTGCCGCCTCACAGACCTTACGACTGCGCGATTGATTTAGTGCCAGGGGCGCAACTGCCTGCTGCCAAGCTGTACTCCATGTCGGAAGACGAGATGCAAGAGCTTCGGGAGTTCATAGACCATAACCTCAAGCGAGGTTTCATCCAGGAATCTAAAGCAGCGGGTGGCAGCCCTGTGTTCTTTGTGAAGAAGAAAAACACGCCCCAAAAAAGGCTTATAGTGGATTACAGGTTCATAAACAGCTTGACTAAGCCCAAAGCTTTCCCCATGCCCAAGATTGACGACCTTTTAGCGACCGTCAGGAGGGGCAAGATTTTCACCAAGCTGGACCTACGTGGAGCTTACAATCTCATCCGCATCCGGAAAGGAGATGAGTGGAAGACCGCCATGTTCACCCCTCTGGGCACATACGAATACAGAGTCATGCCTTTCGGTCTCCAAAATGGCAGCCACGTTTTTCAAGCATTTATGCACCACGTGCTAGCAGGTCTCCTCTACAAGAAGTGTGTCTGCTTTCTCGACGATATCCTGATTTTCTCGGAATCGCCGGAGGATCACGATAAGGACGTGAGGGAGGTCCTGCAGAGGCTGAAGGACCACAGGCTGTACGCCAAGTTGGAAAAATGCCAGTTTGATGTCAGAGAGGTTGATTTCCTTGGCTACAAGTTGTCCGACGAGGGACTGGCCATGGACAGGGCTAAGGTTCAAGCGCTGTTGGACTGGAAAAGCCCTCGAAATCGGAAAGAGGTCCAGAGGTTCATCGGCTTTGCCAATTTTTACCGCAAGTTTATTAAAGGTTTTGCGAACGCGACGGCGGCTATCACTGACACCCTCAGTTCCAAGAAGAAGAAGTTCGTCTGGACCGAACAAGCGGAGCGGTCCTTCCGGACGCTTAAAGGTCTTTTCGCCTCCGAAGAGCAGCTGCTCCACGTGAATCCCGGCAGACCCATGCGGGTAGAGACCGATGCGTCAGACAGAGCGGTTGGGGCCGTTCTTTTGCAAGAGGATTCACAAGGCAACTGGAGACCGGGTGCGTTCTACTCCCGGAAGCTCAGCAAGACGGAGCGCAATTATACCATATGGGACAGGGAGTTGTTGGCCATTCATGCAGCTTTCAAAGCGTGGCGACACTTCTTAATAGGAGCCAAGCACACGGTGCAAGTCCGCACGGATCACAAGAACTTAGAGTATTGGCGGACGGCTAAGTTACAGACCCAGCGACACATGCGCTGGGCGGAGTTCTTTGCGGATTTCGACTTCAAAATAGAATACATCCCAGGAGACTCCAATGTTATTGCAGACGCGCTGTCCCGAAAGCCGCAATACTTGGAGGAAGCAGCTCCAATCGCAGCAAAGCACATTTTCGCACCGCAGGCGTGGACGTGCGCTACCATCGCAGTCGACCTGGACGCGGTGCGACGCGCGTTGCAAAGGGATCAGTTTGCACAGTCCAAGATGGAGGAGCTACGCGGAGGGTCGCGAGACAACGATGAGTTCCAATTGCAAGATGGACTTTTGACTCGTAAGGGTGCCCTTTACGTGCCCACCGACGATCTTCGAGCCAAGGTTCTGCAACAATTGCATGACGCCCCTAGTGCAGGCCATTTCGGCAAAGAGAAGACGATGGAGTTGGTGGCTAGAGACTTTTGGTGGCCCCAGATGAGAGGAGAGGTGGCGGACTACGTCGCCAGGTGTGATATCTGCCAGAGGTCCAAACCAGTGCACCAGAAGCGGGCGGGATTGCTAGAACCGCTGGAGACACCGCAGCAACCGTGGGAGAGGGTAGCGTTGGACTTTGTTACGGACCTGCCCAGCTCCAGAGGTAAGACGGCGGTGTTAGTGGTGGTGGACTTGTTCACCAAGATGGCGCATTTCATCCCTTGTGCCAAGGTGGCGACGGCAGAACAGACCGCAAAGCTCTTCATCGATCACGTCTTCAGAGTGCATGGACTTCCGCAGTCCGTCTTGTCCGACAGGGGGCGCCAGTTTGTTTCCACTTTCTGGCGAAAGCTTCTGGGCATCTTGCACGTCAAAATCAACCTGACATCGGCGAGGCATCCACAAACCAACGGTCAAGCGGAGAGGGTCAACGCGATCATGCAGCAGTACCTGCGGTGCTACGCCAACCAGCGACCTGCGGCGTGGGTGGACTATCTGCCGATGGCTGAATTCGCCTACAACAACACGAAACACGCATCCACCGGGGTGACGCCTTTCTTCGCGAACAATGGCCGTCATCCCAGAACCTTCCCGAGATTTGCGGCACCAGGAGGGGGGGGGCCTCAAGATGCCGACCAGTTTGCAGCGGAGTTGCAAGAGGTGCACGAGGAGCTGCGGAGACATTTGGAGCTGGCAAAACAGGCGTATAAGGTGCAGGCCGATAAGCACAGGAGGGCGGGAGAGGACATCCAGATTGGGGACTGGGTGTGGTTAGCAGCCCACGCGATGCCGGCCAGGTCATTGGCCAAGAAGAAGTTAGGACACAGGCAGCTAGGGCCATATCAAGTTGAGGCTAAGATCAATCCGGTGGCTTTTCGCCTAGCCCTTCCGGAGGGTTCCAGGGTGCACCCGGTCTTTCATAGGTCGGTGCTCACTCCCTACAAAACCCCACACAGGTTTCAAGAGTCAGGAGCACTCCCAGAGCCACGTAGGAGGGCGCCTGAGGGGGGGGAATCGCCAAGACCAGAACCTCTTAACGAGGTCACAGAGATACTGGACTCGAGATGGGGGGAGGAGGGAGTTGAATATTTTCTAGCCAGGGAAGGCACTCCGGCCTCTGCCAATAGCTGGGTGCCGGGTTACGCGTTGGACGAACCCCTGTTGAAGGAGGAGTTCCATGCACTTTTTCCGCACAAGCCCATGCCCGAGGAGTATTTTGATGATTGGCTTTTCACGCCCACTTTGTCAGACAGCACGTTCGAGGGTTTCTCCTCACCCGAGGGCCATACGCCCGAAACAAGCCCGACCAGGGATCCGAGACTGGGGGGGGAGGAGACAGGCCCTTGTTGGTGGGTGGATCAGCCAAGGGAGGCATGGAGTCAGAGATGGATGGTAGGTCCTTGGCAGGCAGCGCCAGGAGAAGCAGTGATGGAGGAAGAGACTGTGAGGTCTGTGGGTGGGGAACCCGAGTTCGAACACACATATACGGAGATGACAGAGGAGAACGTTGAAGTGGACAACTTGTATCCTGAACCGACCCCGGAAGAACCACGTTTTCCTCAACCTGCACCCGGCGAGCGGGAGGGGGGAAGGGGGGGCTTCGAGGGGGGGATGGATGTCAGGGTTTCTGGGAGAGAGGAGGAGATGACAGAGGAGACGGAGAGCGAGTGGGAGGAGGGGCAGAAGGATGAGGAAGAAGATGACGGAATTCTGAGGGAATCCACGAGTCTGAGCAGCGAGTCAGAGGATTCTCAAAAGGGGGTTACCTTAATCAAGCAAAAGGGAGGAGAAGGGAGAAGCGGAGAGGAGCCCAGTGGAAGACAGACGCAGCAAGAGGCGTCTCAGCCGGAACGGAGTAAAGGGGGTGGAGTCGTCAGCCTCTCGGAGGGAGCAGGATTAGGAGAGAACAGAGAAAGGGGGTTGGAGCAAGGTGTTCAGCCGGAAAGGGTGGAGAGCAGAACAAGGGGTGGTGTAGCGGTCGAAAGAAAGGTCAGCAGCAACGTACGCGCGCCAAGTTCAAACGTAGAGGCGCGCGGAAGTGGAGAGAGCTCAGGGGAGGAGCCCGGCCCTAAAGCCAGAAGGAGGGGGGAAGAGGCGGCAGAGGATTCAGCCTCAGGCGAGTCACGGAGAGAGGGAACCCAGGGGGGCAGGAAGACCCTGCGGAAAAGAAAGGAGAGGAAGAGGTGGTCTAGAGCCAGGCTATTAAGTTGGTGTGGAAGAGGGGAGGAGTCAGAGGGGACTTCAGCGGTCTAACGTGACAGACGTACGGCCACGATGCTGAACTGTACGAGAAGCAGAAATCTTCAATAAACTTTTCCTGTAAATAAACTGCAATGGAGTGAGGTCTCTTGTGAGCTGGGACCCGTCCTGGGTGGCCGTGACAACACTGTTTAGAAATGCCTTCATGTCAAGATAGCAATTCCTTAAGTAATAGTATTAAACTGCAAAAATAATGCATAGTAGAAAATTACACTTTTCTGTTACTCTGATTTCTTTATTAGTTTTAAAATTACTGCTGTAATTCAGAATGCGGTGGCGGATGGCATAGGGACTTTATGTTGCAGAACAGAAATGAAAGCATTGAGCGCAAATAGTAGTTGCCCCCTACTACTTCAGTGGCACTGAGCAGGAAGGGAGAGAAGGTTTTGCTATCCCTGTTCCTTAAGTCTCTCATAGGCTACCTTGGAGAAGCAGAACACCCGCCTTATCTGCATATTGTTGGGAAATTACGTTAATGTAGTTTTTATTTGGGCAATCACTGAGTGGCTTGAAATATAGTCATACAGCTGCAACTGAGGCCAAATGCAATATATATATATATTTCTTATTCATGATTAAAAGATTAGGAGCATTCAGAGGGCTAATGCTTCGCTCTCTTATTCCTCCCTCCCCCATGCAAATTTTCCATCCCCTTTCCATAGTACAGCATAGTACAGGCAACTCCCTATTTGCACAGGGGTTACATTCAAAAGCACCTCACATTTAAATGAAATGGTGTATATTTCAAACACCATTGGAAAAGCTTGCAAACACCCTCTACACCTCAGGAAGCCCTTGGAAACCCCTTTTAAAAACCCAGCAGTATTACCAGACACCAAACTCCACTGAACTTCACAACAATCGCTCGCTCCCTCCCTCTAAACCCCCATGCTCAAACTCCAACTCTCCATAGGCCTCAATTGTCAGTGTAAGGCTTGTGAGATAGCCAGGTGCTGCTTTTGGACCTTTTTTTTTGCCCTTTCTGGGCTCTTTTAGGACTGTTTTTGCCATGTGTAAATTGGTTGTTGCCTGTATAGCTAACATGGAAAAGGAAGGGAGGGAGAAATTTGCATGGGAGGAGGGAGAGATTATCTCAGTTTTTCAAATTCTGGTTAAATGTTGACCATTGTTTTATGTTATGATGTTATGTTATGTTATGTTTGTTTAAAGGCTGAATGAATATTTATTTACAGTATTTATAGGACACTAAATAACAGAGATATTGGGATGGCTAACAACTATAATGAAAACTCTGGGGTGCCACCACTAAAAAGGCTTTCTCTTCCACAGCAATCTATTGCACCTCACTTGTTGGGGGCACTTGGGAAAAGGGTCTCTGAATTTGTCCCTAAGATTCAAATTGCAGTTGGTATCTTTAATATTGCTTTCCAACATACATTAATATAATCAGACTGTAACTTTCTCAATTCTCCCTGGATCCCTTTTTAAAAAAATGTGTTAAATTAACCATTTTGCAATCCTCAGGTATGGAGGGTGACCTTAGGGACAAGTTACATATTTTTGTTAAAATTTCAGCAATTTTACATTTCATTTATGTAAGAGCTCTTTGAGGGATCCAGTAACTTTTTCCAGTTTTAAATTTGTCAGTAATGCCTTGAACCTCATCTTCTGTCATCACTATTTGCTTCAGTTCCTCATACTTTTCCTAAGAAAGTTAGCTCAGGCAGAGGGATCTTTCCTACATCCTTCACTGTGAAGACGGATGTGAAGAATTCATTTAGCTTCTCTCTGCAGTCCTGTAGCCTTTGACTCCCTTGACACCCAAAGATTTGATATCAGTTGTGGGGCAAGTAAATACATGGCTGCAAAGCAACAATTGGAAGTATTATAGTGGCAGTTTGTGTTAAACTCCTTAAAAAAAATTCAATAAATGCAAGACCCACTAGGATTGGTTCCACTCAAGAGCTTACCCCCACCCCCAGTCTTTCCTTTGAAGTTTGGTCACCTGACATCATGGTGACATCAGTGGGACAATCTCCCAAGAATTCCATTAGTCTCTGAAGGCAGACCAGCATAGTACAGACACAACACTGCACCATGGTTAATGTTGAACAGGGAAGGGACATCAGGAATCTGACATCAGGAATCACAAGACAGAGAAACCAGTAGGAGAACACTTCAATCTCTATACAAGATCTCAAAATAGCTGTCATATTACAAAAGAATTTCAGAAATAGACTGGAAAGAGAAGTTGCTGAATTGCAACTTAATACCAAACTTAAAACCATGGAGAGACCTGATCTGAATAGAGACATTGGATTCTTATCTCATTATACATGGTAAAGCTATTTTTAGCCATCTCACCCCTTGCTTTTTCCTGTAAGACCAGTTGCAGCCGTTAACATTCGTCGACAGGTTGACCACACCTATCAGCCAATCACCCATTCCCACCCCCCTTCTGAGTAATACCCCTCTCCACCCTCTCACTATATATAAGGGTCTGGTGACTTCTGTTTCAATGTATCTGAAGAAGTGTGCATGAACACGAAAGCTCATACCAATAACAAACTTAGTTGGTCTCTAAGGTGCTACTGGAAGGAATTTTTTTATTTTGTTTTGACTACAGCAGACCAACACAGCTACCTACCTGTAAAGGGAAGGGACAGTGAATTCATCCAGGAAAGAGAAGATGCTGTCGATATGTTAGCCATGGTTAAGATAATTGGAAAACCTAATAGCAGTCAATAGAATATTCAAGTAGAATATTGAGGTGAGCTGTGATGGCTTTCTTTTCTGGAAAATCCTCTTTTTGAATCTTGCCTCTGCCATGACCTCACTAAGTGTATTGGAGGCTAGTAGTTATCAGTTTTATTTCCCCTTCTGCAATAAAGGGGATAAAATGCCTACAATCAGCAAAATCAGCTTTTACTCTTCAAAAAGGGCCATTTGAATACAGTTAACAGTTGTTTGTACATTATGTGTCGTACGACCTGAGAACATCTTTAGTATTCTTTTAGTCTTCTTGAATGTAGCAATTGAATATGATGCATTCTAAAACACGTTAATGGTATCAAGCAATCCACACATTGGGTTTATCTGTATAAGGATGAAGAATATGTTTGTTGTTTGTTGAATTTATTGTTCGGTATAGTAGCAGCAGCATATTGCTGCGAACTACAGCCCTTATAAACATGCAAGAGCTTTGTAAAACAATAGATCTTGTGTCAAAATCCTATCGCGAGGCTGGTTGGTCTGAATTTGCTCATATGCCTACCTGCAATCTGAGCCTCTTCCCATCCCCCTTTGACCCTAGCTATGAACGGTAAGCTGCATTCCTCCAATATAAATGTGTGCTGGATTGATTCTAGGAAGGGAGCATAAGCCTCACCATACATAATCACTGTTTTATGGCTTTCACTCATTTGGAGGTGTTAATGCAGATCAAATGGAAAACACTCCAGAAAGAATAGCTCGGGCTACTGCTCTGCCCTATATGTGGTCCTAATCGTTAATTCTTATTGTAAGATCTAAAGGTAATTTTGTTTGCTCTCCTAATGTGTTACAGCTTTCCCAGAGGCTTGAACATATCCTTTCTCAAATTCCCATCTTGATCAATTGTGTGCAAATAATTAAGCTTTTAAGAGATAATGGTATGAGGCTAATGTACACAACAAAAGTAAAGATCTCAAGTCACTGTTTATCGAGCAGTGGCCCTATCTCTTTTCATATCCCCAAGTGATCTTGGTGATAAGTATGCTTCTTAGCCAAATCAGTGCTTATGTTAATTATTGACTGGTTTTCAAGGTTTTTTTTTGTTTTTTTGTTTTTTTAAAATGTATGAGATGCTGCTGTGGAAAGATAGTGGTTATTGCTAAAAAGATTAAAAGAGAATTGTCAGCAATTGTGGAAAATGAATTTCCTATTTTATTAAAATGACAGTTATCAGGTTCTTACTCTTTCCTCTGTTGCAGTGCTCTGTCTGCTATTGCCTGTAGCATGTGCCTTACTAGCCTCATGGGTGGAAATATAAGAAGGTTTTGAATGTTTTTACAGCAGCCTAGCCTGTGGCAAGTCGATTCTTTGCCATGGTGCTTGTTGTTGTTTGTTTGTTTCTTATTCTTAGTTTATAAGGAATCATTCATGCTATCTGCAAAAAACTTATAATGGAGATTCATACTTTTTCAGGTATTTGAAACATACTGTAATTCTTTTCAACTCAACCTCATAGTGAACTTTTTCTGGGAGAGATTATCTACATGAAGTCATGGCTTTCATGTGATTAGAGCAATTATAGGTTTTTCATGAAGCTGAACATTTTTTTGCTACACTAAGCCAATAACCAGAGGGGGTGGGAGTGAAGAATCAGATGACCATAAATATACCATAGTTTAACATATTTTTTCAGATGCTTCTGGTAATTGGTGTTTTTTATTTTGATTTTTACAGTAGCTGTATTATTCTAATGGCTAATTTTATCTGTTCTTGTCTATTTGTTAAAAGTCCAGAACAATTGAAAATTGCTTATTGGCGACAGACTTCTCAATCCCCATAGCTCGAGGCTGTGCTAAAAATTCTTGCTCCTGCATAGAATTAGGCACAGCTTGCTTGGTTACGTAAAGTCAGATCACATGCAAGGTATAAAGCAAAATAAGAAAGAGAAATAGTGTTCGTTGTTACATCGAGGTAATGAAGAGTTAAACCTAAGTAAACAAAACGGTAAACAAACTGAACAGCAAGCATTTGAAAACAACATTAGAGGTTACTTAGGGTAATTTGTTGTGAAAAACAATTCTGAGAGCTACTGTATCCCTACATAAATTATCAGAAAAGGCACAGTGTCTAGGAACACAGGAACCCGCCATATACCCAGTCAGCTCAGTACTGCCTACATTGGCTGGCAGTGGGTTTCTAGGCTTTAGGCAGGAATCCCTCCCAGTCTTAGCTAGGGAATACTGATTATTGAATCTGGGACCTTTTGCATGCACGGCAAATGTTCTGCCACTGACCTATGGCCCTTCCCTGACTAGAATGATAGTACAGTGTGTAACATCACAATCTGGCAAGGCTATAACCTAGCAACTCATATCGAAGCATTGCATTGATGTAGCTGGAGGGATTATTACTGCTGTGCTAGAAGCAGAGTCCATTACCTGCCATATTATGCTAAGTGTTTTACAGAACAGAAGTAGGTAGAGACAACGGATCCTGATAGAAGAGAGTCCGAGAACCAACTCACGAGAATACCATCTTAGGCATTTCTCAGTCAACTATGTTGGCACATCCCCAGATAAGTTGTTAGAAAGCCATTGTAACTGATTGACAGGGTAGATGGAGGATCTCAACCCTCATAGTGCATACTAAATACCACCATATCTACCTTGTTGTGCACCTAATATGTAGGTCTTTGCAATCATAGGTATAATTAGGACAAAGGACCCTCGCTATTTGGATGGCCAGAATTAAAATGTTGCATAGATTCATTTTATAAATTGATCTACCAAAAAGTAAGGTGGATATAGCACAAGACCATTTGTTTGTAACTGGCCACTTGTTTGTAATTGTAGAGTCAGAACAGCCATAAACACAGTGAAAAGTGCCAAAATGTCCACATTCTTTCATTTTTTCTGTAAAATATAAAAGCAAACATTTCTCAGCTGGTTTAGTTGATGTTGAAAGTGTTAGTTAAGTTACAATGGTACTTGAAATTGAGGGTTTTATAAAAAAATCATTTGCGAATAACTTTCTAATTTTGTCAAACACTAAAGTCTAGTTTAAGAGCACCTCCCCAGTCTGGTTTATTCTTATTAGTTGACTCCACATCGATTCTCTCACATTGCAACATTATCTTCACTAGGCTTTGGATTTGTCTTGGAAGTAAATTCCAAAGCAGAAGTTGTTCAGGATTTTGCGGGCCCTCGGGCAAGAGGCTATCTGTGGGCTCTCCTAGCTTCATTTTGTTCATGTATGCGTGGAAAAGAAGAAGCCCTTGAGAAAGCATAATACGCTTTCTCTTCCCAGTGCGTAACCAATGCAGGTTAGGGAAAGGCGCTTCCAGGGCAATGAATCTGATTTAATATATATTTATGGAAACTATACCTGCATGTGTTGAACCAAAGGCTGGCTAATGGGTATCACTTCACATGTGTGCAATAACATGTGATCACTTCACATGTTTGCAATAACAGGGAAGATGTTAGTGGGGCTCTATAGTGGCTCATACAGCAGTCCTTAGGCCCCAGCAAATGCTTTTTTACTCAGTTCACTGCTGATGCCTGCCATGTGGTTGCACAGGGGTACCGTTGCCACTTGCTTCACATTGTCATTTTCACTTGCCCAACCTCACTTCATGCAAACTGCTCCCAGGTATGTGACCCCAGGATGATGTGGAGAAATGTATTATGTGTGATATGAAGCAGAAGTACATGGACACACACCGCACTGATTATCACAGCCATGGCAACACCAAAAAATTACTTGGGATAGTAATATGGAACAAATAACAGGGAGCAGTAATGGAACAGATAATATTTGAAATGTTTATGGGACCCACAATATTGATTTATTTTGGGGAAAATACATGAAGAAAGCTCCCAGTCATTATCTAATTTTATTTTGAAAGTCTTGCGAATTATGATTACAGCGAATAGCATTCTAAATTACAGTGAGCTGAATTCCTGTTTTTAATGAAGTGGGCCAGAATAGATTAGTCAGTATTGATTCTGAGAGCCTCCTGGTGTGGTGGTGTTTATACTGAAAGTCCAGAAATATTTTAATACAGTGGATCCCAACTCAATGCATCACTTCAAAATTGATAAGGGTCTTGCTAGACTATTTAAAGAATTTTTTGCCTGTTGTTGTAATGTACTCTGCTAGATGCTGTATAGTTTTAATTGCATTTCTATGTATGTATGTATGTATGTATGTATGTATGTATGTGTATCATTTTATGCATTGCTATTTCAGTTACATATAAGAAATGAAAGCAGCAATAAAATATATAAAATAAATACGTATACTTATTGTGAAGGATATGCCATCTCCCATTGTCAACTACAAACCCACAGACACAATGCGGAACCACTGGTGGTCCGTGAACCCCTGTTTAGGAGTCCCAGTTTGATCAAAGGATTAATAGCCCCATGCATAAATATGGCATAAAGCTATGCAGAAGTAAAATAATGTGATGAGAGGGCATTTTCTAAGCTGAAAGCTGAAATCCTCACAGCAGAAGTTGAATTTCTGAGTTAATGATTGCACTTGTTCTTGACTACAATTGAGCCTTAACACTTTAAGTGCATAAAACACAAGTATTTTTATCAAAAGTTGGTAGCTGGGTTGGTTCATTAGAACAAAATTCATAAGCAAAGTTAATGTTTGCCAGTAAGATGCAGGCCTCATATTGGTATAAAATCAGAGTATGGACTGTTGCATATATTTTTAACAAGTGTTGTGCAAAATACAGAAAATGATAACGTACGTAATTCTCTCAAACAAGAGTTGGAACTTTGTGCTACTGTTGCAACTACCCTCCCTCAGTGTCAAAAGTACTTGCTTGTATCCTAAGCAGCTCTTTCTACACTTCACTAATCATTATAATTGGCTTGTCTTTTACTGCCATTAATTATATGATGTAGTAGCCCATTAATAATTATGAGAGTGACACACCTCAGCATTTTTGCCTTTAATTATAGATACTGCACTTTTACGATTCAACTAAGATAGCTGGTAAAATTATCGTTTAATGTATGTATATATAATATTTATGTACATATACTTTGGTATCTTACAGCATCCTTACCCTTCAGAAGAACAGAAAAAGCAGTTGGCACAAGACACGGGGCTCACAATACTTCAAGTGAACAATTGGTAAGTAATTGTGCTTTAATGTTTGCACACAATCAGTATTCCAGCCTCTAGCAGCCTGCAGCTAATGGTTTGCATTGAGATGATTCAGTAGCCTACATTTCTTTGCTAGTTTATGGGTACAAAACCAGCGTCGCCTCAGTGATGTTTTCAGCTAGGGGAACTAGTTATTTTACTCCTTCAGGGTTCTTCTACTCCTTCAGGATTATAGATATTTGCTTTCTCATAACTTGGGGAATAGTTAGATTTCAATGCATGACTATTTGTGTGGCGCCTGCTGCCTGGCTAGAATGGATCTATTTTAGGTCACCTTTTGAGCAGTCACTTTCTCTATTGCTAGGAAATTACAAATAAATTAACCATTATTATAGTTCTTCTATAGTCGTCAGTTCATTCCGGCTTGATTTGTATTAAAGTGTGCTCACGGCTATTGCGACACAGCATACAAGCTGTTTAAATCCCATTAAAGTCAATGTAAGTTAAGCAAACTGAGCATGGGACCACACCCATGATCTGAGAAAGCTGGTTCGAAAATTGCTTTACAGCATAAAAAGGAACAACCTGAAACAAATCTGCCCCAAATCTTGCTTTGGGAGAAAGAAAGAAAAAGTCTCCTTAAAAATATTAAGCTTTTGCTGTTTCTGATTACATGGGTCCTATGTTAGCAAAAAGATCACCATTAAAAAAAAATAATGATTTAATGCATTGCCATATGTTTTGCACAGAAATTCAGGTTTCACACAGTATACCAGAACAAGGCTTATATCTGAAGCATACTGAAATCTAATGCGGTGTAAAATTAAGTGTATCTAATTAATTGTCCTAATATTTTTTTATTAGTGTTTACGATGTGGAAACCTTATCCTCTTTGAAGTAATATCCAGAAAATGTCCACAGCAAGCTCAAAGCCTGGTGGGGTAGGGGAGAGGAGAAATGGGAGAGGGCCAGTTTCTAGACAAAAGTATTTTATATTATTCAGTAAGTGTCAGAGATTAATATTGCTGAAGCTTTAATTACATGGCCTAATCCATTTTAGTGAATAAATTTGGTTTTGATGCCTTACTGCACCTGCATTAACCAACCTTTCTCTGTCAGAGTGTGACTAGGGACCGATGGGAGACGTTTCAGATATATTAAACCCCATTACAGAAAATGTAATTTCTGTCAATATAATCCCATGTATTCTTCAATTTAGTACTTTGGAGATAACAAGCTACTTACAATATATTTGCCTTCAGAGGATTAATTCACAAAGTGCACTATCTGTGAGACACAGGCAGACTCCCATAATATAGCTTGTAAGGGTTATCAATTTCTGCGACCTTACAGCAGTCATGGGAGATCTATTTGTTGTAGCCTTTTAAATGTGTTGAATAATGAAAAACACAGAATGCTTTGTATATTGAATTTCACGTCCTGATATATTTTTATAATACCATGTTTAAATATTCTCAAATAATTAGAATAGATATATATATGTATTAATCACTAATAGGGACATCAGAATATGAAAGCACACTTGATGCAGATTTACTAATGTATATTGCTTCTGTGTCTTAGTGCATTTGTCCTTCAATCTTGTACGCAATTTTGCAAATAAGAGAAACTGGGGGGGGGTGTATAGTTCTGATATTATGAGAAATGTATTTGGTTTGCTTGCCTGTGTGCCCCAAAATTGGACCCAATCCACATGAGGTGAAGCTACATTTGCCTCCCATTTATTTTAAATCAAGAAAAAATTGCATACTAAAATCTATTTCACTGAGCACTGAGGTTAGTTAGCAACTTTGGTTGAATCATGACCATCGTAGGAACATGTGGCTACAGTATGAATGACACAAGGATATTTAAACTATGCTGCTGAAAGTCTAAAGCAGGGGTGGCCAGCTTGTGGCCCTCTCCAGATGTTGTTGGACTACAAGTCCCATTGTCCCTGGCCTCAGTTGGACAGCACTCACTCCAACTTGCAATTCTCAACAACTGGTTCAGAGGCTTACTGCCTTTGTCAGTGGAGGTAAAGCAGGCCCATTGTGGCTAGTAGCCTTGTCTTCCATATAACTAGTCTTATCTTCCATGAATTAGTCAAATCCTCTTCTAAAGCTATTCAAGATGGTGGCCAACCACCTGTGGGGGGGGGGGGGGAGTGAATTCCATAGACCATGAGCTGTGTAAAAAAGTACTTTCTTTAATCTGTCCTGAATCTTCCAATATAAGGCTTCATTGGGTTCCCAGGTTCTAGTATTATGTGAGAGGAAGACAAGTGTTTTTCTTCCCACTTTCTCCACTTCCTGCATAATTTTATATACCTCTTTCATTTCTCCTCCCTTGCCTTTTCTCTAAAAGAAAAAGCCCCAAATGCAGTAACCTTCCCACTTAGGAGAGTTGATTCAGCCCCTCAGTCATTTTGATTGCCATTTTCTGAGACTTTCCCAGTTCTTTGATACAGTTTTTGAGGTGAGGTGACCAGAATTGTACACAGTATTCAAAGATTTCCTTAATGGCATTGTCGCAGCTGCGTTTTCAACCCCTTTCCTGATGATCTCTGACCTGGAATTTGATAGCTATTGTACACTAGGTCAACACCTTAATTTATCTATCCACTACAGTACCAAGTCTCATTCCTTATTAGTCACTGTCAGTTGACCCCATGAGCATATATGTGAAATTTAGGTAAAGGTAAAGGGACCCCTGACAGTTAAGTCCAGTCATGAACGACTCTAGGGTTGCTGCACTCACCTCGCTTTGCAGGCCGAGGGAGCCGGCGTTTGTCTGCTTCCGCAGACAGATTTTCTGGGTCATGTCGCCAGCATGACTAAGCCGCTTCTGGCAAAACCAGAGCAGCGCACGGAAACACCGTTTACCTTCCCAATGGAGCGGTACCTATTTATCTACTTGCACTTTGATGTGCTTTCGAACTGCTAGGTTGGCAGGAGCTGAGACCGAGCACCGGGAGCTCACCCCGTCTCAGGGATTCGAACCACCGACCTTTTGATCAGTAAGCCCAAGCGGCACAGTAGTTTAACCTACAGCGCCATTTTAAAAACTCAATGTACGTCATTTTGAACTTGCTTACATTGAATTGCATTTGCCATTTCCTTTCCCGTTCACTCAGTTTGGAGGGATCCTTTTGCAGTTCCTCACAATCTATTTTTGTTTTAACCACCCTGAAAAAATGTATATCATCAGTAGATGTGGCTATCCCACCGCACACCCCTAGTTCTAGTTTATTTATGAACAAGTTAAAGAGTATAGATCACAATACCAACTGTTGGGGGACTCCGCTTTCCACATTCATCCCTTGGGAGAACCGGCCATTTATTCCTCCTCTCTGCTTCCTGTTACTTAACCAGTTCCTGATCTACAAAAGGGCCTCTTTTCTTAATGCATGACTGCTAAGCATCTTTGGGAGCCTTTGCTAAGGTAGTTTGCCAAAAGCTTTTTGAATGCTCAAGTACATAATGTCAACTGGATCACCTCTATATGCTTGTTTACACACTTAAAGAACTTACCCTTGCAGAGGCCATCCTAGTTCTGCTTCTATATGCTCAGTGAGACACTAGTTTTCCTGGAACAGATGCTAAGCCAGGGGTCAGGAAGGTTTATCTTTCCTGGGCCGGATCGGTCCCGCGGAGATCCCTCCATGGGCCGGATCGCCTGTGCGTCTGTGATTTTCAACATCTGCGTAGATGTGATTTTCAGCGTCACAGAAGTGAGTTCCCACACTGCGCTACGCTGGTTTAGCACAGGGCACGAGCAGGCAGCTCAGTTGGGCGGCGGCTCGTGGGCCGGTCAAACTACCTCCATGGGCTGCTTCCGGCCCACGGGCCTTAGGTTGCTGACCCCTGTGCTAAGCTAACCAGCCTAAAATTTCCAGGATCCCCTGTGATCCCTTTTTTAAAAATGGTGTTACATTGACCAGTTTCCAGGTTGGTTAGCTTAGGGGCAATTTACATATATTTGTTAGAAGATCGGCAATTTCACATGCTATCCATTCCAGACCCAGTGATTTGTCGTTTTTTATTTTGTCAGGAAGGCCTAACACTTGTTCTCTCTTCACCACTATTTGCCTCAATTCCTCAGACTCCTTTCCTGTGAAAGTTAGTGCGGGCAGAGGGATCTGTCCTATATCTTCCACCGTAAAAACAGATGCCAGTGATTCATTCAACTTCTCTGTAATTTGTTTATGCTCCTCCTTTGCTTATCTTGTTATCCAAAGCACCAACTGCCTCTCTAGCCAGTCTTCTTTTACTGATATTTAAGGAATTGTTTGTTGCTGGCTTTTATATTTTTAACAAATCCTTCTTTTGCATCTCTTATTGTCTGCCTGCATGTCTTTAGCCAAAGTTTGTGTTCCTTTTTGTTCTCCTCATTTGGATAAGATGTCAATCCTTGCCTAAAATTGCTTCTTGGACTCTTCTTGTTAACCATTGCAGACATCCTCCTAGACTGGCCTAGAAGTATATATTCTCCATGTGTTTGTTTATATCAGCTTTTATTAGAAGTCACATTCTGAGAACCTTGCAAGGTGGAGCCTGTGAATGATTCTAGCCTGTGAGAATAGATTTTAAACATAGATAATATTTTATCAACAATTACGAATGGTGGGTATGACTAACATGTAATATCCTGGGGGGAACAGATGTGGTTTAGGATAGCTTCCTAAAATGTAATTTGTGCATTTTAATGACACAGGATGTTTCTGAACAGGGATGGGCCTGCTGGCAGCAAAATGCTGTCAGTGTGACACATCTAGCCCCTGAAATTATTTTGGCTAGCTCCTGAGAGCCTGTGGATTCTGTGCTGTGGTTCTGGACAACACACTGCTGTTTCCTTATTGGGGGATCCACTTGTCTTTCTGCAACAACATCAACCTTCCCATGGCCAGTCCCTCCCTCTCAGTGACTCTCAGGCTCTTAAAATGGGGGAGGGAGAATCAGACTTCTGCAGTCTACAAACAGTCCCTGAGCACCTTTAGCTCCTGCCCCCTGACTTAAGATGTTAAGTATCACTTCTGTGAAACAAAAATATAGGTGTATTGCTTGTGTGTGTCTGTATTTGTATACACATAAACATTTAGGTGTCTTTACTTGCACGTTGTCCCAGGTTTGACTTTTTTGTATGGTGGTTTAGGCAATCCAATCTCTCTCAGCTTTAGCCTCATCTGCAAATGAGGATAATGATATTGACATACTTTGCAGGTTGTTGTAAGGCTTACAAGATAATGTATGTGATGGTCTTTCAACTGTTTAAACCGTTGTGTAAATTTTATTATCATTGAAGCATTTTACTTTGGCATTGTTTCAGGTATGTATTTAAAATGTGTGTGTGTGTGTGTGTGTGTGTGTGTGAGAGAGAGAGAGAGAGAGAGAGAGAGAGAGACAGAGACAGAGAGAGAGAGAGACAGAGAGAGACACACAGAGAGAGAGAACGCACATAGGATGGAAACAAAACATAAGAAATATCCCATGGAATTGCAATTAGGTTGTACTGCTTATTGTCCCACCACAGTGGTTCAAAACAAGAGAATTAATTAAGCATGTGCTTAAAGCCTGAGTGTGTGGGGGTGACATTTTGCTATTTTGATTCCACTGTTAGTTCAAAAAACAAAACAAAATCAAAGACATAGTAGGCTTCCATATGATAGCTTCAGAAATAGCTGGCATGATATGAGGAATGAAGGAACAAGTGAACCAAAATTTCACTTAAGGAAGAGATAACTGCTATTGGTCATTTATGTATAACACTGCTATATGTGACGTGAAATGCCTAACAAATCCCTGAAGATGACCTTGTTGTTTTATTAATAGAGAACTAAGTTTGAGACATTGGATGCCCAAGATCCACCACAAGTGGGATTTGAACTTTACCTGCTACTAGTCTAGGAGCATGAAATATGCAGCTCCTGTGGCCAAATCTATGTCCAGCTGCTCTGAACACATGGTTAATAGCATGGGGTGAAACAGGCCTCGAGAGAGAACTGTGGTCAGGCAAATTGAGCTGATGCAACTCGTATCTCACTGAGGTATCAACTGAGCCCTGGGATTGGGACAGAGCAAAGCCCAGAGGCTCTGTTAAACATGCCAGTTCTTCTCTTCTATCTGGAAACTTTTGTGATGGTTCCCCTGCAACAGCTGGGGACAACTTAGGCACTTGCTGTCTGGATCTTGGCTATGCCTGGGTGCTGCTAGGGCTCAGCAGTTGTCTGCACTGGTGCAGAGGGGGAAATGACATGTCAGGTCAGCAGCACACAGTGCACTAGGTTTGTGGATTGCTCCTGAGGTCCTGGAAAGATGATGCTGGAAAGATGATGCTGGGCTGCTTTAACTGCTCCTAAGTTTGATTGAAATAACTGGACACAGTGAAAAGTCTTATATGTAAGATTAGGGACTGTGGAAATAATATGCATACAAATAGCTATTCTGTAAGTTTATATTTTTTCTTAAACTTGTTTGCTACTAGGGGAGAGCTAACCTATCATTTATGGTTTGTTTTCTCGTTGTTCAATTGGTTCAGCCACAACTCTAAGGAAATGTCTTCTTTTTTTAGATCTTTCAAAACTTGTTAACACACATTTTTGTATTAATGATGAGTCATTGTAAATCATCGTTGCAGAGATTAAATGAAATGCTGAAGGGCAGCCTGGGTGTAGATCAGTCATGAATTATTGGCAGCAACACAACATGTGGGAATATGTGAAATGTGTATGAAAAACCCAAACTCATGTCTTGGTAGCATGATACTGGAAATAAACTAGGAATGCCAGATTTTATGGTGCTTCTGCAAAAAAGAGAGTTTTTCATAATGCTTCTTGAAAATGTTTACATGATTTCTGGTATCATATTTTGGATGTTTCTAAGTTTAATATTGCTTACGTACTTAAATTTTCTGAGAACATCCCTGTTGTTTTATTCAGTGGACATGAGAATTTGCCTTGGTTTTACTCAAGATTGCCTAAACCAACACCATCCTGATCATTTTAAAAAGCAGCATACTTTAATTTAAGATTATAAGAAGCATACTATAATTTAAGATTATAAGAAGCATACTATAATTTAAGATTATAGCTAGAGATTAGAAAATCGCATTTCTATGTACAAGAAGATAAAACCTCAAACAGTAAAACCTGAAAATAATAACATGAAATCAATAAAAGCATACAATACGAAACCATGGTGGTTTTGAGCCACAAAGCATTTGCCCCTGGAATTTGAGCTTCTTCTGAAACTTATGTTAGTGAGCACTATGGGGAGGTGGTAGAAATGGGACACTCATAGGCCTAGCATGGATAGCCTTTGATTCTTTATCAATAATCCAAATGGATATTTCATATATTTGGTATTAAATCCATCAAGACCACACTGATGGCAATTTAGTTCCTCGCGAACCTTTTACATCCTAACTAATATCTCATTTGCTCCTAACCTGCTTTTATTCTTAACAATCTGCTTTCTGCATGCTGGCACAGTGGCTTGGTCCATAGAAGCCAGCTGCTAGGGGCTGAGGGGTCTTTGTCACCCCCAATAAAATATTTGAGGGGAACACCGCCCCCACCCCAAGTTGATGGGCATTGCCATTCAAATGGTGTGCATGCACTGCATCATGTGGGATTATGTGGGATGGGGCCTACCTGCCTCCTCCTCATTTTATTCAAGTTTGCAACCTTGGCTTGTTCCCAGGATCTAAGGAACCTGCCCTGGGGAACCTTGTAGCAAAAAACAACAACCTGTGGAGGACTTTTACTGTGGAAGATGTGCTACACCAGTGGTCAGACTGCTGTCTTGCACATCTTGTCCATTTTCTCAGATAATTCTAGCCACTGCAAAAAGCAGGTGCCATGGATTCCAGCAGCCACGAAATTAAAAGACGCCTGCTTCTTGGGAGAAGGGCAATGACAGGCCTAGACAGTATCTTGAGAAGTAGAGACATCACTTTGCCAACAAAGGTTCGTATAGTTAAAGCTATGGTTTTCCCAGTAGTGATGTATGAAAGTGAGAGCTGGAGCATAAAGAAGGCTGATCGCCGAAGAATTGATGCTTTTGAATTATGGTGCTGGAGGAGACTCTTGAGAGTCCCATGGACTGCAAGAAGATCAAACCTCTCCATACTGAAGGAAATCAACCCTGAGTGCTCACTGGAAGGACAGATTGTGAAGCTGAGGCTCCAGTACTTTGGCCACCTCATGAGAAGAGAAGACTCTCTGGAGAAGACCCTGATGTTGGGAAAGATGGAGGGCACAAGGAGAAGGGGGCGACAGAGGACGAGATGGTTGGATAGTGTTTTTGAGGTTACCTGCATGAGTTTGACCAAACTGCGGGAGGCAGTGGAGGACAGAGGTGCCTGGCGTTCTCTGGTCCATGGGGTCACGAAGAGTCGGACACGACTAAACGATTAAACAACAACAACAACATGGATTCCTCCAGCCTGGATTTTGTCACAACACTTGAGTTGGTTATAATACAACACTTGAGTTGGTCACAACACTTGAGTTGGTTATAATCATCATGTAGCTCAACCTTTTTATACCTACCGCCCACTAATGCATCTTTCTTGATGGTAAAATTTCCTTACCGCCCACCAGTGCTCAATGGAAGGAGGATTCAGCTTGTGCCGTAGAACCCCCTACCGCCCACCTGGAATCCTGAAACGCCCACTAGTGGGCGGTAGGGACCAGGTTGACAATCCCTGATGTAGCTTGACTTCAGTATGCCAGAGGTGAACTACATCCAGAGAAATCTGGCATTGTGCACCTTTTCATTTTACTTTGCTAAATTTAAGTCTGATCTTCAGTTCTTCCAAGGCTGGCTGATTCTGTGGTACTTCTGCGACTGTTCTTCCTAATGCAAGGGAGGGAGATCTTTTTCAGCCAGTGAGACACATTTCCTTGTGAGAAACCTTCCAGGGGCCACATTCCACTGGTGGGCGGGGTATATGCAAAAGTTGGTAGAGCAATGCACATGACTCTTAAATTTGTAAAGTAGGTTACATTCCAGCTGTGTGAAAGTCAGATTTCTGTACACACAGAGACATTTTCAAGCAAGCAAGAGGAATCAGGGACACATCCATCCAAGCAAAAGCACTCAATGAGGGTGTGGCTTGAGGAGAGTGTAGGCTGGAAAGATTTCCAAGGGCTAAAAAGAGGCCTGCATTTGGCCCCTGGGTCTGAGGTTTCCTGCTATTACCATGGGAAAGTACTGAAAGGAGATTGCAGTCCCTATGCACAGCCACAATCTGAGGGCTAAATGACAATTCAGGTTAAATTTTTAGTACCAGGCAGGTTGGTTAAATATGCATCTGACTTTCTTAGATCACTCTGCTGTTGCTTATGTTACAGTTAAGCGGACATGCTGAGTTGTGAATCTGTGTGATAACATGAATACTTTTATGAGCAATCAAAGTTACAATAAACACAAGTACTTGGCTATAAATGTTAAAACCTTCCCAAATTATACTCTCCGACTTGAGCAATCTAAAATCAATCAGGGATCGTCATGTTTCAAGGGTTGGTCTGCTTTTTTCCCATGCTCAGGCATGATTTAATAATGCCCTTACAGATGTTGTTTAAACATTTAGCTATGGGTTGTTTTCCCAATATAGTAAAAAAAAGACGGGGGGGAAGAACTGGGGGTGGGGAAGCAAGAAAGGCAGATGGAGAAAATAATGCATGATAATATAAAAGGCAGTATAATGCCACATAATATTTGCTCCGCGAAACAAAATCCAAAACTAAAAAGCTACCATGCAAGTGGGTAGCTTTTCAAAAATATATCACTTTATCTCATTTATCTAGGTATCTGCTTATCTACCAGTTGGTACCTGTTTGGATTGGACTTGACTTGATTTGATGTATGTGGTGCTGTTTTTCAAAAAAACTCTGCGTGTGCGTGCGCACATACAGTTGTTTTACCTGTTTTATGTATGTAACTGTTTAATATATGTTTGTATTACATTGTAAAGCATTTTGGGATGCCTCATAGGAAGCGATTCATAAATGAAATTTAAAAAATTCTATGAAGGTAGTTCACAGGCTCCTTGAAAGTAAATCATTGTGGCATTTTAAAGTATCTGGCATGATGCAACCCAAATTCAGACCCTTACTTGATTCATTGAGAGAATTAACCACATGCCTGAAATTAGTAAGGTTTACAAAAACCTAAATTTTGGCTGGATTGTGCCCATTCAAAATATGTGTGTTAAATCAGGTCCTCTAAATGCACATGCTACAGTGGCTGCAAACAGATTTCCATATTTATGTATTCAGTAAGTCTTAGCTAATTTTTATGCCTCCTACCTTAACTGTCATGCTCATTTTGCATCTGTGGTCTGTTTCTCTGTTCTTGACTGGAAGCAGGCAGAAGAACTTGGTAGCTAAAAACTGTGGGGTAAATGCCAAAAGAAATCATTGAAACCAGTCAAAAGTATTTTGCTAGAATTATTATTTAAATAGTCCCAGAGAGCTAACGGCAAGCTGGGCAAATAGTTTGAAGGATGAAGCGTTAGTCTGAAAGCCAATATGTATTGCGATATAAGTTGTGAAAGCTGTTTTGTGCTTAACTATCCCCCCCCCCCCATAGCTATTGTTCCTTAGTAGGAAAGAGCATGCATGTTGTTGCTCTGTAAGGAAAAGTGAACACCCACTAGTCCATTTAGTCATGTGGATAATAAGTGTTTAGAAACTATCATTCCATTCTACATTCTACATACACAAGAACAGTCGTTTTCTGCAGTGGCTCCCCATTTGTGGAACGCTCTCCACAGGAAGCCTTACCTGGCCTTTATTATACACCTTTAGGAACTAGGTGGAAAGGTTATTCAACCAGGTCTTTGGCTGAAGGAAGATTTATTGACAGCTATTTTGTGGTGGTGCCCACAACAGTTTCTCAAATTTCCAAGCATGCCCTTGGACCAAAAAAGGATGGAGACCCGTGGTAGACATAGGTTAAACCCAAGATTTAAACTGAGAAGACAGTAAATTAATAAGACTTCTAACTGCAACTGCATATTTAATATGTCTGTTTATAGGCTACGCATATGACCCTATCCAAACTAAGCAATTTAGAGCAGTAAATTGCTATTATTTTGGTTTCTGATCTAGAACAAAAAAGATAGCTTAGCTAAGTAGTGAAGCAGTTGATTTGACAGACACTCTCTAGCAAAGTGTGATGTAAAATATAAAGATATATAAAAAAACTAGATCTACAGACTGAAAACTAACACTTTTATGGCCTCAACACAGAGGATAATATATGAAGCTCTTCTATATATATAAATAAAGATAAAGATAAATATGTTAACCTTTCTCGTACATCTAGTGCTCATTGTATGGCAAATGAAAACTCTGTCTATCCCCCAGTGTTCTAAAAGCAGGCAGAGGGCCTTTGCAGTGGTGGCGCCCGCCCTGTGGAATGCCCTCCCACCAGATGTCAAGGAAATAAACAACTTTCTGACTTTTAGAAGACATCTGAAGGCAGCCCTGTTTAATTTTTGAAGTTTTATTCTGTTGGAAGCCGCCCAGAGTGGCTGGGAAAACTCAGCCAGATGGGTGGGGTATGTATGTATGTATGTATGTATGTATGTATGAATGAATAAATAAATAAATATTTTAAAATTGTGACCTTAATTGCCAAATGATTATTTTAAAATCTAACAGGTTGACGGAAGCCAAAACTTTGTTGAGCTAAAGCTGTAGTTAATTTCTGTGATTGGCTGCATTTCTAAGCAAGGAAGTAGCTTTAAGCAGTTAGTTCTAAGAAATAATTCACTTTGACTCCTCTCTTTTTTAAAAAATCAGGGGGTAGTGTCAGGGGGAAATGCAAAACTCTGTAGTGTTGCTAGGGAAATATAAACAACAGACGAGGATACTGGTTCACTAGCCCTTGAAGGCTCTTTGAGGCTGCAGTCCCATGAAATTTACCTGGGATTAAATCCCACTGAACATAGTGGGATTTAATTCTGGATAGGCATAGGATTGAACTATGAGTTGAACATCAATATGCACCTTTATTCTTGGGCATAAGACAACAGTAAGGTTTAAGCAGGGGCGGAGCTTCATGCTCCAGCACCGAGGGGCGGTGAGCAGGAGGGGCGGGGCTAGTGCGTGTCCCAGGGCGGGGCACATTGCCCACAGGGCGTGGTGTGCATCCTGGGACATGGCATGCCGCCTGCGGGGGTGGGGCGTCCAGCACAGGTGGGGGGCAGCCACGATGGCACCCCACCCCACCAGATCGCGCTGCTGGGGGCGGTGCACTCCCCCCGCACTCCTCTTCCTCCGCCAGTGGGTTTATGATCTCGGCTCCTGTGATCTCGGCCCCTGTCTATAGAATGAATACCTGTGTTAGGCCAACATTTAGCTACTGGATCCTTCTGAATTCTTTAATTCTGTTATTGGTGTACATTATAAAAATGGGGGTCATGCTTCATTTATTGTTGTTGTTTTGACCATAATGGTCATAGCAATTGCAGGAATACACACACACACACACACACACACACTGTTGAGGAACAGCTTAGGCCAAAATACATATTTATAATAAAATAGGTACTTTATAAGTAATTTGCATTTTTTAAAGATGGCAGGGACAGAGGTGCCACAGTCCTATAAACTGCACTTTAAAGTTGTATATAATAAAGGGTTTGAGGATTCATGACATAGTTACTGTTGAGGTTTTTCCGTTTTGTATTAGCAATAGGTAGCTAATTATTTTAACATATAAACCAAATACAGTTAGATGTACAAACCTGTTCTTACAGAAACACATTTATAAGGAAGGAAACATTACCTTCCTCCTATCAGTAATCACATCTGCGGAATATACACATATATGCCAGCTGTGAGATACAGTATGTAAAAGCTTACACATTAAAATTTGGAACCTAGACTTAATTTTTCCTTCAGCATTCTATCTATTTTCATGATAGTAACAGTGGTAAAGGTAAAGGGACCAGACAGTGGTAGGAATGTGAATAATATTCCATAGCTGATCTGCTCTCAAGTTTCATAGAGATAATATTAAAACTCTCTTTTCAAACATACTCTAATTATTTGTCTCTTCTCCCCCGCAAAATGTTTTTACAGTGTCTTTATTCTGGTCTGTTAGGAGTACAGAACAGAATTCTTCCTTTCATTTCTTTTGTCTAAATCCAGAATGTATAAAAATATTCATTATTGTAGTGCCATCCCTCTACTACATTTGCAAAAAATCAAGGATAGAATCCTTCTAATTTAAGCAATAACAAAAACCAGTCTTAAAAGGATGGCAGAGTATAATATTGCAGAGAAGCTGGTATCTGGAACAAGTCTTCCTAGCATATTTGTGCTTAGAGAGACCTGATCTCCACCTATTTTGTGCCAACAGTTATTGAGACTGATTAGCCATTGAGAATTGAAATGCCAGTGAACAGAGAACTGTTCCCTCAGAGACCCTCTCTCTCACTTACATCATAAACTTGCTTCAGGCTGAGCCTACATAAAAGAAACTGCATTTTGAGTGGTTAAAAAGTCAGCCTGAAATATTATAAATGGGAAGATGTTGCCTCCTTGCTGGATAAAACAATTTTGTCTTCATAGAAACAAAACAGAGCTACAGGCATGTAGGAAGGAAGCAGTTTTGAGGGTCCTCAACATGATCCAGTGTAAATAATGTATACTTTAAAAATTATAATTGAAGCGTGTAACAATATGATCCTTTAATATCAATTGTAATTGTTGCAACAATGTAGCCTGGTTAAACCATGGCTTAGTGCAGATGTAGGGGTTCTGGGAGAGGGGATCATAGCTTATTTGCTGCTTCTCTGGTCCTGTTGCTGTGAGCTAAACCATGGTTTGACTTAGCATATCACCCAAACCCAGGCTCATGGTTTGTCTCGGTCCAATCAAACCACAAGCTAGAGCAAAGATTTGGAGGAGATAAACTATGAGCTTGGGTTCAGACAATATACTGAGTAAAACTATGGTTTAGTTCAGAGGTCGGCAACCTAAGGCCCATGGGCTGTTTCTGGCCCATGAGTTTCCTGGAACTGGACCATGGCCATTCTGTGGATCGGCGTGGGAATTCTGTGCTTTTTTCCCACAGCACCATTTTTTTTCTTGCAGCAGAGACCAACTTCTGGGTCAGAAGAGCACTGGAAATAGTATGTGCGCATGCGCATGGGCGCTCCTTCGACCCGGAAGAGCGCCGGAAATAGCTTGAGGGTTTACTACTTTTCTACTCCCAAAGATAGCATGCAAGGCAGTAGAGATTTAGTATCAGAGTTTTCCTTCTCCTAGACAGACTACTTTCCTAGGTTGACCAGCCCCATCTGCCCCTCTACAGCACATGCAGAAACCGCCTTCTTGGCTGTTGGATCCTTGGATCCACTATTAGTCTCATCCGTTCAATCTGCCAGAGCTTGTCTTCACATGCAGGGGAAGTCCCTAACTCACGGAGGGTTTAAGACCCATTGGCTATCCTCTCCTAGTTTAGCCAGCCAGCCATTTCCTGGGGTGTGGCCACTGTCGCATGCTGACAGCTTCCGGGAGCCACAGAGAGAGAGAGCTGAGTACAGGGTAGGGATAAAAAGTGGACATACTACCCCAGAAGGAGCATGATGTGTCCCTCACCAGAGGTGCAACCCCTCTTCTAACACCCAACATCCATACAATGTATTGGGTAGAGATAAAGAACTCCCTTTCACTACACTGCTTCTCAGGTTTACATGTTTAATTCAAGGCTAAGACCAAACTGTGGTTAAAGCAGTGTAACCTGTGGTGAGGGGTGAGGTCAGAATTGGCAGACCATGATTTGCAATCAGCAGACCACTCATAATCTGAAACCACAGTTTGAAGTACTAGTCTGGTAAGTGCTGCTGGCTCTTAAAAGGTTTTTCACGGGTTTCCCGAAGTTTAGAGGAAGTTTACAAGCTTTGTAGATGGTGCTCCCCACTATAATGATTGCATGTATACAGTACACGCCGTACCCAAGAATGTAAGTGGGAGATGCCCGTATGTGTCACCTATGGTTTGCTGCGGTATCTTAATCAACAAGCCATTTTTACAACCATTTCTTTGCCTCCAAAGGCTGCTGCACAATGAGTACTTACGAAACTAAGAGGTTGGACAATGAAAGTATGCAGGAACCTGACATGATTGTTTGCCTGATTAATGTTTAGAAGCCCAAGCTATGGTTTGCATTCTCTGGTTAACACAAAGCATGGACTGACACAATGTCTGAAGTAATTATGTAGTACTAGGAAATACCTTTAAAGTGATTTTCATTTGTTTCAAGATTTGTAGCTAAATGGCAGTTCTGTTGCTAGTTGGATTGTCATTTTTTTGTCTGTATAAAAGGATCTACTAAGCTTGGATTTGTTAATACTATTAAATTCAGGGCCACTGAAAGACTATGAAAGATGGCAAATGGCCAAATCAACGTGAAGATAACTGCCTAGAATAGTTATTTCACCACCCTAAAAGGAGGTGATATGAAAACAAAATCAAATAATGACATTCTGGTGTGCAGGAATTGGTACTACTTGCTTGTATCTTATGATTTACCTTAATATTACAGTTGCAATTTTTTAAAAGATAATTTTGGTGATACATGTTGTCCAGCTTTGTATGTTTGCCTCTGGTTTTGTTGCCGTGTGATCGAGTTTATGACCATTATTGTAGCTATGGTTCCCTCAAAAAACCCTACATCTTCCTCGCTTAGGCTTTAGAGGGATTTGTAAACCTCTTTAATCCTGCTCCACTCATTATGGTAACATATGGTACAGGTGGTGACCTCTGTAATACTTACAGATTGGCTCAAGGAGGACAGATCATGACATAAAGTTGCAAGGCTTCAGGCATAATGGCCTCTCCAGACTAGCCATATTCAGCAGGTATTTTCAGTGTTAGATAAACTTGGCCATGTCTCATCTCTATAGGGTTGTCTGTGTACCAAGGTTGTACTCCAGCATTAAGTACTACACCTAAGTCAAAAGCAGAGAGCTAGGAAATATATAATTTATTAATTCAATACCATTGCAATACCATGGCCCAGAATAGTATCTTGGAGATGTGCTATTTAACAAATGCATGCTGTTCGTTTGGGTTTTTTTAGGCTGAAGCTATATGACATGGATGTAAGCCTGTCTTGCATCCTACCCTCTCTACAGGGCCGGCCCACCTATGAAGCAAGGTGAAGTGACTGGCTCAAGCGGCAGGATCCACAGAGGCAGCAGATCTGGTGTCCAATGAATGCTTCGGCCACTGCGGCTGCCCAGGTAGCAGCAATGACTGTGGCACAATCCTTGGAAGCCAGATCTGCCGCCTCCTCAGTGGTCTCTTGGTGAATAGGAGGTACTGCTGGTCTTCTCCTACCCCTAGGGATAAAATGGTGGAGGCTGCCCTTTGAGGTTGACTAGATTCCCCCTCCCTTTTCCCCAGAGTAGATCTTCACTCACCCACTCCTCCCTTGCAGGGGGAGCACCATCTTGTCATTCGCATCAGGTGTCAAAATGTCTTGGGCTGACCCTACCTCTCTGCAATAGAAGTTCGACATGTCCCTTCATCAGTCATATTTGCATGAGCAATAACAGGCTTGAATCCAACTTGTATCCAGCCACATGCCTCCCTCCAAACAGACATCTGTGGGCAGTACTAATTGAAATGTATCCAAATAAGCAGGAAAGGCTGGGCATTCAGTAAATCAATACTCTGGCTTATATTTACTATCATTCACCATACTGAGTTGATCCCAAATAGAAATGATTTTGTATACAAGGTAGGTTGCAGTCTTGTCACAGTAAAACAGGCATAGGCAAACTCGGCCCTCCAGATGTTTTGGGACTACAACTCCCATCACCCCTGGCTGACAGGACCAGTGGTCACAGGTGATGGGACTTGTAGTCCCAAAACATCTGGAGGGCCGAGGTTGCCTATCCCTGACGTAAAATATAATTTAGACTTTAGGCAAGGAGAACCTAAACTCACCAGGCTGTTTACAACTGGAGGAACTCTGCTGGATGTCCTTTTGCAGATACACTTGAGGTAGTGAAGGGTTTCCTTTCCCACTGCAGACACATTGGCACATTCATCTGCATAAGCTGTATGTGCATTTCACCTCAGGTGTGTTGCTACCTGCCCTACATTCCTCCCTTTCCTCCTTGGGTTCATATCAAAGCAGCAGGACAGGACACATGGATGGGATCCTGTTGGTGAGAAGAAGAAATTAGAATTTCTCACAGAACCTACATGTGCACAAACAAAACACCAAATAATTGGTGTAGCCTAGTAGCCAAGACTCTTAGCTATGAACCAAGAGAATCTCTGGTTCAAGTTTCACTTCTTCCATCAACTTGCCACTTTGCCTTGCTCTCAGCCTTAGCTCTGTATCTGCAATCTAGGATTAATAATACCAACCTACCTTGCAGGGTTGCTGTAAGCACCACAGCAAGAGAATAAATGTGAAATGGTTTGAATATTCAAGAACAGTGCTTCCCAACCCTTTTTTGGCCTAAGCATCTCTAAAATCCTGATGCCCCCCCCCAATGATATATAATTCTTATTATTCAAAAAGTGAACTCCTATTCACGTGGAGGAAGCCTAAAAGGCCGTTAACTTGGTCTAACTCATTCTCGAATTGCCCCCCTTAAAAATTGAATTGCCCCCCCTGTGGGGCATATGCCCCACGTTGGGAACCAGGGTTCTAAAACAAATATAAGTGGTGGTTGTTTTGCATACGCAGAGAACATTCTGTACAGTGTTCAACTTTCAGATCAAACCTGAAAAGTTCATAGAATACAAACGAGAAATTTACAACTGTATTTCAATGTAGTGTAAGGAAATTCTCTCTCTCCCCCCTACCCCATGCCTGTTCACATGAAATAACATTATGTTAAAAAATGTACTTAAAACTATTTATACAAAGTTAAATTTAACAGCAGCTGATGCTGTACACATTATTTGGATCGGTGTCATAATGTTCCAAATAAAAAGTCGAAGGGTGTATAACATGAGCTTCTGATTCAGGCTTTTACTCCTCCCTGATATTAATACAGACCTTGAGGCCAGATCCTCCCCTTGTTTCTTTGGGTACCTAGCAACAGCTTTGCAAGCATAACATGAGTTATTTTGATACAATATTCCTTTTATTAATTGTTGCTTTTCTCTGTTTTATGGATTTTGTTGTTGTAAGCTGCTTGAAGAAGTGAGAAATTGATAAAAACAATTAATAAACTAAAGAAGGGCACTTTTTTATTTCCCACAAATGCTAGAAGATGTACACTGTTGTTAAAATGCCGCGACAATCTTGGCACCAGTTTGCAGGGGTGTTTGTGATTGTCTCAAGCTCAGATAATGACAGTTGAGTCCATCACCTCAGACCAGATAGTAGTCAAGTGGTATTAGTGAAAAGGACTGGAAAGAAAGAATTGCAAACAACTTTTTAAAGGGAATGGCCTCCTCTACTTCAGAACAGGACATCATAAGAAAGAAATGAGAATTACTTTAGTGCCAGAAACCAAAGCTCATTGTTAGCTGTGCTGTTCATGTAGTGCCAAAGTGTGAAAAATCTGTTAACATTGCTCTACTGATCCAATTTTTAGCTGTTAACATTTTATTTTGTTATGCGTGGATCTTTAGGCTGTTGCAAGTCTATCCTTAAGCAATTAACCTTAGAGCAGCATTTACAATAATGCAGAAGAGTTTGTTTTGGCAACTGTATTTACCAGGCAGCATGGATCACCTGTTGGCATATCTTCATTTAAAGATGTCCATACATGCCAGTTTCCCTATTTTATTCCTGTTATTGTTTCACCATGTTGAGGTGTGTGTGTGTGTGTGTGTGTGTGTGTGTGTGTGTGCGCATGCTTCTTTCCCTACTACAAAATTTTGAAGGCTGACCAGGGAATATTGTTTAGCTTTACAGGAAAAGGATTTTGGGAGGTCACTTACTGCTATTTATTATTGTTATCTATTATTGATCTTCTTTTTATGAGGACTGCGTTGGTGGGGAAAGAGGCTGAGCCTGTGTTTGTGTGTGCAGTGGAAGTAAATCTAACAATGACAAATGCAGCTACATAAGTGGCTATATTTTCCCCACAGTCTGGTGCAAATAATGTTGTCCTTGACCCTCCTTCACAATTCTCCAGAGTGCCAGAGCTATGCATTTGGGTGAATTTAGAGGGGAAAGTGAATTATGGGATAGAAAAGTTTTCTGAAGTGTTCAAAAGGAGATCAAGAAGGGCACTGACAAAAGATGTCTCTTACATGCCTGACTCGTAAAAGCCAGGATTCTCCAGGCATACATATTGGGTGTACATACCTGATCTCATATTCATCCCTTCCATCTCTACACTTGATATGCTCGGTACATTATCTGGCTGTGCCTGTGAGAGAATATAAACAATGTTCTCCAGCTTTAAAGAAACTTCTTCTGAATCCACAGCATGAATACAATTGCAGGGTCACATAGTAACACTTGAAGTCAGGAGCTATTTTTAAAACTAAATTGCAGAGCAGCACATTGCTTTCATTAGTACCTTACATCAAATTGTCAAATTAATTAGTGGGTTTTCATCACTAGTTTTGCATACAGCTTTTATTTGTAGTTTGTTCTTAAATGCCTTACACAACATTTAACAACCACCCGTGTATAGTAATTTGACAAATACTCCAGTGCTTCCAGATAAGTCTTCTAGATGCACTCATAAGTCTGATTAATGGACTTACTGTGGTTTTAGTACACTCCAATATTTTGTTTCCGAATTGGGTGGTAAGCAGAGAGGGGAGTGTCTTCCCTTCCTGCCTCCCTTTTGTTGTTAAATGATGTACCGCATTTATAGTTCTGAACTGTCTTTATTTGCAAGCGGTAGAAACCAAGAGAAATTGCCAAGCATTACTTCATACGGTTTAAGTTTACATTGAATCAACTTTCTTTTCATTAGATTAAGAACTTACTTTTACAAATAAGGGATGACTGGAAAGCATAGAATTGAAGATTATAATCGGCTTGGCAGCTGAACTGAAGTTAAAAAAGAACTTTTACTGGGTGCTTTTAGAGACCCTTTAATATTTGGTTCCCATTTTAAAGTACTGAAGACTACAATTGGGAAGACACCAACTAGCAATATTTTATAATGATTATGATGGGCTCCATGGCTCTGCAAAATTAAAAAGGAAACAGTTACAAACAGGGCTGCTTCACCCATGTGGCCTGGTGAGGCGACCGCCTTAGGTTGCAGGGTCCACAGAGGCAGCAGATCGCAATGTTGATCATTCTCCCCCTACCTCTCCACTTGTTCCCGATGTAGATATTCACTCACCACTTCTTCCCTGGTGGAGAAGGGGTGTCTGTCATTTTTTGGTTTGGTTTGTCTTGAGTGCCAAAATGTCTTACAAAGGTAACTTTCTAAGATAAAAAAATCTGAGTATATTCCTTTAATTGTTTTCTATTGTACCAGTTAATATACCAGAACTAGTAAGAGGAAGGACTGTATTGCTAGATATGCCCATCTCAAAAGTTTTTTAATGTTGTGTATGTGGGAAAAGAGGCTAGAAGCACAAGAAAAGCAATGCTTTTAGAAAGTATAAATATAAAAATAATTGCCTTGCCCATTTAGGATACTATCTTATTTGTTTACGCAGGGTTCTTGCTATTTCTTCTTCCATATCAATTGCTACGCTGCTTTAAAAAAAAACTGAACATGTAATGATAAGCAGGTTTTGATTCTTTGCACCTGATTCTCCTTAAACCTGCAGCTGCATATGCTACAAATGGTTTCCAACTGACTGTGAGGGGAGGAAACATGTTTTGCCACTTACTCCTAGTAGTACCATTGTTAATATGCAAACCCCTGGCTGCCCCCTCCCCACTTCAGTCTTTGGTGTGAAATTTCCAACACATTGCTTGAGGTTCAAAATACTGGGTTGGTTGTGAAGATGTATTGGAAAGGATTAAAGAATCTAACCTTAAACATTTCTTTAAAATCTGAGAGTGCTATTTTTTAATTTTTTTTTTTTACAAAGCCTTATTTGAACAAGTATACGTTTTAGGAGAAATAAGTCAAGATTACTGCGCAAAAGTGACTTTAGCAGTCACTGATAGCAAGGGGAGGCCTTGTTTTATTCAGTTGACAGAAGTGTGAAATGACTGTGTTCCAAAGGAGAGAAGAGAGGTGATTTTTCACTTCAGCCAGCGATGCAAATGGCTACAGAATGAGGGGAAGAAGAAAAAACGAAGGGAGGGAAGGACTGCTACAGCAAGATAGAAAGAGGGGAGATCTATGTGAAAAGTGTCACCCTGGGTGCACTACGGGACTACCAAATTGTGTCTCTTGGAGTGGCTTTGTGACCCTGTGAAAACATTCGCTTTCGAGCTCGTAACATTTAAAATATTTTCGGACGGAGAGAATGGCGGGTCTCTCCTTTGTCGTTGCTAGTTATGCTGCCTTTCATTTAGAGGAAACAAAACTTGTACATCACAGTGGAGGCAGCGGAGCTGAAGGTCAAAGTTCAAAGGCAGGTTGCTGCCTCACTGAGTCTTGATCTGAATCTTATCCATGTGACCAGAGATGCGTACTCTCACAATAGAGGGATCCTTGGAAGGAAGGAGTTAGACTTGGTGGCATTGCGGGGGAGGGGGGTGGGGGAGGGGGGGAAACACCAGGACAAAAACTGTAATGACGTCGATGCAAAAAATTGTTGTTCCTGGGAGGATGGGTTTTACTTGAAAACATTGATCCTTCTTCCATTGAGAGAATAGCAAAAAGCCAACGATTGCTACGATGCAGGGAAGGTTCTTATTTTATTCGTTCCTTGTCATTTATCTTTGGATCCCAACACATGCAAAAGGAAGACATAGATGCAACTGGCTCTCCTTGGCAGATTGCCAGAAAATATAACTTTCCCAATATTATGATACATCTATCTTGCTGTTTAACAGCTGATGCTAATTATAGTGTTTGAGGTCTTTGGGCTGGAGGGAAAAATTCTACATGGCAGCAGCTTTGTCAACAGACAAAGCATGTGTGTAGAGGTAAATGCACCTTGACAGATACGTGTTTGTGATTGTAACACATAACCTGAGTCTACATGAGATTTTCACACATTTCTTACACAAAAGTGCTTTCCGTGTAGGAAAATCTGTACTTGCATTTTTAAAACTGGAGTCGTTTGAACTGCAAGAGGCTTTGTGTTGAAACTGACATAAGCCGTTAAAGGCAACAGGACTTTTTCCATTGGGAGGCGGTGGATAGAGAGTTGTGTCTGGGCTTGGGACACTTAAGTTAAAATGTGAATTTAGCAATGAAATTCATTAAATGACTTTTGACCTCATTGGGTTTCTGAAGAGGAAATAAGATTTGGATACATTGAGACCCATGTCAAGCCCTTGAGATTGGGTAGAAAATTACTGTTAGGGTCTGTTTTAACTGATTTTTGAAGACTTGGAAGGAATATTATATATGTTTTGTCATTAAGGGGGGAAGTTCAAAGTATCAATGATTCTTTGAAAATGAATTGTAAATATACTGAAACTGGACTGAGTTTTCTAAGAGCAAAACATTCCCTTTTTTATGTAATGGGATATTTTGAACTGTAAATAGAAGAAACCCTTTAATGAAGGTACCGTATTTATTTACTTTTTATGTATAGTGGCATGGAATTTACTATGATGCAAAGTAAAGTATTCTGTTACAAAGACAGGGAGGATGGAACAGAAGGTTAAAGGGTATTTTGGAAACAAACAGCTGGACCAGTTTATTTAAACAGATACAAGGATTGGGAGCTGACCTCAAGTTGACTTCTAGGGGGAGGAGCAAGAATGTCATTTTATTACTTTGCCCAGAAGGAAAATGTTCTTTCCTCTGAAATCACCCTAAAGGCACCCAAACACATGGCTGCTTTTCAGAATAGCTACTAAACATGAAATCCATATGAGAATACTTAAGGAAAAGATAACTATGAAGTGTTTGTGTGAAACATAATTAAAGAAACATGAAGCACATGGATGTGACTGTGTTTTGTTGCTGTTAGTTCATCTATAGGATGATTTAGAGGGAAATACTAGACTGAAGAGTTTATTGAGATGCGAGTTTTTTAGCGGGGGCAGTCCTATTGGTGGCTTTAATGCACAATAAAAAAAATCTTCAGTAAAACACACATTTTAAATATTTTTGTTTTTCTTAATAGAGCATTCTAGGTTTTATTAGATGATATTCCTCAGTAAGAGTTGTCCCAGCTACTGGATAAATGTTCCCCAGTTTTGAATGACTACCCCAAACCTTTTCCATGGCACTGAGAATATGATTTTGATTTTCATTAAAGAAAAGCTGTGTGGCAAAGCATTCTCAGTGCTCTCTCTCCTTCAACCTATTAGCAGTGCAGCAGGCAGCCTGCCACCTGACCCCGTCACAACCACTGGGACTCTGGCCCACCCTAAATTCAAACTACCCAACTGCCTCTGCTTGAAAGTACACTTGCAGCATACAGCTGCCCTCATAAGGAAAACTCAGCCATGAAGCAAGAGACTGTCCTTGCCCAAGTAGCCAGACTCAGTGTAAGTGTACATCCAGTCACCATCACTATGTTACAGTTTGCGGTGACTCAGTTTCTTCTGGCAGTGGGATGAGGATGGGCTGCTTCTTACGTAGGGGATCTGCAGTTCCTGTTCAGTCTACTTGCCAGAATTGCCTTCTGTTGTTCTAGTGGTCAGTGTGCGCCATCTTGTAAGCACTCGCTGCATGCCTGAGCCTGATGAACAAGAGGTTGGTGCTGTCAGACAGCAAGGTTGGCAGGTTTCCGGAGCCAGAGGACACAATCACCCCCCCCCCCGCCCACTTTGAGGGTTATTGCTGTTTCTTGGTATATGGTATATTAAGTTTTATGAAAGAAATAAACTGCATCTGAACATGCACTCAGGACTGAACTAAGGTGAGCTGTGATAGTGTTTGTGCCTAGGTCAGGGGTTAGCAGTTATCAGCAGTTTACTCGCCTCATTCTGTGAAGGCTAAAATTCACGTTGGAAAATGACGGCTCAATCCAGGGATCTGCAAACACAAAATAAAAGTCTGTATATGTTGCTGCTGTCACATAGCTTCAGGAACAAAGAAGTAGACCCAACCAACAAATGGTCAGTGTTGACAAGGGAGGTTAGAATGAAGATGCTGAACGTTGATCTTTTGCATGGAAAGTAGGCACCTTGAATGACCAACCCCTTTCCTTCCTTTCACTCAGCCTAACCTAATGGGCGACTGGTGCTGGCACAGGAGTTTGGGAGCACCAGTCAGGAGAGGAATGTCCATACAGAATGGCATGCTTCCGTTATGCTTTTCTCTCTGAAAATGGTGCTTCTTCAAACACAAAAGGAGTCGTACACATGCAAGCTAATTGCCCTTGCATATGAACTTTTATTTAGTTGTCTTTTGTGGCTCAGGACATAGAAAGCTTTTCCTACACATGGATTGCTCTAACTGGATCAGGCCAAATGCCTCACAAGGATAAATGTAACTTACCTGCAAAAATTAAAGACCACCATGGGCTTCTAGTAAAACATTTTTTCTTCTTTGTAGTTGTCCTTTGAGGGTTTGTATGAAAGTGACTTTCTGAAGTGCAAACAATTTTCTAATTGGTCATGGTATAAGATAACGAATAGGGGGAAAGGTAGAAAATTTTAATTTCTTATTTCACATGGTGCTTTATAATGAGAAAGGAGAATTACTATAACCTTTGCTCATAGGTCTGATTTTCATGCTCAGTATATTGTCATTATAAAATGATTTTAAGATCATTGTTTTCACTTTCAGAATTTGTGTTAGGATAAAAATCAGTGTAAATAAATTCACACACAGTGGTACAGCACAGATATCTGAAACATATATGTGTATGTTCTTTCTACATACTTGTAGTAATTCTCATTTCTCATTATAAATCACTATATGAACTAAGCAGTTTAAAAAGGTATGCTTTTATACCATGACACACTTTACCTAAGAAGCATCACATGCTTGTTATGCCCCCTTTAAGATTGCTAAAGTATCAAGTGTCTATATTAGCGATAAGTTCAGAGCATTTACTGGGTTGGAACAATATGAACCTTTGACCCTTCCCAGCATCCGTAATGTTCAACAGTGAGGTGAGGGCTCCAATAACACTTACCACGTTTGCAAAGCCTAATAAGGCAAATTGCTTCAGAAATCTCATTTGATATATAGATTTACACTTCATTTTCAGGAAATATTTGGATACAGAAGAGGCTGGTCCATGGAGATGGAGATGCATAGTGCACTGCCCCACCACTCTCATTCTGCCCTCAGCTAGTCCCCACCTGCCTGTCTTCTTACACTCATCCAGTCCAGGATTTAGCAGCACTGGCTCCTCCTCCTGAGTGTTCCCATTGTTGAACTGGTAGTGAAGAAGGATGGGGAGAAAACATGAATTACTTGGCTCTACCAACTGCTGGCCTCTCTGTCTTCTGTCCTACCAGTCTCAGTAGGTACCAGCCAGTAGTGTTGTAGGTTGAAGGAATTGGTAGCTTAATAATAACATTCTTCATAGACATTTGCAAGGGACTCTGCTTAAGGATCCCAACCAAATTAACAAGATGTTTGCTGTAAATGTTCCAGCCTAGCAGAAGGAAGCAGAATTATGAGGTCCATGGCTGTAGCAAAGAGAAATTAAAAGGCCATCACCATTGGCCCTTAAATTAGATGTGGAATGGCCAGCAACAAAAAAAATACAGATTTATGTGTGAATGAAATTTCAATGTCCTGTTTGAAATGCTAGGCTTATTCCTTTTTGCAGAAGGGCAGACTATCAGATTTGACTATTGAAATGAAGGCCAGTGCACCACTGTTTCTGCTCTCTAGCACACTTTTCATGCTTGCTAAAGGACAGAAACATTGAGTGGTGTTCATCAGGGGGGCAGGGGAAACCAGCTAATTCAGCATTAGATTCTGATGTTATTGATCTCCCTCATGGATTATTGATTTAAGCTTTGATTTAAGC